>NW_026126524.1:600000-1000313 GCF_943737965.1 Phodopus roborovskii | reverse complement strand
AGACTGAATAAAATACTCTGAAAATCAGTAATATGCACTGTTGTCCTTCCCTATATATCCATGAATTCAAACTGCTAAGAAATGAAATTTTGATTGTATCTGTACTGTACATGTGCAGACTTCTCTTGTAATTATTCCCTAAATAACCAAGTAACAATTATTTCTATTGCTTCCTTGCTATGTTATGCATTGTATCTAGGGATGGTTTGAAGTATACTAGACAATGTAGGCTACACACACAAATAATAATAAACCATTTTATTTAAGGAACTTGGGCATCTGAAGAGTCTAAAGTCTGAACCATGGATCCTACAGGACAACTTTATGTGAACTACAACTCACACAAACGAATTCATAAAAGCCAAATTTACCTTTACAATGCAAACAAATTTTGTCAGTAAAACAATCTGCACATCTTAGTGCACATACATTTAAGACTGCATGTAACATAGAGAAGGGACCCCAGAGATTGTTCCAGACTTACATTTTAAACTTATTATTCAGAGTTACACTACACAACTTGAAAGGAAAATGCATATTACAGTTGATACTTGTGATGCTCCACTGGAAACGTATAGCACAGTTTTACAGAAATGTATAAAGACAGAGAAGAGCATCTGAGGGGTGGAGGACAGGTGCTACTAAGCACCCTTATGATGCACAGACTAGCTATATAAACAAAGAACTTCTAGCCCAATGTTACTTATTCAGGTAGAGGAACATTGCTCAACATAAATTTCATTTCTTAATTTGTGCAATAAGGCAATACTAATAAACCCAAATGGAGTCTGTCTTGCTTTATGTTGCTGAAT
Organism: Phodopus roborovskii; assembly: GCF_943737965.1. Classification (NCBI taxonomy): domain Eukaryota; kingdom Metazoa; phylum Chordata; class Mammalia; order Rodentia; family Cricetidae; genus Phodopus; species Phodopus roborovskii. Next base: position 999,501 of record NW_026126524.1, on the reverse strand, counting down.
GGTCAAAGCAGAGATTAAACCTCTGGGGGAAATGTGTATGCCTATAATCCCAGCACTGGGAAGGTTGGGACAGGTTTGTCACTACTTTGAGACTAATCCAGGCTACAGAGTGAGTAACAAGCCAGCCAGGGACATTGCACTCCTTGAGAAGAAAAAAGAAAAAGAAGAAAAAGAGGGGAGAAGGGAGGAGGAAGAAGGGGGAAGGGGAAGAAGGGGAAGGGGAGGAAGAAGGGGGAAGGGGAGGGGAAGAAGGGGAAGGGAGGAAGAAGGGGAAGGGGAAGGGGAGGAAGAAGGGGAAGGGGGAGAGAAGGAGAAGGGGGAGAAGGGGGGTAAGAAAAGAAGAGGAGGGGAGGAAAAACACAAAACAAAGCTAAAACAAAATTAGGCTGGGACAATGGCTATGAGCAAGAGTGCCTGGGGATCAAGCATGAAGGCCTGAGGTTGACTACTGGGCACTCATGTAAAGGTGGGCTCAACATTTGAACCTAGAGCTAGGGTGTTGCAGACACAGGCAGAAAGATTATTGGAGCTTGCTGGCCAGCTAGCTTAATTGTAAAAAATGCTAAGTTGCTTAGCATTGCAGGGTCGGTTTATCAGACCCCATCAAGAGAGTAAGAGCAGGGGACTTTAGCTTTCTTCATGAGGACTAGAAAACTGCTTTCTTGACTTTACCTTTCACCTTAATTCTAAGGATGACACCACATGAAATTTTTGACTCACTTACCACCCCCAAACACAATAGCATGCAATTTCACTCTCCCATTTAAAGCGTGATTTTCACTCTTTGTAATTTTATAGCATCTCTTCAATGTTGAGAAAACCGCTGTGTAAGTCTCTGACCTAGTGCTACTTTGGTCCAATCTGGCTGGCCCATCATACCTGTGTCTCCATCTCCATCATCCGTTGCTTCATTTCCCTTATTTCTGCCTGTGTTTCTGCTTCCCTAAGGCGAATGCTCATCAGCCCATCCTGTAACTCATTTACAGTATTTTCTTGAGTGGATCTTTCCATCTTCCAGAAGTTCGAGCTAATGACGCTAAAGCATAAAACATTGTATTGCAACAAATACTTTAACAAAATAGGAGTTAACTTTTATAGAGCATGTATTTAAGCACTGTCCAAGATCATTTTATTTGTTTGAGAGAAGCTTTGGCTTTGTATTCCTAGCAGGCTTTGGGCTTATGATCATCCTGCCTCACTCAGCCTCATGTGCTAGGATTCCAGACACATCTCCAGGCCCGGCTTAACTCATTCTTTGTTGTAGCTGTTAGGAGGGCTGCATAGCACATGGAGGTTGGAGGACAACCTCCCAGAGTCTGTTCTCTTCCACCTTGTGAGTCCAAGGGACCCAATTCAAATTCTCAGGTTTTGGTCATGAGGCCTTGTAGCAAGTGTCCCCTTCCATTTACTGATGTCACAGGCCCCTCAAAGACTAATTTCAGTTTTTACTAGATGTCTCTTCCTATCCTCAGTTTGGGCCAAGATCACCACTCTGAAACAGCAGTTTTCAAAACTCCAATCTCTTCTTATGTGTTGCTACATTTGTCTTTATCAAATTTCCCTTACAAGTAGACAAATTTGCGGGAATATATCTAAAGGGTCATTTATTTTGTGAGAAGCATTTTCAAAAGAAGTCAGAAATTACAAATATACACTGGTGTCCCCCCTTCAGCTGTTTCACACTTCCCAGCAATGCACCTAATAGCAAAGCACATCTTTGTTTTGCTACATGAACAGAGTTCCTAGCTGTTCTGTAAGATCCACCTGTATGACATAGGTCAGTTTTCATGCAGTGGCAACAGCTAGCACAGACCGACAACTGATCAAAGTGATAGAATGTTCAGTCATAAACAAGCCGCCTGTGTCACACACAGTCCCCACCTCAAGGCTCAGGGACCATTGTGGGAGAGGGATGGAAAGGCTCTAAGAGCCAATGGGGAAGGAAGTCCAGGACAAAACAGTGTCTTCTGGACATGACGGAACCTTCGGACTCATAAACTCTCAGCAGCTCGTGGTTGCCTGAACAAGATCAGGCCAGCCAACATTCCAGCAAGAAGAGGACAGGCTTTGGGCTCCCACCCATAACTAAAGAGCTGGACACAGGAATTAAGCCTCTGGTAAATAAATCATGCTCAAATGGTTGACTCCATACCCATGAGTATATGGGCAGCACTGACTAGAGTAGTGAGTTTAAAAAGAAAAAAAATGAGGATCTAAAGTTGGGAGGGAAGGGGTAAACTGCATATCTGGGATGATTTATGGGAGGGTATGAGGGTCAATATAATCAAAATACATTGTATGAGTTATGACATTCCAAAGGATAAAAAATATATTTAATAAAAATGAAAAAGTTTTGTACTATAGAAGAGGAATAGGTCTTTACAGCTCACTAGGAAAAGGTGAACACTGCAGAAGTTCAAAGCACTAAAAAATATGATCTGGTTTCAATGGGTGGTGGTAGCACACCTTTAATCCCAGCACTCGGAAGGCAGAGGCAAGCAGATCTCCTTGAGTTCAAGGCCACCTGGTCTACAGAGTGAGGAATTCCAGGACAGGGCTCCAAACTACAGAGAAACCTTATCTCAAAAAAAAATTAAATTTAAAAAACAAACAAACAAAAAAAAAAAAAAAAAAACATGATCTGGTTTCCATTTCATCTTTTGCTTTACTTTGAGAATTATATAAAGCAAACCTTAAATGTACTTACAAATTGTAAATGTTCTTAATTGTGACACTAAGCAAGATTTTTTTTTCATTACCTACTGTTGATCACCAGGTATTTCAAATCCACACAAATCTAAGTACTTTGGTTTTAGTTCCTCTTGGAAAAGCACAAGTGTGATGTATTTGCCAGTGTTCTTCTAGATCTCTGACTTGCTGTCGGAGTTCCTTCAAACCCACAATGGCTTCAGCTTCTCTCAGTTTCACAGCGATGAGCTCCTCCTGAAGCCTTGCGATGTTATTCTCATCAGGGAATGAGTTAGTTCTTCTAAAGTCAGGGAAGTTCAGCTTTCTTTAAAACTTGCCACACGCTTTAAAAAGCTAGTTTTGTATGCCTGTGTGTGCATGCACACACATCTGGTGGGAGATTGGAAGATAACCTACAGGGTTAGTTCTCCCTTCAACCACATGGGCCTGGGGACCAAATTCATCTCTATTTGTGTCCTTTTTTGTTTTGTTTTATTTTGGTTTTTGAGACAGGGTTTCTCTGTGGAGCTTTGGAGCCTGTCCTGGAAATTCACTCTGTACACCAGGCTGGCCTGGAACTCACAGACATCCACCTGTCTCTGCCTCCCAAGTGCTGGGATTAAAGTTGTACGCCACTACCGCTCAGCTCTTTATTTATATCCTTAAATATGGAAATTTGTATGAAAGTAACCAGGAAGAACTGGCATTCTTAATTGAAGAAGACATCAGAAGATGAAAAGATCTCCCATGTTCATGGACTGGTAGGATTAACAGCAAAAAAATAGCATCCCCCTACCAAAAACAGCCCAGATTCAATGCACACGCCAGTAAAAATTCCAACACAATTTTTCAAAGAAATTGAAAAACCAATCTTCAAGTTTATATGGAAACAGCAAAAATCCCAGAATAGCTAAAAAGCAATACTGACTAATAAAGTAGTGCTAGATGTATCAACACCCCATTTTTAAGTTATACCAGAGCTGTGGTAACACTCTGACTGAAGAAGAGGAAAACAGCCTAACTCACTGACACAGGAAGGGATTCTTTCAATCAGCAGCCCTAAAAGCCACTGTTACTTTCTGCCTTTAGACAGGGTCTCCTGTATACCAGGCTGTGCTTGAACTGCTGCCTCTACACCCCGAGTGCTGGGAGCTGGGACCTGAAACCAGGACCTCATGCCTCCTAGGCAACCACTCACCAATGACCAACTAGTGACATTTCCTTATCTGCTGATCAGTAACTAACATACAGTTCCTACATGTAAAAACCATGAGGTCTAATTCAGTTCTTCAGCAGGAACTTAACAAGTGTCTAGCATGGCTCCCAATAGGAATGGAAGGATCGGAGATAGTATCTGTGCAGTCTTGCTTACCTTCTCTATATCCAACACCTTATCCTGCATCTCCTTCAGTGCACACTGAGACTCAGCCTCGCTCAGTCTGGCTTGGACCAATTCCTTTTCCAGCTGCAGCACAAACTCTTCACTGTAGGTGGAGCTGCATTTATGCTAAAGGTTAGAGACACATACTGAAATTTTATGGAAACACAAACATAAATACAGGAAAAATAATGAAATCATAGAATGTGGGTATTATGGGCAACTAAAAGCAAAAATTCCATCTACTCAGTATGCCAAATTATTTCCTTTTCCCCAAACAAATGAGTTTAGAGAATGAGGGGGAGGGATGGAAGAGAGAGAGGGAGGGAAGAAGAAGGAAGGGGGGGGAGGAAGGGAGGAAGAGAGGAAGGGAGGAAGAGAGGAAGGGGAGGAAGGGAGGAAGGAAGGAGGGAGGGAGGGGGGGAGGGAGGGAGGGAGGGAGGGAAGGAAGGAAGGAAGGAAGGAAGGAAGGAAGGGAAGGAAAAGCCTAGTCCTGGTGTCTCTAGGGGATGACCGTGTAATGGGTTTTGGTAACAAGCTATTCCACACCTCAATCTGGTTCAGGGTACAAAGCACCTGTCTTTTCTGTCCATCTCTCAAGATACTAAGGATTTGTTCTCATTCTACAGACTATACAGTAACCATTAGCCTCACATGGTCACTGAGTACTGATGTGTGGCCTAATCTTTGCCAAGTCTGTTATAAACAAAAGACACAAACTGGTTTTCAGGGCAAGTCCCTTGCGTTAAATACCCAGCACCAAGGCCAAAAGAATAAAATGAAATAAGCAAATAAAATAACTTGGATGTTTTTTACAGTGATGGCATGTTGAAATATTATTTAAAATTGAGGTAAACAAAAAACATTAACTTCCTCTTTACCCTTTGCAGTATGCACAGTACAGTATCTTAAGACTGTTTATGTAGCTCAGCTAACAGGCTACTGAAGCAAAATACGTTTTTAATGCATTCAAAGTGAAAAAATGGCACACCAAATAAGGTGAAATATCTTAAACACAAGTAACCAAATTGTATTTGCTTTAGAAATGTCAATTTCTTAAAAATATCTGCATGGATTAGCATAAGAAGAGAAAAAAAAGCAGATGCTACACAAAGACAAAATCACCAAGGTAGGGCTTCTTCCTTTCCCTCTTTACTCCCCTGGCATTCACATGCCAATGAGGCCATTTGCAATTTCTCAAAGCCCATTCCATATAAAAGCTGCAATACAAACAGACAGACAGTAATCGCTGAGGGTGTTGATGCATACCCTAATTTTTATGCTCCCATTTTACTCAAATGTCCACCTAGCAATTTAGAGCTACTTCTAAAATGATGTTTTTACTTATTCCCAAGACAAAGTATATAATAGTGCATGTAAATACAAAATTAAATAGTAAGACAGTCTTACAAATGTGACATTTGTAAGCATCTGGAAGAAATAAACAATTACAAAATGCAGAGTAGTTCAAAATAGGTTTCTGTAACAAAAATGCATATTCTGATATCCAGTACACGGCCCCCAAAAATGCTTACAACCAACCATCCTACCCATGTGTCCAAAATGGCTGCAGGTTTTTTGCTGATTTCAGTTTAAATCCATTGGGCACAGCCACAACACATCTATAACTGGTTTCAGTTTAAACCTATGGGACACAGTATACATGCCTATAATTGATTTCAGTTTAAATCTGTCGGGCATAGTGGCACGCATCTATAACTGATTTCAGTTCAAATCTATGGAGCATAGCAGCACACGCCTATAACTGAAGCAGTTGGGAAACTGAGAGAGAATTAGAAACTCAAAGCTAGTTTGGGCTACAGTGAATTCGGGTCACTATGTGCAACTTAGTAAGACTATATATCAAGACAAAAAGTGAAAAGACAAAAAGGAGATACGCTAGCTGGATAAACCACATGTCCAGCATGAATGAGTCTTACATTCAAATCACAGTTCTATCAAAAACTACCTATCGCTTCAATGATTTCCCTTCTAATACCTAAAAAATTACATAAATTCTTTAAAATTAAAATTTATCTTATTTTTAATTATTAGTATGACAAAGAAATGTTAAGAAAACAAATATCACACTGTAGCGACCTCTTATTTGTTAGTTAAAATGAAAGACAAATATATATAAATATAAACATTTAACCTTTAGATTGAAGTGAAAATTATTTTTAGAAAGATTACATTTTAAGTTTACATGTATGTATATATGTATGTATGTATGTATGTCTAAGAATATATGACATGCATGCATGCCTCACAGCCAGAAGAGGACATCATTTTATTTAAAAAAAAAAAAAAAATCCACTAGATAGTCAAGTATGAGAAATTTCTATGTGCTATTGTGTAGCACCATTAATACAGGACTCAGAAACAGATACTGGGGTTCAAGTTTCAAGCTGAAAATCAGAGAAGCAAAGCAGCCAAGCCAGTAGATCAGCCTAAATAGCTGATCCTGTCTCCACAAATCCTCAGGGGTAAAAGCTCTCAGTTCTTGTCCCTTCCTACCTTTTATTCCTTTCTCCACCCACCCACATCAATCCTGTCTCCACCTCCCCTAGTGCTAGGATTAAAGGCATGCGATCCCAGGTGCTGAGATCACCTTTGTGTGAGCTGCTTCTTTTAGGACTGGATCAATTTCATGTAGTCAGTGTGGCCTTGAACTAACAGAGATCCATCTCCCTCTTAATACTGAGCCCTGAGACTAAAGGTGTGCACCACCACTGCCCAAATAGCTAGTATGGCTGCTGGGATTAAAGTTGTGTATCACCACTGCCTGACACGGCTGGCCTTTGCTCTCTGAATCCTCAGACAAGCTTTAATAAATCACAAACAATATACCATCATACTACTGAATATATTCTCTCAAATAAATTATTTAAGAAATTCACAACTTCCAATAATAAACAAGCAAAAGACAACCCTTACACTTTAAAATTTAAGTAAGTATAACATCATTATACCAGTTGCATTAACTATTAAAGAGTATATGAAATATTGAATAAACAAAAGTCTATGAACCTAGAGTGATATAAAAGAGCTTTAGTAAGAGGGTGGGGAGGGACAAAAGAGGTTAAAAGAGGCAAGACAATGAAATAACTAACTTCACACAGATCCATGGATGTCCAAACATTTCAATAAAAGACAATGAACACTGACAGATGGACCCCCACACACACACACAACAGTGGGCTTCACAGCCGTGTCAGTCCCAAATAACACACAGAGAGGCTGTATTAGATATAAAGCTGTTGTCCTGTACTAGTGTTTTTTTTTTTTTAAATTGGCAATCTAAGTATTTCCATGTGGTCTTATCTTACCTGAGAGAGGGTCCGAGTTCTGCTCTCTATATCCTACATTTTGATTCTCTTCCAACCTCTTCCCGAATCCTCCTTGTCTCCTAGTCCTGCCTATCTTGCTTTCCCTATTGGCCAACAGGACTTTATTCATTAACCAATAAGAGAAACCTATTTACAGAATGATATCCCCCATCAACAACACAAAGATGGAAAGTTTTACAAATATGTAAATGCATTAAGCAATTTTTTCTTGATATTATTTTCTAAGTTAAAACTATTATTTACATATTAGTTACACTGGATTAGGGCATTAAGTAACCCATAAATTTAAATGTGACGTATACAGAAGGATATGTGGAGGGTATATGTTACTATGTGAGGATTTTGAGCAGGCCACAGATTTAAGTGTACTTCCTAGAATCCAATCAGCCTAAAGATACCAAGAAACGGCTGTAGTTAGCTGTAGTTATTTGGTACAAATGTATTTCCAATAGACTGCTTAACAATTGCAAAGCTGAAGCCACATCTTTACAAGGGAAGCTACAGTAACCAACCTAAGCCTGTTAACCAAATCTGTTACTGGGCTAGGCATAACTCACTTTCTGATTAAAAAGAGGACAAATTCTACAACGATTTCTTTCATCTAAATATCTAAGTCAATATAGTTATAAAAAGTACAATGACAGCCGGGTGTTGATGGCTCACACCTTTTAATCCTCCCAGTACTCGGGAGGCAGGAGGCGTCGGATCTCTGTGAGTTCAAGGCCAGCCTGGTCTACACTGGAACAGCTAGGGCTGTTACACAGAGAAACCCTGTCTTGAAAAACCAAAATAAAAAGTACAATGATACTCTGGAGAAGAATCAGAAAAATTCAGAATATGAAATAAAACAATTGAGCCCTATTTGCAAAAAGTCACTGTTACTCTTGATACTGGTTACTGTTTCTCCCCTCTTTAGTCATTATAGACAGACAGAGGCCTATTAGCTTCACTGATCAATGCTGACTCAGATGCTCTGGACTTGGATTGGTATAGTTCGTTCTCTCTCTCTCTCTCTCTCTCTCTCTCTCTCTCTCTCTCTCTCTCTCTCTCTCTTGTCTCCCTTCTCACTCTCTCATCCCCCTCTCTGTTTGGTTTAAGTTCAATTTGCTCTCATATACCTATATTCTTAAGGGAAAAATAAATTAGTGATTAAACTTAGTACCTCTCTCATAACCCAAGCATTGTTTTAAATTTCCCTATTAGGCACTATAGTAGACAGAGTATATTCTAGTTTCCTTTCAGATCCCCTCTCGACTCCTATGGAAAAAATATATTAATTTCCAACAATTTGAGAATTTTTCAGGTGTCTCCAGGTGTCATTACTTTAGTGTATTTTGCTTGTTGTCTGATACTGTTTTATAAATGCCCATTGATTCAATATGGCAACAGTACTGTTCAGAGTTCCTATTCTATAATGATGTATCACCTACTGGCCTTACCAATTACTGAGATGGAGTATTTAAAGACTATACCTGTTTTGGGGCTTATGAGATGGCTCACTGGTTAAGAGGACCTGAGTTCAATTCCCAGTAACCACATCTGGAAGTTCACATCTGCCTCTAACAGCAGCTCCAGAAGCCCTCTTCTGGCCTCTGTGAACACTGCACATGTATTCAAACCTACTCACAGTCACAGACAGTACATATAATTAAAAACAAAATTGTAAGGCCTACAACTGTGAGTTTGTTCATATCAACTGTTTCATCAGTTAAGAATCAAAACCCTCTACTGGTAGGAACACTGAATGCTATATATTCCTACATATACTCACTCTTAAGTGAGATCATTACAGTTGCTATTGTGGACAGTCCTGATACCATTTGATTCTTAAATCTACTCTGATACAGATGCTTTAACTTTCCATCCTTAACTTAGTTACTGTTCTGTTGCTGTAAAGAGACACCATGACCAAGGCAATGTATAGAAGAAAGCATTTAATTAGGGGTTGCTAACATACAGAAGAATGCATTTAATTGAGGGTTGCCTACAGTTGTAACATATAGAAGGAAGCATTTAATTGGGGGGTACCTACAGATGAAAAGTGTGACTCCATGGTCATCTTGGAGGGAAGCATGGGGGTGGGTAGGGGCGGGCACAGCTCTGGAGCAGCAGCTGAGAGCTTACCATCAGTCAGCAAGATAGAGATAAAGAGACTGGGCCTGGCTTAGGTTTAAAATCTCAAAGCCCACAACCCTTGCCAATCTTCCTCCCATAAGGCCACACCTCCTAAATACTTTAAAGAATCCACCATTCAAATGTATGAGGTCATTCTCATTCGAACACCACACCAGCATTTCAATTAGCACACTGTGCCTAAACTTGCTCCGTCTTTAACGCCTGAAAATTCTGTGGGCAAGAGTCACTCTCAGCTGTCAAGTCTATTAAGCCTGCTCTTCCAGATTTCTGCAACTGAGCCCACCACACTCATCTTCAAGGGCCAACTGCTGGAGGTCAGACCCCAAGTGTCCCTCAAAGAAAAGGACATGGAGGTTATGAAACCTTTAGGAAATGGGGTGGAGAGGGGGGGTACACTAGGGGTATGTCCTTGAAAGAGACACTCTCTGCTTCTTGGCTTCCTATATCTTGAGTTCTCGTCCTGGTCCAAAGAAACAGGTCCAATTAACTAAGAGGTGAAACCATGACCTAAATAAACTTCCTCCCTGAGAGCTCATTTGGTCCACCTGATCTGTCACACAACCTGAAAGTTATATAGATACACTGTATTCCTAGTCTGTGAACATAAAATCTGTCCTCCTGCACAACAAACAGAATTGCCCTATTCGAATATCATCCTGAAATCACATAAAAGCTTGACAGTGTAATAGTCCCAATAACCACCAATCAGTGAAAATCCAGACACTCAAATTCTTACCTTCTCTATTTCTCAAATGCCTTGGGGGCTATAATCCCACAGCCCTTGGACTGGTGACCTGTTGCTGCTCCTCCTCAGCTCCAGACCCCTCATCTAATCTAAAGGGACACACACACTCCTTATTAAGATACATCCAAGGGCCAGCCTCAAGAGAGTTTCCACCTACTTCCTTCTGATCAACCCTGATCACCCTGCTGCTCCAGCACAAGAACTCTGTGTGCTCCTGTAAGCACATCTTGTTTTTTGTTTTAATTAGCCAGTGTTTGCAGTTGAACTGGAATCAGATGGTTGTGAGCTGCTGTGTGAGCACTGGAATCAAACCTGGGTCCTCTGTAAAGAGCAACAAGTGTTTTAACCACCAAGCCACCTCTCAAGTCCTGCTTGTCAGTCATACTTACCATAGCCACACACGTTTTTGTAAGTTTTTTTCAACAACAGTAAGCTCATTTGTTTCTTATTTAAGGAGTACAGTTTAAAACCCTGAGAAATTTTTATAAACAACGGTACTATTACTAACAATGAAAATACACTCGATACCACTGAACCACACTTACTTAAATGGTAAATTACATGTTATATTTTATCACAATAAAAAAATCATAAAAATATAAATAAAAGTAAATGGATATGCTAACTAAAAAAAACTAGACATGTCTATCTTACAATTCCACTTACAGAAAATCCTAGGAAAGTCCCAAGTATTCAGGCACAGGTTGCTAGGTTGAGGATAGAGAATTAACTGTACCACAAGGACATTATGAAAGTGATAGAAATTGCCATTTTTATTGTGGTAGTTACACAATCCCTCTACATTTAAAACACATCCAATTACATACTTAAATTTCACAAATTATGTGGGGGGGGGGGGGGAATGACTTTAAATGGTCCAGCTCTACTTAAATTATTTCTGAAACCAAACAAAAGTACATTGACTATCAGAGGTCACTATTAGCAAAATAGGACTAAAGCCTAGTTCCGTATATAAAACCTAAAGGTCTTTATATCACATAAAATGCAAGAATGGCAGGAGTAGAAAGTGGTAGTAAAAAGCTGCATTAAAAATTCACTATCTCCAGCTGGAATATGGATTTTAAACACTAACTGTGAGAGTTCAAACACTCAAAAAGTTGTATTTAAGGGAACACTATAACCAAAATATGTAGCAAAACACTGTACTCACCTCCGTCACTAACATGTCTACTACTCTGTAATTCACTTTTGTTGAAATTGAAACAGTAAGACTCTGATTCTGTCAATTCAAATCTTTACACTTTTGTCATACATGGCATTGATAACATACATAAATATCTGATTTAATTCGAAGGGTAGGGCTATCAATTTTTTGAAATAATCTTTCACTTTCTTGTAAATAGAAATTAAATGTTCGTAATATTTAACATAGAATTAATATTGGTTTATCATCTAAAACACTGGCTCCATTTTTTTTAAATAATTCAAGTACAAAGTTCTTGAACATACTATACATATGGACAGCCTAATATGAAGCACTGAGCACAGTATCAGCGACAAAGTTCTTCAATACCTTCATGCAGGAAAATTAGTAGTCTCTTGATATATTTAATCATTTACTTTACTATTTTCATCTCAATTTCTGTCTTGACTGGAAAAAGGTCCATTAATAACTTATCAAATAACTTATGGAAATGCACTATAACTACAGAATATATTCACCAATATCTACAGAAATAACATTTTTCTGTCTTGACACAATTAGCTTTTACTAAGCCATAAAATGGATTTCTTAGAATTCTTAGTGAAGCATAAGCAAGGCCACATTATCAAACCTAACATTCACTTACATTGCTTTCTGTGAGAAATGCATGTTTCTACATTAAAGCTGCTGTATTTCTCATTTTCTGAAAATGCATTTTCTACTATTTCCACAACCATTCTGTAAGGCATTTTAATATCTGAGATAATACGACTTGAACTTGGATGTTCACTCAAGGCTAAGCTACTACATTTCACTCATTTTGCACACCCTCCTAGTTTCACATCCATGACCTACAATTTACTACACCCTCACAGGTTTCAGCTATTAACTGTCTTCTATGTCTTGTAGCTTAACTGTGTCAAAGCTGCAGCTGATGCTAATGCAAGCAAGGTAACGTACTTTCCTTCCAAACAGAGACACTGCACTGACAAATCATGCCCTTTTCACTATTAAGAACTATTTTTCTTAACAACTATTCTTGAACAAACTATTGCGGTCATTTCAGTAATACTTTAACATATTCATTTTTCTTAACTAATAGAAAAAAATACATTATTTCCGGTTTCATTGCTCTTTTCCTTTCTAGTCTTCTCACTCTTGAATACAGATAATGATGTTTCTTAATTTTGTTGAATAACAGTAATGCCCATTCATACACCACCATTGCCCAGCAGTAATTTATATTATTGAAGAATTAAGAATTACTCCCCCCTGCTGGGGACTGGTAACTCACGCCTTTAATCCCAGCACTAGCGAAGCAGAGGGCAGGCAGATCTCTGTGTGTTTGAGACCAGTCTGATCTACAGATCAAGTTCCAGGACAGGTTCCAAAACTACACAGAGAAATGGTGTCTCGAAAAACCAAAAAAAAAAAAAAAAAAAAAAAAAAAAAAAAAAAAAAATTTACTCCCCCTATTTGACAACTTTCCCTCCTCTTCAAGTAAACGAAAGCATGTACTTTAACTCATAATTCAATGTTGTGATATTTCTATGTCTAAGCTAGAATATTTCACAAAATATAAGCTGTCAACACCATGAGCGTTTTAAACACACATTCTAAATGCTGAGTAATAGCCGCTTTATAGTGATCAAGAATTACTTGCTGTCAGGATTACCTATGAAAGAGGTATCTAAAAATCTAAACAGCAGCTGCATATGGCTTGTTTTCTATGACTTAGGATATAACATAAAAGAAAATATTATCTATTTCTAACAAAGCCACAAACAAAAAAGAAAGAACAGGAATCTCTGTGGCCACAAAGAACTCTTGAGTTTCAGAGTACACGGGGAGGTTTTAACAGTTCTCCTAAAGCTGTGCCTCACACATGTGGCCTAAGGGAGGTGAAGAGGGCTCCGACTCCTTACTCCCGTGATGCCGGTGCCGGAGCTCCCTGATGGTGCTTTCAGCCTGCTCCAGCTTAGCGCTGGCCTCATCACTCTGCTGTCTGATGGTGGCCAACTCCGTCTTATGAGGTAGTTTTCCTCAGCCTCCTGGGCTCTTGTCACTTGTCCCTTAGGACATAATTTTTTGTGTGTGTATAAAGCAATTTAGAATAGATTTAAGAAAGACTGCCTTGTGAAGTTTGGTTACTTCTTGACATGTTTAAAAACAAAAAACACCTCTAGAGAACAGAATAGCCTAAGTAATTATTAACTAGGAGCTTGTTATTTTGCTCTAGCAAATCTGAGGAAACTAAATGAAATTTTCATGTGACAGTCTTAAGAACAATTCTTTTAGTCGATAAAAAAAAATGTGATTCATGCAATATTACTGAGTTGTACATGCAGGGCTAAAATGTTCAATGAACAGTGGTTAATGTCACAGAATCCACTGTTTGCCATTTGAAATAAATACTTTAAAAATAAGGTTAGCTTTAAAACGTGCAGGGATAGGCATCCAATTAATGGTAATACATTTATCAAAACATTAAGTATACATCCATATGCCAGCCCAAAGAATTATTTCTAAGAAAATGCATGTAAAATTGCATGCATTAAGTATGAATTTCTAAGTTTAGGATTTCCTTTAGTGGTTAGTGAAAACAAAAAAAAAAAAAAAAAAAAAAAGATAAACTATACCTGTATCAATCTATCTGCCAAGGAAGCACTTTCCTACAAAAGGAAAAATTTAGATAGAAATATAAAAGACAGAAAATCAAAGTGATAAAATTAGGAATAAGAGGAAGCATCCACACCCAAATTCCATCTACATTTCATCGCCATTGAAAATGGACATTTAACTTAAAACTCTTTTAATAAGTGTTTTTTATTTCTAACTTTTAAAAAACAAATATCAAAATAGGGGCAAATTACAGATAATCATGTCTCTTAGAGATATATCTTTCATTACTTGGGACAAACAAGTATTTTCTTCTTGAAAATATACCTTTAAATCTTTATTTCAGTCAAGTCATATCATCAAACCACTTCCACAAAGGGAGGGAAGAGATCTGAGTCAGCAATATACCACTCATAAAACGCAGCAGTAACTGGATACAACATGAGCATCCAAGAGAAAAGGCAAGAAAGATAATAACAGAAACTCCTAAGTTCAACTTAAATTCTTAACATATTTCAGGATGTACACTTTTGGTTCAAGAATTCAACTAAGACTTCAGTACTTAGATAATTCTAAATGCAAAAAAAAAAAAGAAGAAGAAGAAGAAGAAAGAAGAAGAAAGAAGAAGAAGAAGAGGAGGAGGAGGAAGAGGAGGAGGAGGAGAAGAAGAAGAGGGCCCTATGCCAGTGAAAAACAGGTTATTTTTCGGTCTAGACACAAAACCAAACTATATCTTCCTAGATCTTCTTTATGACTCTGAAGCCTCCCCATGAAATAATACTTTCCCTGTGAAAATATATAACTCTAATAATGAAAAATCATTTAAGTTGCATATTTTACTACAAGCTGGGTATTTGGTGGAAGCAGGGATAATACAAATTAAAAAGACTAATAAGCCCATTATGTGCATAAAAAATAATCACCAAAAAGTAAAAACTGCCTTACAAGTCACTGCAATCCAATCTCACAATAGGAACTATATTTCATCTGGGATACAGGATCTGCTACTGCACCATCAATTAGACCTGTGATAAATATCTTGTCCTTGTGCATGACTTGGTATACAGTGTCTGCAATCATCACATCAATAGACCTGTGCTAAATATTTTGTCCTTGGTGCACCACTATTTAATATAAAATCATGGAGGTTTCTAGAATAAAGGACAAATAACCCAACTGCCCCCCCTTCTAGTTATTTCTTTCTTGGATATTAACCTATAAAGTTTCAGAAAATTTTAAGTATACTTGGTAATATCTTGGGGGCAGATTCACACCAACTTCCTTTCAATCTTTAGCTTTAAAAAGAGTTTCTGAATTCAGCTCTTTTCAATTAAGTAGATTGTTGGTTGGCTGTTTTTGTTTTTGAGACAAACAAGCATTCAACAGAAACTTGCAATAAATATTTTACTTACTTTTTCTAATGTTTCAATGCGCTGTTTTAAAAGCCTATTTTCTGTGCGTAACCTCTGCCAAGAAAAAGAAAAAAATGTTTGTTTGCAAGCATTTGAGAGAAAAAAAAAAAAAACAGATCCCTAAGTCAAAGTGTTGATAATGCACTACCTTATGGGCTGGAGAGGTGGTTCTGAGGTTAAGAGCACTAGCTGCTCTTCTGGAGGACCCTGGGTCAGTTCCCAGCATCCACATGGCAGCCCACAACTGTCTATAACTCCAGTTCCAGGAGATCCGACACCTCACACAGACATACAGGCAAGCAAAACACTAAGGAACAATTAAGGAATGATTGTGACGAACTGTTACATTATCACATGTTGAACTATCAAAGGCTTAGCACAGATAAATGGCAAAGGAAATAATCCCATTTGTCATGGCAGCTATGACTAAACATTAAATGTAATACATAAGTAGCCTTTGTTTTCTCCATTTATAATGGCTTATACTATTTATCTTAATTTTATGTGTATGAGGGTCTTGTCTGAATATCTGTGCACCACCTATGTGCAGTGCCCAAGGAGAGTGCTAGATCCTCTTGGAAATGAAGTTACAGACAGCTGTGAGCCACTATACAGCCTCCCTAATAATCTTATTTTAACAACCTTTGTCTCCTACAGAGCCTAATGATATAACTGGTATTCAAAAAATTAGTTGAACAAAGAACAAACTTCAAATATGCATGTTCGTAGATTAAATGTCAAATTATTGTTAAACTATACCAGTTTCCATTCATATTACAAATACCACTGTACAAAAAGCCTTACAATCCAAACATTCAAAAAGCATCTACCGTGAGTTGTTTCTAATTGAGAAAATTAAAAACTCGAATTACTAGTATTTTCTTATATAAAAAAATCTTATTTTAAAAAAATGTACATTTGGCCAGGCAGTGGTGGTACACATTTTTAATCCCAGAGACAGAGACAGAGACAAACAGATCTCTGTGAGTTCAAGGCTAGCCTGGTCTACACAGTGAGTTCCAGGACAGGACAGCCAGGGCTGTTACACAGAGAAACCCTGTCTTGAAAAACCAAAATACAAAAAGTACATTTATGTAATTGGTTAAATTCTAGACTCTCTAATACTTATCAAGTTACTATAAGTGTTAAATCTAAATAATTCCACTTTGACAGCTAATCTCTTTATATATTCCATCAATATAATTCATTAATCCCATAAATTATTCCTGAATTTGTGTGTGTGTGTGTGTGTGTGTGTGTGTGTGTGTGTGTGTGTGTGTGTGTGGGGTATATATATCCACATGCAGGATGCATGGTGCCCTGCTCTCCCTCTCTCTGCCTTATTCCCTTGAGACAAGACCTTTTTACTGAATCTAGGGTGAAGCTGACAGTCAGCAGGACCCAGGGCTCCTCCCTGACTTTTCCCTCCACATCCCCGGGGTTGGGTTGTAGGTGCACACGACGTTGTCCAATTTTTACAAGGGTGGTTGCTGGAAATTCAAACTCAGATCCCCATGCCTTATGCAGCAAGTGCTGTTACCCACTGAACTGCCTTACCACACCATTTCTGAACTGTCTCATCCATGTTCTTTCCAATTGGTCAGCTCTCACACTTCAAACCCTTTACTATTCTGTATTAATTTCTTCCAGAGCTCAGCCCACCTTTCAATTCTAACTTCCTGTGACTCTCTACTAGAAATGTCTTTTCAGCCCACCTTTCAATTCTAACTTCCTGTGACTCTCTTCTAGAAATGTCTTTCTCAGGGAATTCTTCCACCAGTCCAATCTGCTATTTCTCCAATGAGACTTAAGTATACAGTTTATACTATACACAAAAGCTGCAGTTTGGAGAAATAAACTCAATTTTCACATCTTATTAAGAGAGTGGGGTTTTCTTGTTCTGTTCTCTAAAACACAGTTAAGAGCTGAGAAAACAAATAACAGTGTGAAGAGAAATGTTTCTTACTTATTTCTTGGCAACTCCAACTATGTGCAGTATAGCAGCTGCCAGAAATTACAAAACTGTTGAAAGTCTAGAAAGAGAACCTCCCCCACCCACCCACCCACCCACCCACCCACACAGTGTTCTCAAAGTTTTCCCAATCACATATTAATAAAAGGTAATATGCTGTTTATCTTTAAAAAATTTAGACTGTTAAATTCTAACCAGACAACAGTATAAAATTACAACAGACATTATACTAAAGTGAAATTTAGAATAGTCACCTGAATTTCCATCTCCCCCCACTGTAAATGTTTTATTTTACTACAAATTTATATTCCCTCTAAACAAAAAAACAAAAAAGAAACACCTAACCAAATGTCTCAATACTGTCTTTAAGTAATTTGTGTGATAAGGCTTCATAATTAGCTGACAGGTAAGGCTAATACATAGTATCCACTTCAGTGTTACTTTATGTATATAGATGTTCTGTCTGCATGTACATCTGTGCGCCAAAAGAGGGCATCAGACTGCAGTTATAGACAGTTGTGAGCCACAATGTGGGTGTTGGGAATTGAATTCAGGACTTCTGGAAGAGCAAGTGCTACTTAACTGCTGAGCTATCTCCCCAGCCCCTCAAGGTTACTGTTTTGTTTGTTTTGTTTTTTGAGACAGGATTTCTCTCCTGTAGCTTTTGAACCTGGTCTGAAATTTGCTCTGTATGTAGACCAGACTGGCCTTGAACTCGGAGATCTGCATGCCTCTGCCTCCCAAGTGCTGGGATTAAATGTCTGAGCCACTGACACTACCACTTGGTTAAAGTTACTGTTTTAAGCTTCAATTTTTTCTTTTCTTTTAGACTACTATGCACCCTACTTTATTATCTGATAAAGGTGGATCAGTGGATAGCTCACTGGAAAGGTGCTTAACAGTAAGCCAAAGACCTGAGTTTGATACCCTGTACCCATAGTGTGGAAGAAAGAAACTGACTCCCATGGGTTATCCTTTGACCTCAATGTGTGTGCTATGAGACACATGCATGCACAGGAACACACATAAACACAAATAATAAATACATGTTGGATTTTTAATCTAATTTAAAAAGAAGGTAATTTCTTCAATTCTTGGGTTATCTTTTCTCAAAACCCATGTACTCTTCTGAACTCCATGGGCACCAGGCACATGTGGTATGCATACACACACACACACACACACACACACACACACACACACACACACACACACACACCCCCCAAAGCTATTCTTTAATTCTGAAAACATAGAGATTAAGTCACTGGCTAATGATCTTTCTGTGGATGCCACTTTGATTCTATATTTACATAACTTAATTTGTGTGAAACCTCTTTGAGAACAAGAATTGTTCATAAAATTATGAATAAATTAACATGGTGAAATACAAGATGGCCCCCATCCTCCAAACCTGAATTTGCAGTTTCCAGTGTGTTACACACATAACAACCCACATTGTACACCCATTGGTCAGGACCAAAGACTTCCCCCTTTCAGTGGGCTCCAGTGTAGGGCATAACATTACTCGTGGCCCCAAAAGCAAAGCAAACTATGGAACAGCAATTTAGTGACAATCAAGGTGGAGGAGGAGACCCACAGGGTTTTCTTTATGAAAGTGTGCAGACTTCCATTAGTAAGGGCTAGGATGACAGCAATGCAAATAAGGCATTTAGAAAAAAGGGAGAAAGCAGACATGAGGTAGTTCACACAGGGAGCAGGAGAATCATCACTCAGGAGGCTTCTGAGGAAAACTAACCCTGAAGCCCTTTAGAGCCAGGAGGGTGAAGTAGAGTTAGAGCCAGGCTCGTTAACACTTAATGGTTACCATCTGATGTCAAATCCAAACACACCCAAAGGGTTTTAAAGGGGGTAAAGAGATTAATTAAATGCTGTTGTAAGTCAGCAGCTAGCAGCATTTGTTCCTCTTTTTGCACCCACATAGCAGCTCACAACAATCATTAAATCCAGCACCAGGGCCTCCAACACCCTTCTCTGATCCAAGGCCATCAGGTATGCAGTAGGTGCACAAACACGTGCAAACAAAACATTCACACACATAAATATTTTTTGTTTGTTTGTTTCAAAACAGGGTTTCTCTGTGGCTTTGGAGCCTGTCCTGGAACTAGCTCTTGTAGACCGGTCTCCAACTCACAGAGATCCGCCTGCCTCTGCCTCCTGAGTGCTGGGAATAAAGGCATCCTCCACCACCTCCACCACCACCACCACCACCACCACCACCACCACCACCACCACCATCATCACCACCACCACCACCCAGCCTAAATAAATCCTTTTTAAAAAGTTATTTTGTGGGGTGGAGAAATAGCAAGGAACTTGCTGCCAGGTCTGATAATGCAAATTTAATCCCTGGGACCCACAGAGAAGAGGGAAAGAATCCAATCCCATGAAGCTGTCTCTCTGGCCAGTAAATAAGTAGCATTTTGGTTTTTGTTGGGGTTTTTTTTTTTTTTTTTTTTTTTTTTTTTTTTTTTTTGTGTGTTTTTGTTTTTTTTGAGACAGAGTTTCTCTGTTTAGCCCTGGCTGTCCCGAACTCACTCTCTAGACCAGACTGGCCTCTGCCTCCCTGCGTGCTAGGATTAAAGGCGTGTGCCAACCTCTGCCAGGCACACAATAACATTTCTTTGAGTTGCTTGATTTTTGGCCTTCCAGAGATTGCATGTAAAGAGATTAGATACTGGATCAGCCAATCAGAATGCATAATTTACTATTCCCACCCTGCAGCATCAGAACATCCAACTTCTAAACTCCAACTGTGAGAGCACCAGCAGTTCTCAAGAATTCTTTGTCAGTAAAGGCACTTGCCACTATGCCTGATGGTCTGAGTTTAAGCCCTGGGGCAGACATGGTAAAAGGAAGAGAACCAACTACAAGTCACTCACTAGTACACTGTGATATGTATGTGCTCGTGCACACAGTCAAACAAAAACAGTACACAAGTGCAGTAAGAAGGAGCACTGTCTGGCTTTGCCAGGCCTGGGGGCAAATGCCTATAGTCTCAACACCTGGGAGGTGGAGGCAGCAGGGCTAGCGGTCATCAAGGCCATCCTCTCTCAAATAAACAGAAGTTCTAGGCTGTTTTGAAACTTTGGGGAAATGTATATGAGTTTACTGTACTGAGCTGGCATTGTACTGATATTAACAGTTACACTGATCTAAAGATGCCAAACTTTTTTTTTCTACTGGTACAGGTTAACTCACTGTACAAGATATGTACAACCTTACCCACATTATTATAGAATCTAGTATTTTCTAAATTACAAAGGAATTTCTTGGCTTACAAGAGGTACAAATAAGAATTTCAGAGTACAAAGAATATATTTATTCGTCCTCCAAATTGAAAATCTGTTTTCCTGAGGGTAATTCAAAAATGTAAACTTCATTTAAAGAAGAAAAATTTGCACTGGCCAAGGGAAACTGCTATGCCACACCAGGACAATTAGTTCATAAATGACTTGTCCTATGTGGTCTGGCTCAGATGGCTCTTTCTCTAGACTTCAGTACACAATTAATTACCTTCTCTGCAAGTTCTACAAAAATGTTTAAGCAGAATGCAATTTCTGTGGGCTGGTTTTCTCTTAAAGAGGAACAAGGACAGAGAGCTGTTTTTTCTCACACCCGAGGAACACAGAGTGCAAGCAGTCACACTGTTCTGCTTGCAACTACAGGAGGAGCCAGAAAACACAAATTTCATTCTAACATCTACTATCAAATTCCTGACTTAAAGAATTGTATCTCAAAAACACTGAAATGCTTACTTTAATTTCAACTTGCTCCTCCATTTCTTTTGTCTTTATTGTAGTGTATTCTTTTTCAAGTCTAAAAAGAGAAAGTTAAAGGTGTATTTTCATTCAAAAGTAATTAAATTATTTAACGTAAAAGGACATATTAACATAAAACACAATTTCTTTACTTTTCCTCAAGGTATAAGTTGAAATAACTTATATGAGAAAAAAAATAACAGAGTAGACACAGGGCAATTGAGGAAATGTCAGGACAAGGGGAAATGTAGGACCACTGCATGTGATGCAATCCACAGCAAAAACATCCTGACATACACACTGCACATATGACATCATTGTTAAGCGGTCAAAGTCCTACAGCGAGGGAAACAGACAACTTTATTTTATAACAATGGACATGAGATATAAGTGAATATGGCATCACAGTTTCTGTACTTGCTTTATAATTTCTAAGGAAAATAAATATAGCAAAGTATTAACAATTGCTAAAAATTAGATACAAATGTGGATATTTATCATTCTAATCTATTTTTCTGTTCCTAGTTGAAAAAAAGATAGTTAAAATATGACATGAAGCTAAGCTAATGACTACAAACTATTCATTTAGAGTTAAACTTCATAAAAAGCAGGATGGAGAGACTTTTAAGTCAAAACTTAGTGAAAATTGACTTTGTTAGAGCAAAGAAAGTAAAATAAAGCTTAAGGCCAGGTATGGTGGCACACACCCAAGAGGAACAAGCAGAACAGCAGGCTACTCAGTAAGGCCATGTCACAAATAAGACAAAGAGGGGGCTGGTAAGATGGCTTTGTGGGCAAAGGCACCAGCCAAACCTGATGACCTATTTGTGAGTGCAAACACACAGAATAAATAAATGTAATAAAACATTATACAGACGTTAAAGACAAAATACAGAAGAATAACTAATAGATCAAGGACTTGGAGGAAATGGAAATATCTCTGTGCTGAGAATTAGTATTATAAAGGAACAAAAAAATTCATTTAGAAAAGGAGAGGAAGCCAGAAAAGGTGATACACACCTTTAATCCTATTATGTGGGAGGTTAAGAAGGACTGCCAGAGTTCTAGGCCAGCCTGAGCTACAAAATGGAGACACTGTCTCAAAAGAACAAGCATTCTGCTACTACAAGCATTGCTGCAGTTCAGAACCATAGAAGCTCCAGTGACCTGAATTTTAACTATGTCTTTAGGCTAGAATCATTTAAGTATTAATTAGAAGCTAGAAAAGAAGAATAATAGCTGTAATTCTTAATTAACATACTAACTTTATTTTTAAGAGAAAAAAATATTAAGCCAGGAACTGACATTGACTATCTTGAACTTTCTTTTTTTTTAGTAAAATTATACCACACAAAGCTTTTCCAGGAAATAACAATAAAAAGATGAGAATCTCAACCTCTGATCAGCACTACTGGCTGTACAGTGCTTAAGTAGCACTGGGAAGGAGCTGAGAGGAAAACCGTGTCAGTGGCCAGAACCACTAACTGTGTTTCTTTAGTAAACAGCATGTTAGGCTTGGAGAGTATGTACTCAGCATGCTCAATCCCTCTGTTCATTGCCTAGTAAATATTAAAAAGAACAGAACACTTACACACATATGCATGCCAAAATCCTAACTCCCATCAGAATGGGAAGGAAGGAGGGATTTTAAAAGTAGTGTACAGTGGTTCTATATATCACTACTGAAAGAAGGATGATTGTCTAACATTACCTTTGTTGTACTGAAGCTAATACTATTAAGTAAGGTAAAATCTAATAGCATAAGGAGGAAAAATATGGTGTTTTTCACAAAAATGCTTCCCATGTCTGATGGGGGATGTCCTTCTGTATATATGTTTCTCTTATTGGTTGATGAATAAAACACGGTTTGGCTAATAGAGGCAGGAAGATAGGCAGGACTAGGAGAATTCTGGGAAAGGTAGTCAGAGAGAGCCTGCCAAAAGGAGACACCGTGTAGAAGAGGAAGGAGTAACAGGTCCAGACCCTTCTCCAGTGAGATAAGACTTAGATTAATAGAAATGGATTAATAATTAAGACAGAGATAAACAATAAGAAGACCTTGCCATTGGCCAACAGGTTTATAATTAATATAGTCTCTGTGTGTTCATTTGGGGCTGAAAAGGGCAGCGGGACCTGGTGGGACAAGAGACCCCTACCAACACATGTCCACTGACTTACTACATGCTTCAATAAGCTCCATAGTACAAGATACCATTCAACATACTTACTTTTTCATTTTTTTTGAGTTGTACTTGACTTGGTAAGCTGACTGAATTAATTTGTCTGGGCCACCATCAAACTGATGTGGAATGACCTTCTGAAAATGCTAAGAAATAACAAATGAAAAGCAAAATTATTACTATAAATGATTTATAGCTAAATTTATAGCAAATCTAGAAACATACAAGAAATCATGAACTGATTTACCTGTAACATTCCTTCCATGTCAAGTTGCATTAAATCTGCCTGATTCATTTGAAGAAGTGCTAATCCTACTCAAACACAATTTCTAAACCCTGATGAAACAAATAAAATAAAGCCACATTTATTTACACTTCCATCAGCAAAAACTAATCATTCAAAATAATACCAAGGTAAGCATTTGAGGATCTAAACTAAGAACTGGCAAACATTTTCTGTAAAGAGTCAGAGAACAAACATTTTAGACTTAACAGCCCACCTGCCCCTTCACAACTATAGTTGTGCCCTATAGTAGACACAAACACATGCACTAATAGGCAGGACAGTGTTCCAAGGAAACAAATGAGAAGACAGCTTTGATATGGAAACCACAGAGCTAAGTAAGTGAATTGCTGTTTTCTAACTTCAGTCCAAACTAAATTAGATAAATCATATAAACTGATCCTTCCAAGAAGTAACTAACATTATTATGTTCAGACAACAGAGGAGAAGGATCCTCTGTTAGCCATTTATAACTAAAGTACAATAGGAAAGCTTACACAAAATACATACAGCTTTATTATAGGGATTATAAGCCTTATTATTTGGGAAACAGATGTGCTGCAACAGTATTAACTGTGTGGGATAATTTACTTCTCATTTACTCTCACTGCATCATTCAAAGGTGATAAAGAGGATAAATTTGGTGAGAAGATCCAAAACGTAACTGTGGTGCTATTTTGTTTATAACCTAACAAATGACACTTGCCTTAAGGTCCAAGTTGCAAAGCTAGCCAGATAAATTAGCCATAGAGGCCAGGTAGTAGTAGCTCACACCTTTAATCACAGCACTTGGGAGGCAGAGGCAGACAAATCTGTTAGTTCAAGGCCACCCTGGGCTACACAAAATTGATCCAATCTAAAAGAGAAATAAAGCCAAGCAGCAGTGGCTCAGATCTTTAATCCCAGTATCTGGGAGTCACATACCTTTAATCTCAGCACTAAGGAAGTGTAGAAAGGAAGAAATATGGACAGGATCACCCCTTTAGTCTGAGCATCAGTAGAGGTAAGAACTCTAATGGCTGGCCACTCTACTTCTCTGATCCTTCAGCTTTCAGCTTTCACCCCGATAGCTGACTCCCAAGTTTTTACTATTAAGACCAATTAGAATTCGTGCTACACTTAACTGTATATATTTGAATGCTGGATACAGGCCCAAGTACTTGTAATATCTACAGTCAGGCTACTCAAAACCCATGGCAACCTCAGCTTCCTCATCTATCATCCAACAAATGGGGATATTACAAGAACCTACCCATTACAGTTGTTGTAAGGGTTTAAGTGAGGTTAATTCATGGAAGCAGAGCAGTGGGGACAAAGGCAGCTCCCCAGTTTCTCCTTACATTGCCCTGCTCTTATTAACACAATGACTCCTTTATTCTGTTTTTATTCCTCATCTGCTCATTAGCTTACCTCAGACATAAAGATATCAAATACCCTTGTTGCAATGGGTAGTGGGAAGGTTGTAAGGAAGATAGTCAGAAACCAGGATGATGCATACATTGATGTGTGGAAACTCTGAGATTGAAAATGTACAAAGAGCTCTGGAAGGTGCTCCTAGAAAAGAGAAAAAAAATATCTAAAATACAATAAAATTGAATATTTCAAGCTAGATTCTTGGTAGGTAAGCCTATAGCAAACACAAAGAAGAACTAGAGTAACAGAAAGACTCAAATACAGAAATTGAAACTTTGTCATTAACAGCAAAGGACAAAGAAGTGACCTGGAGTTGGAACTTGAGGTACATCTTAACATTTGATTTACTAATAAAAACTAAATCATAGCCAAATTAAACTTAAATCAAATATCATCCAACCAGTGTTGAACAGCAAAGTAATAAAGAGTTTATTTCTTTTTACTTTGTTGATGGGTATAGTTGTCCAATATCATCTATATTTTTAATTAACTATAGTATTTCTTTTCTAAACAGAAGAAATGCCATGCCAAAAACTTTCAAGTACCATATACCATCAGTCACCCATCTTTACCTCCTACAAAGTAGGAAAAATACAAGGTCTTTAACAATGTCTTAACTAACAGCACCAAGAATTTAAGGTTTATATCAACAAACAAAACCACTATTTAGGGGAAAAAAATTATCACATGATATATTTTGATTTTCTTAAAATGTAAAAACATTTTCATATCCTATTCTTTATACAACATGGTATTTCATGTTCCAGAGAAGGGTGACTCTGATAACTGCTTCTCATGCCAGCTAAAATATTGATCCATACGCTTCCCTAATAACTGGAATGTAAATAAAGATGAATACTCCTTCCTTCCTACTTAAGGATAGATAGTACAGTAAGGCTATTTATTTTTAAATTAAATTTTAAAAAAATTAAATCCAAAAAAGTAAAATTTTTCAAAAATGTCTTCAACAAGCATGATGCCACACACCTTTAGTCCCAGCACTCAAGAGGTAAAAGCAGGCAGATAGATCTCTGTGAGCTTATATTCTAAGCCAGCCAAGGCTACATAGTGAAACCCTGTCTTAAAAAAACAAAAACTGATGGGAGATGTCACTCTGTAAATATGTTTCTCGTATTGGTTAATGAATAAAGCACTGTTGGCCAATAGGAAAGCAAGATAGGTGAGACTAGGAGACGAGGAGGAGAGAGGAAGAAGTAGGGAAGAGAGTCAACATGAAGAATGGAGAGAGTAGAACGCCAGACCCTCTCCCTGGTAAGATAAGACCACGTGGAAATATTTAAATTAATAGAAATGGGTTAATATTTAAGACAGAGCTAGCCAATAAGAAATGACAGTAACAGGCTAACAGCATTATATCTAATACAGCGTCTCTGTGTGTTATTTGGGGCTGGAGCACTCTGGGACCAGGTGGGCGGAAAAACATACTCATACCAGCAGGGAAAACATACTCCTAACAAAACACTAAATGATTTGTACTTGACTCTGATTGTAGTCTTCCTCTTCTCTCCACCTTTACACCTTTATGTGTAAGCTTCTGAACCTGAGGCTGGTCACATAAAATTTATGGATACATGTTAAAAAAAAAAATTATCAGATGGGGGTGGGAACAAGATAAAAAGAGAAAGGAAGGAAGGAAGGAAGGAAGGAAGGAAGGAAGGAAGGAAGGAAGGGGAAGGGTATGACAGTCTCAACAGTAAGTGAACTGGCTTCCTACACAAGCTCTGAGCTTTTAATAGGAACAGCAAAAAGTGGATGGAAGCAGCAGCACCTAAGTTACAGCACATGTGAGGCCAATGTTTAATATTTGGATAACAAAGTCCAGACTATGACGAACAAGTCATCATGGATTTAAAACACTACTTTTTCAACTGCTGCTATGCCTTTTATTTTATGTGTTTAAGTTTTTTGCCTGCAAGTATCTATGTGCACTGTGTGTGCCTGGTGCCCATACAGATCAGAAGAAGCCACCGTATCCCCTAGGAGTTACAAATGTTTGTAAGCCACCACGTAGGTGCTGGGAACTGACCTAGGTTCTCTACAAGAGCAGCAAAGGTGCTTTTAACCACCGAACTTCTAGGATTCTGACACAAAATTTGCTGACATTCAGAAAGGGGGGGCAGAAAAGTTAAAGTGAACTTTTACCTGTATCATGCATTCAAACTGGTACATGCAAAGGCCCAATTCTGCCATGCTTGGTTTAAAGAGTTCCCGAAGTCTGTAGTCTTGCATTAATTTAACAAAGACACAAAAAGCCTCCTCTTCTGGCATCTGTTTTAAGAAGAAGAAAATAGTAACACAGTTCAGCATTTCATGATACACAAATAAGCCAAATCATACTATGAACAAGTACCACTCAATAACAAATACTGTTTTTCTTTTTTCTTTAATGTTTATGTGTTTGTGTGTACAAGTATTCATAGAGGCCAGAGATCAACCCCGGTGCTATTTCTTGAGCTCCATACATCCTATTTTCTTGAGACAGGGTCTCTCAGAGCCATGGGCTCTGACTAGCGTTGGGATTGCACACACACACACCAGCACACTTAGCTCTTGTACATGGATTCTGGACACTGAACCTGTCAGCCCTATGAATAGTGTTTTCACTGGCTACAGAGTAATGTATAAAGTGCACTGGAATTAGAACCAGGATGTTCTAGACTTCCATTCTGAGAATCAGACAATGACTCTTGCAAACTCTGAGACCAACTGTCTCAATCTGTCTGATTTATTAACTTAATCAACATATATGTGTGTGTATACATATACATATACACATATATATGACCATATATGTGACCATATATGTGACCACATATATGTGACCATACCCCCTGAATTGAACCTGTATCATCTAACCAACATTTACAGCTAGATACTGTTCTCTTTCTAAATACAAAAACAACAGCAACAAAAAACATATAAACTTTACTCTCAAGGAACTTAAACTTTCTAGAGATAAATAGGTAATATACAGACAAATCATATTTACATCAGTGGTGATGAATGCTAAGGAATCAATTAGAATAAGGGAACTCTGGGGAGACAAACTGCTATTTATATAAGTCAGGAATGGAACTTCAATGAAGTAAATTTTAAACAAACAAGAGAATGAAATTAGGGAACACTGAGGAAAAAACAATCCTGGAAGACAGAGTGTACAAAGGCCCTAAAATGGAACAAGATCCCTGTGGTGTCTAATGAGAACAGCCCCCATAGGGTCACAGATTTGAATGCTTGGTCCCAGTTAGCAGACTATCTGTAAAGGACTTGGAGATGTGGGCCTGCTGGGAGGAGGTACAGCTTTGTTGGATGAATTCACTGATGATGGGCTTTTAGGATTCAAAAGCTCACACCAGATCCTGTCTGTCTGTCTGTCTGTCTGTCTGTCTGTCTGTCTCTCTCTCTCTCTCTCTCTCTCTCTCTGTGTGTGTGTGTGTGTGTGTGTGTGTGTGTGTGTTTCTCTGTCTCTATCTCTGTCTCTTTTTCCTCCCCCTGTCCAATTTCATCCACTCCATCTCTCCCCCCCCTTCCTCCTCCTCCCTCTTCACCCTCATCCCCACTTGTGAATCAGAATAAGCTCTCAGCTACTGCTCCAGAACCATGCCTATCTGCCTGCCTGTTGGCACACTCCCCACCATGATAGTTATGGACTCACTCTCTGAAACTGCAAGCCCTCATTTAAATGCTTTCTCTATAAGCCACATTGGTCATGGTGCCTCTTCACAACAATAGAAAAGTAACTAAGACAGACCTTAAGATGCTGGCATGCTTGGTCAGCAAGCAGGAGACCACTAAGATACAAGTCAAGTTATCCCCATGAATAAAGTAAAACCTACACAAGAAATAATTAGCAGATTGTAGTGAGATATTCACCTTGTCCGCACCTGTGGCATAGACCATGCCCACTGGAGGTGGAGACAGGGCCTGACGTGACCTGGGGGAACTAAGGCTGAGGAGGGGGCTCCCAAAGCTCTCTTGCTTGCAAGACAGGAGTACATCTGGAGGCATCCTTGGGACCAGGAACCTGCTGGTGTTCATCTGTCTATGTTGTGAGTTATTTCTCCCTGAATAAACATCTATTCAGCCTATTTGTTTCTCCTGATCCTTATTAAACATCAATGGCAAATAATAAAAAATTAATCAGATTAAATGTATCCCTTTTTAAAGGGTCATGAGTAAAGGAGTTATAAAGAAGAAAAAAATTAAACCAAACACATAAGTTTTGGAAGCCATTCTATTATTTTTTTTACTTTTACCTTAAAGTAGCTACAAAGCTCTGGCAATTCTGAACAGAAATGGTACACGATGTAAATACCAAAAGAACTTCTACCTTTTAAAATTATCTGTAATTGGGTTTTAAAAGTATAAATCACTAGAAAATATCCAGTGAGAAAATAATTTAAAAGGCATTCAAAATATTTAGGCAATAGCACCTACATGGCTAGATAACTTTCCCAAAAATAATAGTTTTCTAATCTTCATTTAGTCTGTGAATGCATTTCAAAAAAGATCTCTCAGTATCTCTTATTGAAAACAGTTGGAAAATGACAAAATACATTTTCCCCATGCTCAACATGGCCATGGACAGCAGGTAAACGTGCATGTTCTTTCTCTGTGCTAACACAGCCACAGGTGTACTGTGGAGACCAATCTATTAACTCAAGACCTAAAATCCCACTGACTTCTCAGTCACTGTAAGAAGCCCAAGACCTCAGAATTCTCCATCCTATACAGTTCTCTTAATCCCCTCCTCTGCCTCTACTTCCAAACTCCCCATTCTATGCTCAATCTCATTCTTTAAGCTGAACTACACTATACCTTAGGGTAACTGTTTTCCATCTCACCACTTCAAGGAGCAGGACTGAGCAAAGCATCACTTCAGGATCACTCACAGAATGAACCTTGCTACCTTAAAACCCCACCAACCAATGCTACCCATCTGCTCCTCCACAAACTTCAATGAAGCTTCCACAAACTTCAGGGTCACTTTCATTGAGATAACTTTCTAGCTTTTGACTCCCTTTTCTCCAGTGAGCCTGGCAGACAGTTACTATCTCAGGCTCTACAACCATGCCAAAGGCTGAAACCTGTTTTCTACTTCTTGTGTGGCTATTTCTCCAGGACTAAAATATCCTCTTGTAGAGAAGCAGGAGTCTCATGAAACAAGAAACTCAGCAGGCTCGAGGCCACTTATACTGAGGTTGTGTAGTACAATGGGAGCAAAAGATGACTTTGGTGGTGCAGTTGCTTCGCAGGAGACTTGGGTATAGCAGCTGTACAAGCTCTGCAAGAGCTGTTGGGGGGGGAGGCTGTTCTCTAGAACCTAGAGTCTAGATTCTTAGCAAAAATGAATACTGTTATTTTGAAGTTAATATGAAAGAAAAGAAACAGATTTGCAGCAAAAATCACTAGATTGATTATTATATCTGACTTAACAGTAAAAAGATCTGCTAGTGACAACCATTTATAAATCAGAATGATCAGAACTTTGTGGACGCTCTACATACATCACAGCCCAAACTTATCTAACATGGAAAACCACCCGCAATAACCACTCCAAGCACGGTGAGTGGTAGTCAGTCAGTTTATGGACCAGTATGCTCTGAAAGGAGGAATGGAAGCCAGGGCTAAAATGAGAGGAGGCCGGGTGCTCAGCATGCATGAGACCCTGGGCTCATCCCTGGCACTGAGTGAAAGACAAAAATGAGGAGGATGGGGTAAAAGGGGAATCCCTGACACAGGGCTTTAAAAAGTCAGATAGTGAGGAAACT
Organism: Phodopus roborovskii; assembly: GCF_943737965.1. Taxonomy (NCBI): domain Eukaryota; kingdom Metazoa; phylum Chordata; class Mammalia; order Rodentia; family Cricetidae; genus Phodopus; species Phodopus roborovskii. The sequence continues at coordinate 968,589 of NW_026126524.1, read as the reverse complement.
GAAGAAAAATGCCAGGGAACAGAGTTTGATGCTGCTCTGCTTTCGTCTACTCAGAATGGACAAAAGCCACTCTAGTTTTACTGTATGGCCTCACACTCGCCAAACACCATTCCAGGCTTACACCTGCATAAAGCTAGCAATAAAAGCGCACAGGCTGAGTGTAGAACTGAGATGAAAAACTACAGCCAGCACAACTCAAATCAAACCATTTTTCAGGACTAAAATTCTGAGACTATATAAAAAGTAAAATAGAATAAGGAAATTTTCAGCAAGGCTAAAGAAATGGTTGTATATCCCATATCCCATTACCCTTTCCAACTTCAGTTTGTCCTGCCCCTAAATTGTGAGAAATCAGTCAATGCTAATGTCGTATCACTAGACAGTAAAGGTAGCTGAGTAATATAACTTTAGTATAACAAGCCTGTAGCTAAATGATAATACACACACACACACACACACACCTCCAAACATGCACATAACATAAATAAGATATTATATGAAAACTTTATTCTTACCATACTTGGTTGGGAAAAGATTACTCCCCGTTAAATGCTAACAAATGAAATTTAAAAACAGGTAAAAAGTTTTTATAGAATATCTTGGTACAACTGTATATATTAAAAATTAAAGATGAGGTTGGAAAGATGGTTCAGCAGTTGTTAAGATCCCATACTAGTTTGGTCTCCAGCAACTCACAATTGCATGTAACTCCAGCTCCAGGAAGATCAATACCCACTTCCAGCCTCTACAGGCACTACAGTCATGTGCACAACCCCCCCCACACACACACACATAATTAAAAATAAAAATACAATCTTCAAAAACATAAGAGGTAGAAGTTGGGGGAGCTGGCAAGATGGCGCAGCAGGTAAAGGTACTTGCCAAGACCAATGGCCAGAATTTCATTCCTGGAGTCCATATGGTAAATGAGAATCAACTCCTACAAGCTGTGACTGACCTACATGCACATGGCCACACACAGTCTATGTAAAAAGTATTTGTAACTCTTTTTTTCAAGTTAGGGAGCTGGGCCTGCAGCTCAGAGATATAGCATATAATCTCCAAAACAGAAGGAAGGAGACGAACACAGGGAGAATGAAGGAGGGTTACAAGAGCTAAAATTTCATTTGGTGGCAAGACAGTATTACCATGTCATTTTACTTTCAAAGTGCAAAAGTAAATTACTATGTACATTATGTTTAGGGAGAGAATACAAATCTGCTTAACTTGAAGAAACCAAAGATTTTTTCAATTCTCTAACTGAGTTTAAGAAGCATAGACAGTTACTACTTACATGCATTAACTCACCTGCATAAGCAACAATCCAACTATAAATGCACTGCCTTGACAGTAACCAACCTCACGATCCACCAAGGAGTATGCCTAAAAAGTAAACCATGGTGTTCAAAATACTTCAATATGTACATTGTACCTTCCCTTCTCCAAAACCTAAAATTGGTGAGACAGTTAAAAGTCCATTTATTTGTTTAGAAAAGCTCTTGCTTACTTGTTGTAGATGTTATTCTATAAATGTTTAAAAAGCAAAAGGTTTATTACATAAAACTTGACAATTTTCCAAGAACAAAGTGGCAGCTCCTAAGGACAAAGAAAATTTACTGACAGGTAACTGATAGAGACAAACATAGTGCAGGTAGGATAAACAACAAAATTCAAATAACTTTAGAAATTGGTATCTTGCAGAGGTAGATGGGAGAAAAAGAAACTATGAAAACGCAATATTAAAAATGCAACAATAAATGTTAAAGGGCTGAGCACACTTAACAAATGGGGGCATTACCAAAGATCATGAAGCTGCTATAGAATGAATGATCCACTCTCATAAAGAACCCTGCAGTGGTCACTGAGAGTAGATTATTGTCAAGTAATGCTAAATAATGTGATGAATTTTCTAATTAGTTCTCCAAACTACTGACAATGAAGCATGAGAACCATGAACCTGATTATTATGACGGGAATTTATACTTCACTATGGAATCATGTGATTTCAACCTCTGACAAATTAATTTCACTTCAAAAAAATGAATGAGCTTACCTTCATTACATTAAATAAGACCTCCTGTCCAAGACTATCTTTTTCCTTAAAAAAATTGTGTTCTGGGTAAGTTCTAGCAATGTCTCTTCGAATCAATTTTTCACAAGGTGAAGTCATCTTCAGAAGTTCTGAATACTGGTCCTTAATTGGCATACTCTGTGCATCACATAAAAGTTGCCAAACTATTGCTCTGAAGTGGTGGGGGTATCCCTTTACGAACCAGCTCCTAAAAGTAAAAGGAGAACAAAACTTTCAAATGTTGCATACCTTACTATCCAAGCATTCTGGGGAGGGGAGTGTTTAAAAAAATGGAAAAATGTATCAAATTTATAATTTATAAAGCTTGTTTATTAATAAACTGTGAAATTCTTTAAAGAAGTAGCTGGAGAGATGGCTTAGCGGTTAAGAGCACTGGCTGTTCTTCCAGAGGACCTGAGTTTAATTCCCAACACCTACATGGCAGCTCACAACAACAGGCCTCTTCTGGCCTACAGGCAGAACAATGAATTACATAATAAATAAACATTTTGTTTGTTTGTTTGTTTGTTTGTTTCAAGACAGGGTTTCTCTGTGTTGTTACAGCCCTGGCTGTCCTGAAACTCACTTTGTAGACCAGGCTATCCTCAAACTATAAATAAATAAATCTTAAAAAAAAAAAAAGAAAGAAAGAAGAAGGAAGGAAGGAAGGAAGGAAGGAAGGAAGGAAGGAAGGAAGGAAAGAAAGAAAGAAAGAAAGAAAGAAAGAAAGAAAGAAAGTTCTAAGCCGCCACATGTCTCTTATCTTCTCAAACCGACATCCCTCAAAAGCCAATCATGGACCAGGTAATGCAGTTTGTTGAGCCAAGTCCGCAGTTCGTTAAGGACTTAATTCCACTGGTTAAAAGATGCACCAAACTCAATAGAGAAGAATTCCAGAAGACTGCCATGGCCACAGCCATAGGATTTGCTATCATGGGATTCATTGGCTTCTTTATGAAATTGATTCATATTCCTATTAATAACATAACTGTGGGTGGCTGATTGCTCTCTCTTCATGGGAACTAGTGAGCAAATGAGGATGTGAGAAGCTCATGAAGTAAAAAGTAGCTTGGATACTTTGTGGGTTTTGTTTTTGGTTTTGGTTTTTTTTTTTTTTTTTTTTTTTTTTTTTCCTTCCTTTCCCTAAGAGGTTTTCTATTTCTAAATTAAAATAATTTCAAAATAAACATTTTTTCCATGACAAAAAAAAGAAGGAAGGAAGGAAGGGAGGGAGGGAGGAAGGAAGGAAGGAAGGAAAGAAGGAAGGCTTTAAAGAAGTCTAAGAGATGGCCCTGGATAAACTGTCATTTCACTGAGAATGTGGCCTTTAAGGTCTTAAAGGCCTGACATACCACATCACTATACCCACAATATTCAAAGGACTGCTAAAGGGAAAAGGCAAAATACTAATACAGAATGTCAAGATTTCATTAACAAAATGGGAGTTTAATTTCTAAAAATAATTTTTAACTGAGAATTTCTAAGTTTTCAGGACAACCCACAAACTAAAACTTCAATCAGGCATAGATGATGAAGACATAAAAAGCCAACCTGTTCATAACATAACTCAGAAATTACAAGAATCCTGTGTTTTCCTAACGCTCTACTAATCCATGCCTGATACTCTGGGGTTGACAAAAAGAATGTGGCAAACAGTACAAATACCTTCACTTGCTTTTCTTTCTTCTTGCGCACATCATCCCATTCATTTACAATTCTTCCCCAAAGAATCCAAGAGTCTTCTTCCAGGTGACTGAGGTTGCTGGAGGCTGAGGAACTTGACACAAGAGAGGAGCCACTGTTTCTTCTTGACCCATTTACAGATCTTAAAGACTTGCTATCAGTCTCTATCAGTCTAAAACAGAATTAAAATTGTTTAAGGCACCATCTCACATGGTACTAGATGAAGTGGGGATTGCACTTAAAGCTTCACTACAATAACTAGTCTTCAAGACATGGGTTGGTTGGTTGGTTGGTTGGTTGGTTGGTTGGTTGGTTGGTTGGTTGGTTTTTCTAAATAGGGTTTCTCTGTTTAGCTATGGCTATCCTGGAAATCACTCTGTAGACCAGGCATCTCACTCTTGATTACATTAAAGGCAGACGCCACCATGCTGGCTTTCAGATACAGTTTTAACAATTTTTGTTGGCTGAAATCATCAACTGTGTACTTTTTCACTATTCATAGCAGTTTCAAAACCTGAATTAGGAAGGTGCATTTTAGTTCTATCAGCCCCATTATAATTTGTATTCAATTCCACTGAAAATAAAAAGAATCCAGTAAGAAGGCTAAGAGGATAAAGGTGCTTGCTGCCAAGCCTGACAACCTGAGCTCAATCCCCAGTGCACAAATGGAAGGAGAAAACTGACTCCATGTGTTCTCCTGATTCCACACCTGCTGCTTTCACACACACACACACACACACACACACACACACACACACACACACGTATATAGATACACACACACAACATAAACACACATGTATATAGATACACACATATACACACACAAAACAGACATACACATACATATACACACACATAACCACACAGACACACACACATATATAAATACACACACACACACACTATAGAGAGAGACACATATATATACACATATACACACACATATATACACACTCAGAGCATACACACTTATACATATATACATACATATGTATATATGTACATGTACACACACACACAAAATACTTTTTTAAAAACAAAATCTACATTTTTGTCCTCTACCACCAGTCCTTGGCAAGAGGTGAGTCTGGGCCCAATCCGGGCCCCTTACACCCTCCCCCGGGAACTCCCTGGGTTGGCCCCTGGATCCCCCTGCTCCTGTGTCCTGTCCCCATCGAGAGCACTGTTGGAGTTCTGATACACCCCCACCCACCTCCACCATGAGCCTGCCCTCCCCCTACCCTGAGCCCTACCCAGCCCACTGTCCCACTGCTCTGGTTGAGCACTGGGACAGAGGGTGGAGCCAACAGTACATACAACTTCAGGGGACTTCTGGGAGCAGCTCTGAACACAGGAGACCCTCTCTGACCCCCAGCGCCAGTCCGGGGCCCCTCCCAGAGATCCGCCTATCTCTGAGGGACCACTCTGAGTTCCAGCTGAGATCCTGCTGGCAGGATCCTTGACCCCCATCACAGGGCCTCTGCTAAAGAAGCCTCAGCTGGAGAGTGCCAGGCCCAGGATAGATCTGCCTATAGGCACAAGGAACATCCAGAGTCCTGGCCTGCATTATCTTTGACCCCCCCCCATCGCCAGTCTTCTACTGGAGCCTGATCGCTGACCCCCATCCCCGGACCCCTGCCTGTGGAGAGACCTCCTAGAGAGTTTGGACCACCCAGAGGTACAGATATCAACCTCTGACCCACATAAGACCACCGGGGAACTACCATAGAGAGAGGGAGAGACCCCCACCAACACCTACTGGAAGAAGCTATGGAAAGATGGCAATACAAGAAAAAACCTCACAACAGAAAGACAACCATGACACCACCAGAATCTAGGGAATCTACACCAACTAGACCGGAACACAACAACAAAGCAGAGGAAGCAGAAGGGAATGACTTAAAAGTTATCATCATAAAAATGATAGAGGCCCTCAAAGAAGATGTGAGAAAATCCCTTAAAGAAATGGAAGAAAAAACAAAAAAGTTGAAGACATAAAAAATTTCTTGAGGAAAGTAAAGAAAGTACAGAAAGCCAAGAAAAAACAATTAAGCAGGTGAAGGAAACGGTTCAAGACTTGAAAACTGAAATAGAGAAAATAAAGGCAACACAAACCGAAGGAATGCTGGAAATAGAAAAACTGGGCAAAAAAATCGGGAACTACAGATGCAAGCATAACCAATAGAATTCAAGAGATGGAAGAGAGAATCTCAGGCACGGAAGATAAACTAGAAGAAATAGATTCATCGACCAAAGAAAATCATAAATCCAACAAATCGTAAATACAAAACATCCAGAAAATGTGGGACACTGTGAAAAGGCAAAACCTAAGAATAATAGGCATAGACGAAGGTGAGGAAGCCCGGCTCAAAGGTGCCGAAAACATATTCAACAAAATCATCGAGGAAAACTCCCAATCTGAAGAAGGACATGCCCATGAAAGTACAAGAAACATACAGAACACCAAATAGGCTGGACCAAAGAAAAAGACCCCTCGACATATAATAATCAAAACACCTAGCATACAGAATAAAGAAAGAATATTAAGAGCAGCAAAGGAAAAAGGACAGGTAACATATAAAGGCAGACCTATCAAAATTACACCTGACTTCTCAAGGCCAGAACCCTCAAGGCCAGAAGGTCCTGGATAGATGTTCTACAAGTACTAAGAGAACACGGATGCAACCCAGCAAAACTCTCAATCACTATAGATGGAGAAAACAAGATATTTAATGACAAAACCAGATTTTCCCAATACGTATCTACAAATCCAGCCCTACAGAAAGTATTGGAAGGAAAACTCCAACCCAAGGAAGTTAACTACGCCCACAAAGACAAAGCAACAGATAATCTAACTACACCAGAAACCAAGAGTAAAGCAAGACAAATATATTCATAATACCACTGCCAACAACAAACCTAAAACAAACAAGCATTAACAATCAATGGTCCTTACTCACCCTCAACATTAATGGTCTTAACTCACCTATAAAAAGACTCAGGCTAACAGAATGGATACGAAGACAGAATCCATCCTTCTGCTACATACAAGACACACATCTAAGCTTCAAAGATAGACATTACCTCAGGGTAAAGGGTTGGGAAAATTTATTCCAATCAAATAGAACCAAGAAGCAAGCAGGTATGGCTATGCTAATATCTAACAAGTTAGACTTCAAACCAAAATTAATCAAGAGATGAAGACGGTCATTTCATATTCATCGCAGGAGAAATCCATCAACACAAAGTCTCAGTTCTGAACATCTATGCCCCAAATACAAAGGCACCCACATTCATAAAAGAAACGCTACTAAAACTCAAAGCTCACATAAAACCTCACACACTTATAGTGGGAGACTTCAACACACCACTCTCAACACTAGACAGGACCACCAATCAGAAACTCAACAAAGAAACAAAAGAACTAACAAGTTATGTCTCAACTGGGTTTAACAGACATCTATAGAACATTCCATCCAAACACAAAAGAATATACCTTCTTCTCTGCTCCACATGGAACCTTCCCTAATATCGACCACATACTAGGTGGCATAACAAACCTCAACAGATACAAGATAATTGGAATAGTCTCCAGTATCATATCAGACCACCATGTTTTAAAATTGGAATTCAACAAAACAAATCGCAGAAAACCTGCAAACTCATGGAAACTGAACAGTGTGAAATTGCACCACACCATAGTCAAAGAAGAAATAAAGAAATTAAGGACTTTCTAATATTCAACGAGAATGAGAACACAACATACCCGAACTTATGGGACACCTTGAAAGCAGTGCTACGAGGGAAGTTCATTGCACTAAGTGCCCATATGAAGAAAACAGAGGATAGTCACATAAGAGAATTAACAGCACAACTGACAGCCTTAGAACAAAAAGAAGCAAACTCACCCCGGAGGAGTAGATGCCAGGAAATAATCAACTTGAGGGCTGAAATCAACAAAATAGAAACCAGGAAAACAATACCAAAAAAAAAAAAAAAAAAAAAAAAAAAAATCAATGCAACAAAGAGTTGGGTTTTTGAGATAATCAACAAAATAGGCAAACCTTTATCCAAACTAACGAAAAAGCAGAGAGAGAACATGCAAATTAACAAAATCAAAAACGAAAAGGGGAACATAACAACGGACACAGAGGAAATCCAGACAATTTTCAGGTCATACTTTGAAAACCTGTATTCCACAAAATTTGAAAATTCAAAGGAAATAGACAAATTTCTGGATAACTATCACTTACCAAAATTAAAAGAACAGACATACAACTTAAATACACCTATAACATGCAATAAAATAGAAGCAGTCATCGAAAGCCTTCCAAACAAAAAAAGCCCAGGGCCAGATGGCTTTAATGCAGAATTCTACAAGACATTCAAGGAAGAACTAATACCAATACTCCTCAAATTGTTCCACAAAATAGAAACAGAAGGTTCATTGCAAAACTCTTTTACGAGGCCACAATAACCTTGGTACCCAAGCCTCACAAAGACAAAACTACAGACCAATATCCCTGATGAACATCGATGCAAAAATACTCAATAAAATACTGGCAAACTGAATTCAAGAATACATCAGAGAAATCATCTACCATGACCAAGTAGGCTTCATCCCTGGATTGCAGGGATGGTTTAACATATGAAAATCTATCAACGTGATCCACCATATAAACAAACTGAAAAAGAAAAACCATATGATCATCTCCCTAGATGCTGAAAAAGCCTTCAACAAAATTCAACGCCCTTTCATGAGGTCTTGGAGAGGTCAGGAATAACAGGAACATACCTAAACATAGTAACAGCAATATACTGCAAACCAACTGCCAACATCAAACTGAGTGGAGAGAAGCTTAAGGCAATTCCTCTAAAATCAGGAACAAGACAAGGCTGCCCTCTCTCTCCATATCTCTTCAATATCATACTAGTAGTTCTAGCTAAAGCTATAAGACAACAAAAGGAGATCAAGGAGGAAAGGAAGAAGTCAAACTGTCTCTATTTGATAGTTTACATAAGCGACCCAATAAACTCTACCAGGGAACTCCTACAGCTGATAAACACCTTCAGCAAACTAGCAGGATACAAGATAAACTCAAAAAAATCAGTAGCCCTACTTTATTCAGATGACAAAGAGGCGGAGAAAAAAATCAGAGAAACATCACCCTTTATAATAGCCACAAGCGACATAAAGTATCTTGGGGTAACACTTACCAAACAAGTGAAAGACCTATATAATAACTTTGTGGCTCTAGAGAAAGAAATCAAAGAAGATACCAGAAAATGGAAGATCTCCCATGCTCTTGGATAGGTAGGATAAACATAGTAAAAATGGCAATCTTGCCAAAAGCAATCTACAGATTCAATGCAATCCCCATTAAAATCCCACCACAATCCTTCACTGACCTTGAAAGGATAATAATCAACTTTATATGGAAAAACAAAAGACCCAGGATAGCCAAAACAACCCTATACAATAAAAGAACTTCAGGAGGCATCACCATTCCTGACTTCAAGCTCTACTACAGAGCTATAGTTCTGAAAACAGCCTGGTATTGGCACAAAAATAGACAGGTAAACCAATGGAATTGAAAATCCTGATATTAACCCACACACCTATGAACACCTGATTTTCGACAAAACAGCTAAAATACAGTGGGGCGAGGAAAGCAACTTCAACAAATGGTGCTGGCACAATTTGATGATGGTGTGTAGAAGACTACAGATAGACCCATGTCTATTGCCATACAAAAAACTCAAGTCCAAATGTATCAAAGACCTCAACATAAATCCAGCCACACTGAACTTCTTAGAAGAGAAAGTAGGAGGTACCCTTGAACAAACTGGTATAAGAGACCACTTCCTGAACATAACCCCAGGAGCACAGACACTGATAGCAACAATTAATAAATGGGACCTCCTCAAACTTAGAAGCTTCTGTAAGGCAAAGGACACAGTCGACAAGACCAAATGGCAGCCCACAGACTGGGAAAAGATTTTCACCAATCCTATATCCGACAAAGAACTGATCTCTAAAATATATAAAGAACTCAAAAAACTAGTCAACAAAACACCAAATAACCCTATTAAAAACTGGGATACAGAACTGAAGAAAGAATTCTCAATAGGGGAAATCAAAAAGGCTGAAAGACACTTAATAAAGTGCTCAACATCCTAAGCTATCAGGGAAATGAAAATCAAAACAACTTTACTCCTGCCAGAATGGCTAAAATTAGAAACACCAATGACAACTCATACTGGAGAGAATGTGGAGAAAGGGGAACACTCCTCCACTGCTGGTGGGAGTGCAAACTCATGCAGCCATTTTGGAGATCGGTATGGCGGTTCCTCAGGAAAATGGGAATTAGTTTACCACAGGACCCGGCAATCCCCTCTTAGGCATATACCCAAATGATCCACATCCATGCAATAAAGACATCTGTTCACCTATGTTCATAGCAGCATTATTTGTAATACCAAGAACCTGGAAGCAACCTAGATGCCCCTCAATTGAAGAATGGATAAAGAAGATGTGGCACATCTACACAATGGAATACTACTCTGCAGAAAAAAAATAATGGAATCTTGAAATTCGCAGGCAAGTGGATGGCACTTGAAGAAACCATCCTGAATGAGATAACCCAGTCACAAAAAGAGGAACATAGTATGTACTCACTCATATATGGATTTTAGACCTAGAGCAAAGGATCACCAGCCTATAATTCATACCACCAGAGGAACTAGGATACAAGGTACATTCTAAGAGATTCATATAAAGTCTCTCACAGAAGGGGGAAGGGACAAGTCCCCCAGAGTACAGAGGAAGTGGAGGGGCGGTGAATGGAGAGAGAAGTAGGAGAAAGAGAGGGGGAGGAGAGGAAAACGTGTGACTAGGAAGATTGAGAGATTGAGTCAGGGTAGGAATAGAAGACAGGAAAAAGGGAGGGAAGAGGGAGAGAGAGGGAGAGGGAGAGAGAACATAAAAGAGGGATCCAATATTGGTTTGAAGAGAAAAGTGAACCTAAAGAAAGGTCTAGAGACCTACAAGACTGCTGCCAACTAACAATTTGAGCATCCGTGGAAAGGCTACCGTAAATGCCCTTCCTGGATAGTGAGATCAACAACTAACTTGTCCATGGAGCCCTTATCTAATACCTGTTGGAAACAGAAGCAAACACCCATACCTAAACACTGAGTTGAACTAGAATCCAGATGCAGACGGAGAGGACAAGACCAGGTTGCAGAAACACATAGAGACAGCTGACCTAAATGAACAAGGAGGAGCTAACGGGCCCCCAGACTGATAGCTGGGAATCCAGCATGGGACTAACTCAGACCCCCTGAACATGGGTCTCAGCCAGAAGGACTGAGCAGTCTAAGGAACCTCAGACAGTGGAACCAGGATATATCCCTGGTGCACAAAAGGACCCTGAGAACACATTCCCCATGGAGGGGAGATAGAGTCCTAGTCCCTACTTCAAATGACCTGACAGATCTACATGACCCCACCTGGATGGCATTGCCCTACATGTGGAATTAGGGTGGGGGGATGGGAGGGTGGTCAGGATGCATGTGAGGGAGAAGAGAGGGTAAAAGGGAGGAGGGAGGAAGAGGGAACTGGGATCAACATGTAAAATAATAAATTAGAAAAAAAAAAAAAAAAAAGAATCTAATGGAGCCCAGCACAATGTAGCATTTCAGAAAGGACCCAGCTGCTCAGGAGGCTAGGAAACTTAAAACTCTCTTAACCAAGAGTTTTAAGACCAGCGTGTGATGGGAGATGTCATTCTGCAAATATGTTTGTCTTATTGGTTAATGAATAAAGCACTGTTGGCCAATAGGAAAGCAAGATAGGCGGGACTAGGAGACTAGGAGGAAAGAGGAAGGAGTAGGGAGGAGATTCCATAGAGCAGAACGCCAGCAACTCTCTCCTCCGGTAAGATGATACCACGTGGAAATACTTAGATTAATAGAAATGTGTTGATTTTTAAGACAGGGCTAGCCGATAAGAAACACTAGTAACAGGCCAATAGCTTTATATCTTATACAGTGTCTCTGTGTGTTATTTGGGGCTGGTGCAGTAGTGGGACCAGACCAGCAGGAAAAAGCTACTCAAAACAAGTGTGGGCAACACAAATGAAAAAAACCTCATCTTGAAAACCAATCAAGGACCAATGAAATGGCTCAAAAGGTAAAGGTACTTGCTGATGTCCTGAGTTTAATTCCTGGGACTCACATGGTAGAAAGAGAGAATTAATTCCCACAAGTTGTTTTCTGGTCTCCACACATATTCCCCCTCCTCCAATAAATAAAAAAATAAAAATGTAAAGTGCTTTAAATTCAAATGAGGAAAATGGGGGTGGGGCTCCAAAGGAAAAAAAATATACATCTGTAAAAAATTCAACAGAATCTATAGATTTACTAATCCTTAAATCCTATCAAGTTTACACTGTGACCAGACCTAAAAGCTAATGATTAATCAAACCCTTCTTTTTTCCTGTTCTACACATGTAAACAAAGTATTTATATATAGAGATATAAGTAAGTTGTAGGATATTAATATAAGGTATGTTACTTTTGTTTATGATCTGAAACATTTTTTAATGATGCAAAGATGTGTTTGATTAAATAAAATTCATCTGTGGTCAGGAGGCTGGGTCAGCAACTAGCTGACAGGAAGTTATAGGGAGGAAGCAGGCAAAGAAAGTTTATAAAGAGGGCAAGAAAAAACAGGAGGACTTTTTGAGAAACTCTAGGAGGAGAGCTGCTTGTTATTCAGCCTCTAGGGGAAGCAGGATTCTACCTCAACCTTTGAATCTTGAGTTCCTTAGTGAAAAAAGAAATTTAAGTAAGTATCATTAGTAGCTTTGAAAGAGTTGGTGCCTGAGGGAACAGAATTCACTCAGGCTTCAGCTCTTGTGGCCTTGTCTTGTGGTGGAGCTGCAGCTGCTCTGAATAGGATGGCTGTAACATTAAAGGCTGAAGAGAAACAACATCCTACCAAAAGCAATCCCCAGATTCAAAGCAATCCCCATCAAAATTCCAACACACAATTCTTCACAGAAATTCAAAACACAATTTTCACAAATTACACAAATGGGAACAAGAAGTCAGCAGGTATAGCGATTTTAATATCTGACAAAATAAGACTTCAAAACTAAACCAATCAGAAGTGATAGGGAAGGGCACTACATTCTCAAAAGAAAACTACACCAAGAGAATATTGTAATTCTAAATATATATACACCAAATACAAGGGCATTCAAGTTCATAAAAGAAATACTACTACAGCTAAAATCACATATTAACATTGAGTAAACTTCAATATCCAATTCTCACCAATAGGTCATCCAGACATAAACTAAACAGAGATGATGGAGTTTAATAACATCATAAATTAAATATACTTAGCAGATTGTTACAAAACATTTCACCCCAATACCAAAGAATATGCTTTCTTCTCAGCAGCCCATGGGACATTCTCCAAAACTGAACACACACTTAGATACAAAGCAAGCCTCAACAGAAAAAAGAAAACTGAAATAACACCCTATATCCTACTGGACTACTGCAGACTAAAAATGGATAGCAAGAACAGAAAGTATGGGGCTGGAGAGATGGCTCAGTGATTAAGAGCACTGGCTGTTCTTCCAGAGGTCCTGAGTTCAAGTCCAGGCAACCACATGGTAGCTCACAACCATCCATAATGAGATCTGTGGCCCTCTTCTAGCCTGAAGCCATACGTGCAGGCAGAACACTATACATAATAAATAAATCTTTAAAAAAAAAAAAAAAAAGTATACAAACTCATGGAAACTGCCCTACTCACTACTGAAAAATGGATCAAGGCAGAGATCAAAAACGAAATTTAAAATGTTCAAAAACTGAATAAAAATGAAAACACAACATACACAATACTATGTAGGGATGTAATCAAGACAGTCCTAAGAGACAAGCTTCATAACACGAACTGCCTTCCTTAAAAAAAAAAAAAAAAAAAAAAAAAAAAAGGAAAGATCTAACATTAGCAATCTAGTAGCAACTTAGAAAACTCTACAACAGAAAGAAGAAATAACACCCAAAGAATAGACAGCAAAGAATAGTCAAACTCAGAGCTGAAATCGTCCAATTAAAAACAAATAAACTGACTTTAAAACTCTGAACTCCACCAAATTGCAAAATCTACAAGAAATGGATAATTTTCTCCATATAGACAACCTACCAACATTAAATCAAGAACAGATATCCAATTTAAACAAATTTATAACCCCTAGTGAGATAGAAGCAGTCATTTAAATTCTATCAACCAAAAAAAAAAAGCCCAGATGGTTTCAGTGCAGAATTTTACCAAACTTTCAAAGAAGAATTAACCCCAATATTCCTCAAATTATTGCATAAAGGGAAACAGAAGAAATGTTGCCCAATTCTTTTTATGATACCTAAATCACATAAAGAAAATTACAGATCAATTTCCCTTAAGAACATAGATGCAAAATTCTCAATAAAGTACTGGCAAACTAAATCTAAGAACATATATATTTAAAAGATCATTTACGATTATCAAGTAGGCTTCATCACAGACATGCAGAGATGACTAAATACATATAAATCAGTAAATGAAATCCACCACATAAACGGACTAAAAGGCCTCCGACAAAAATCCAACATTCCTTCATGGCAAAAGCCCTGGAAAGAGTGTGGATACAAATGACATAACACAATAAAGGCAATCAACTTAAATGAAGAGAAACTCAAAGTATTTGCACTAAAATCAGGAACAAGATAAGGCTGTCCGTTCTCTCCATGCCTCTGCAAGAAAGTACTTGGAAGTCTTAGCTAGAGCAATTAGTCAACTGAAGAGCATAAATAGGAAAAGAAAAAGTCAAAGCATCTTTATTGGACAATGATATGATTTGATATGCAAGTGATCCTAAAAACTACCAGTTTCAGCAAACTAGCAGAATACAAAATGAACACACAAAAAATCAGAAGCATTCCCATATACAAATAACAGACTAAGAAAGAAATCAGGAAAACAGTACCCTCACAACAACCTCAAAAAATAAATACATAAATATCCTTGCAATAACTCTAACTATGCATGTGGAAGCCTTTTATAATGAAAACATTTAAGACATTAGAGAAGTCAAAGAAGATATCATATGATGGCCAGATCTCCAACATTCATTGACCAGCAAAATTAATATAGTGAAAATGGCCACCCTCCCAAAAACAATCTACAGATTGAATGCAATCCCCATCAAAACCCCAACACAATTCTTCACAGAAATTGAAAACACAATTTTCACAACTGATCAACAGAATCAAACTGAAGACCCAGACATAAGTCCGCACACCTATGGACACCCAATTCTTGACAAAGAAGCAAGAAATTCACACTGAAGACATAGCATCTTCATCAAATGGTGCTGGTCAAACTAGATGGCTGTATAGTTAGTTACCTACACAAAAATCTACTCCAAATAGAACCAGGATATATAGTTATAGAGAGACAGTTGAGGGGGAATGTAAACAAAGAATTACATGTGGATCAATTAGTGGAATAAAGGAGGAAATGTTAAGGAAGGACACTAACATTAAGGGCCATTTGAAGAGTCATATAGAAACCTTTAGATGCTACTCAAAAGAAATTTACTTATCTATTTATTTATTGGTTAGTATGGAAATCTAAATGAAGTGTCCCAACTAAATATCCTCTGACACCAAATCAAACTACCAGTGCCAGGAACGGGTTACATTTAGTTGAGTCACTACTCCATGAGACTAGTGGCCTGCCTGCATAAAATGCTAGTGCAGTAGTAGCACAAACATTGTGGACATAACCACTATTGGATTGGATTAAAGACTCACTCCCTGAGATGGAACCCATGCCCGACACTGTTTGGGTGGCCAAGAACCTATTACTAGATAAGCCATGAGCCTATAGGAAAGCCAAACACTATTGTTCTGCTAAAGTAGCATAGCAAAATGATTCCTAACAACATTCTGCTATACACACAGATAAGTGTCTCACTCATATCGTGGTTTAATAAGAATTAGGAAAAACAGGCTGAATAGATGTTTATTCAGGGAGAAATAACTTACAACAGAGACAGATGAACACCAACAGGTTCTGGTCCCAGGGATGCCTCCAGATGCTCTCTGCCCGTCCTACAAGCAAGAGAGCACTACAGGCCCCTTCCCTAGACCTAGTTCCCTTAGGTCACGACTGTCCCTGTCCCCACCCCCAATGGGCGTGGTCAGTGCCACACTCAGCCATTATTAGAGAGGCTTTCTTTCTCTTGCAGTAGGTGGGAACTAATACAGAGTCCTACAACTGGACAGTGTGCAAAGACTGAGAGACACTGGAACACTCAGTCCTAAATGGGACATCTGCATCGAACCCCTCTGCTCAGGGCTCAGAGACTGAGGAAGAGGAGGCAGAAAGACTGTAAGAACACAGGGGAGGAAGACACCGAGGAAACAAGGTCTTCTAGACTCAAAAGGTGTGGTGCACATGTCAACTCAGAGACCGTGGCAGCACAGAGTCTACAATTGTCCAAGTCAGATAAGGTCCCAGTGCTGAGAGGGCAGGGTGAACACATCTACAATCCCTAACATAGAAGCTATCTCCAACTGACAACCACTTGCAAAGGAAAAATGAGTTTTCTACGATGGAGTCACTGGGTACATAAACCACACTTAAGGGCAGGGCCCACAATCAGCAGTAGACAGCCAATTCAGAACTAACTTATGGTGTTTTTACGGATTTTTGTTTTTAAACTGGTCTTTTACTTGGGTATTATGGTTTCCAATTTTGTGTTATTGTAGGTTTTATTTCTGTATCTGTGTTTCTTGTGCTTTTTAGTTTTTGCTGTTATTTATTCTGGTTTGTTTCTTCTTTTTTACTTGCCTTTTTGTTCCTTAAACTAAGAGGGAAAACATTCGGAATGTAAATAGAGACCTGTCTTTTGTCACTGTAAGCTTTCCAAAATGTGTTTAAAATGTGAACTACTTAGTGAAAGATTATTTTGGTACCCTTTATAAAGAGAAGAGATGTAAGCATTTATCTGCTTTCTCAAGTTTCTGGTATATTCTAGAAATTTTTGGAATAATCTTTAAAACTCTAAAATCAAAAATTAAAAAGTGAAAGAAGTCCTTCTATCTGAGATTTGAAACATTTGTCTTTTCAGTCATCAGTAGTTGTTCAAAGTGAACCAGAGGTATTACGTGGTATCCTGGTGACAGCTGCATCATGACAGCATAGTACAACATATTACGAATCTGTGATGATGGTATGTTACAAAACAAACAATCATATCGTCCCTGATGCACTGTCACCTTCCCTGGCTGTCCCTTCCGCGTGGGTCTGTAGTAGCAGGCACAGACCGTGGCACGAGCCCACGAGCCCGGGCACGGGCTCCGGCGGAGGGATCTGCGGAGGAAGAGAGCGCTTCTGCGGCAGCACAAGAAGGGCGGCTGCAGGGTGATGTGCCAACCGATGTGAAGACGGACACTGTGTCCACGGTGGCTGGCCCGGGAGGGAGCTGAGTGGGCCTCGGCCCCCTGTGCATCCTGCCAGGGCCAGGCCAGAGGCGCCCACCTCCTCTTCTGCAGCTGATCCACAACCAACGAGGCTGCCTCAGCCCCTGCCTCGTCCGCCAGGGCCTACCACGACAGCCTCCCAGCATGGCTCTTAAGAGAATCCACAAGGAACTGAACGACCTGGCGCAGGATCCCCCAGCCCAGTGTTCAGCGGGCCCCGTCGGGGAAGACATGTTCCACTGGCAAGCTACAATCATGGGGCCCAATGACAGTCCCTACCAGGGCGGGGCCTTTTTCTTGACAATTGACTTCCCAACAGAGTATCCCTTCAAACCGCCCAAGGTTGAATTTACAACAAGAATTTATCATCCAAATGTTAACAGTAACGGCAGCATTTGTCTTGATATTCTTCGCTCACAGTGGTCTCCAGCACTAACCATCTCCAAAGTGCTTCTGTCCATCAGTTCTCTGCTGTGTGACCCCAATCCAGATGACCCCCTAGTGCCTGAGATCGCTCAGATCTACAAAACAGACAGGGACAAGTACAACAGAACAGCTCGGGAATGGACGCAGAAGTATGCCATGTGACCAAAGAGATTATTGGCTATCCTCTACAAATAAAGCTAGGGGAACTCTGAAAGTCCTTCTGACTCCCATCTGACTGCTGTGAGCCCACACCGCACCCGTTTCATCCCTTCCTGGCGCACCTTTGTTCACCTGATCCGGTACAGCTGCAAGTTGTCCGCACCAGAAATACTGTACTGTCCTAGCACAGGAGTGCTCTCGAGGCATAACCAAGATGTGAGATTAAAAGTTTTCCTAACTGACTTAAATGTAACCAGTGTGAAGGGGTGGTGGGTGCCCTACACTGCTTAGAAGGGAGAAAGCCCCACAAATCTGCTGGAGTTTGTGAGATTGCTTTTAAGTGGAAGCCATTTAAATTTTTAAAGTTATGAAAAGTTAGGTGACCATGAAAGTGTCTGTACTCATTTTATTCCATAACACCTAGAACTTAGATGAGCATTAGAGCCAACCAGATTAAACCCAACCCACCTGTACTTTAAGGTCTAACTGGTTAAGAAAAATAGATTGATGCTATTAGTCCATAAAGTGTGACTGGCTTTGTTCCCAAATCCTTTATACCTCCCTGACTCTTCAACCGCCTTTCTCTCCACATTCTTTAGTTTATTTGTGATTTCTCAGCACATACTTCACTAATAGCTCTTATTTTTCTTATGTTAACTGTTTAACCCATTTGGATATAAGAGTAAAAACTCCATTTGATGAAAAATAACATGTATAAAAGACCCAATGATTCCTCTGGGGCTTGTACATTCAATAATGATTAATCTGTGTAATAAACCAACTGTTCCAGCCATTATTTTTGTGTGAACAGGTTTTATTGCTTGAAGAACCTTGTTTGGCTGAAATTAGTAGATTTTTCACTCAGCCTTATTCATTTAAATTTGTCACATTTTTCAAATATGAAAGGATTTCAGTTTATAGTTTAAAAGATACCTTAAAAGCAATTTTAGCCAGGCATTGTAGCACACACCTTTAATCACAGCACTCTGAAGACAGAAACAAGTATATCTCTTTGAGTTCAAGGCCAGCCTGGTGGTCTACAGAGTGTATCCCAGGACACAGAGATATACCCTGTCTCCAAAAAAAGAGGGGGGGGAGGTTATTAAATATGATAGAGAAATAAACTTAAAGGGCTATGAAATAATATACAACCTCCCAGGAATAAAACTTAAATAAGAAACTTTCTTTATGAAACTAAGCTGTATTATACCAAAACCTTGTGAAACTCTTTGGTACACATATAAAACAAAAAAACATTACTATTACTGAGTTAAAGAGTACCTTTAACCAAACTTAGAAAACACCATCATACAGCAAGTCATTTACATAATGCACTTTTACAGGATGTTAATCCAATTTCAAATTGTGTGTGTATACAGCGTGTGTGTGTGTGTGTGTGTGTGTGTGTATTTTCCCTCATCCATACTCTAGTAAAACAATATTTGAAACATGTCAACTGTGTTTGTCTGAAACCAGTCTTCAGCCATGTAGATGTTCTCTAGACAACAGATTCTTTAAAATGAATCTTTACTCATGAAGCATAATTTGATGCACGTTCATTAAGTACCTGATTAGACAGCTTACATATTTATTGGATACTCTGAACAGCTGTAAATTAGTCCGTAATTTAACCATATAATTAAATAGATCCAACATACTGTTTCATAGTTAAATAATTTGTTTTCTCTTAATGTGACCAATAAAAGGTTTGGGCAGGAAGCTTGTTAGCATTGATCTAACAGCCTTAGGACAGCCTCCAAAAGAAAAGCATTGCTTGGTTTGGGGTTTTTTGTTTTTGTTTTTGTTTGGTGTGTGAGAGTGTAGGGAGGACAGCTCCACATGCTTTAACTGCCTCTACAGACCTTCCAGTGGGACAGGAAGGACAACTAAAAGAAACAACAATAATCCTCACTTACTAACAGACATACAAATGCATGTATACATGCACAAGTATCTTTTTAACCAAAGTTTTTCAAGTAAGTTTAATTTTAAATAAAATTTATAAATAAAAAAGTATTTTGTACACCCCCACATTGTTTTAAACCAGTTATTTTTACATGCATAAGAGTCACAAATATATCAAGATTCCAGTTTTGCAAAACACACCTATAATTCCAGCACTTGGAAAGCTAACATGGGAGGATGACAAGATCAAGACCAGCTTGAACTATGTAATTAGACTGTCTCAATGCCCTTCCACAAAGAAAGTGTGAAGAAAAAAATTATAGATCTAATGTGGTATATATTTGTAATGCTAAAACATCGGAGGCAGGAACAGAAAGATCACTAGACGTTCACAGCCAGCCTGGGCTGTATAGTAAGCTGCACAGTCAGGTCTATGTGTGAGACTGTTTCCAAAAAACAAAAACACACACAAAACAAAAAACCCCTAACTAAATCATATACTTTAAATATACAGAAAATACACACACACACACACACACACACACACACACACACGTAAAGCCTACAGCAGTGTAGTATCCTGGGCCTGCAAACTCATTTAGCTCTCATTGTAATACAAAGTTTACAGGATCTATTGTGGTAAATGTCATACACAAGCATACTATTGTTCTATATGCCTTTTTTGTTTAGATACACAAATACCACTGTCTTATAACTGACTACATTATTTATACAATATACAGGTTTAGAGCCAAGAAGCAACGGGTAAGTTGCTTCTAACTGGCAAGCACACTCTAATGCTCACATTTTAGAAAACCATTTAACAGTGCCTCTCCTAGATCTATGTCATTAAATAGACATGGCATTCAAGAAAAGCATTTACAAATGCCTTAATAAGTAGACTTATAAAAAAATATATAATTAAAATAAAGTATCTTTGAATGTGGTTAATAACTTGGAAGACCCCAAAACAGATGACCATGTTAATTTCAACATAATTAAGAAATTACAATAATGGTAGAAGACAAACTTAATGCTTGAAAGTCAACAATTTCCAGACCAGAGTCTGGGAACTGGGAAAATAGGATGCAACATCACTGATACAGTCTGTGGGCACTGAGAAGTTCCTCTAAAACTTACTCAGTTACTTTCAAACATCCTTGTGGGCAGTACCAACAGTTTGAAACACAGCCTAAAGTTCAGAGGGGAAAAAAGGTAAAGAATACAGAAATTTGGCAACTATGAACAGATGACATTAAACACTATGAATACCAGATGAGATTTGGCTAACTGTTTTCCCGTGGTTATCAGAGCAAAACACAGCAGCAACCAGTCAGCATACAAACTAGTAATCTGCAAATTGCTAAGATAGTTTGCAAAGAACTAAGGCAGAAAAATGCTGTGCTAGGAAAACAGATGGGAAACTAACTATTCTGGCACTTAAAAGCAGAGAGTCTTATCGCAAAGTGAACAGTGTTTCCAGCATAAGATTCCAAGGTCTCTAATAATATCACACTAAAACAGGATATGAAACATGTTTGGAGAAAGAAAATAATTTGTCAATTAAACGGTTAGCAAATCAGTAAGATCTGGTTCTTTAAGTCTCTCTGGGCCTGCTATAACAAAATAATTGCATTAGGTATTTTATAAACAACAGATATTTATTCTTCACAATTCTGAAGTTGGGAAGTCCACACACTAAAATTCAAGTCTGACAAGGGCTGTTTCCCACTAACAGTGCCTTATATAACCATGTCACATGTGACAGACACTGCCAAAGGCTTCCTAAAGTCTCTTTTATAAAAGATATTAATTCCATCCATGAGAACAGAGCTTCCCAAAGGCTCGACGTATTATATTTCAGATTATAGAGTCCAACAAAGGAATTCTGTAGTCACAAACATTCAGACAATATGCCTGACTCATGCTTTCCTGTCAACACATACAAATTTCTCTCTGATCAGTAAAAAAAAAAAAAAAAAACAGAAAGCACAAGAGTTTAGCATAGAAAACATGACGTGTCAAAATGACAGCTCTGAAAACCCATTTCTTTCTTTGCTTTGTTTCTTTAGAACGACATCTCAAGTTCAAGATTCCTTTATACAAAGAACTGAAAATAAAGTAACCACCCTTAGTCAGACAGGAGGACTGACATCTGTAACCCAGCACTGGGGAGGCTGAGGCATAAATTATTACCATGAGTTTGAAACCAGCCTAGACTATGCAGCATGTTCTAGGAAATTCTGAGCTACAGTGTGAGACTCTAAATACTGCTTTCACAGAAAGAAAAAGAAAAGTAGAAAAACTCAGAAAAAACAAAACCAATTCAAATGAAATGCCATTTCCCTATAATATATATATGTGTGTGTGTGTGTGTGTGTGTGTGTGTGTGTGTGCGCATTGTTTGTAATTTATATAGGTGTATATGTGTGTACACACAAACACACACACACACACACACACACACACACACACACACACACGGCTCAAGTGGTTAAAAGCACTTGCTGCTCTTACAGAGGACAGGTTCAGGTCCAGCACACATGTTGGCTTACAGCCACAATTAACTCCAGTCCAGGAATTCCAACACCCTTTTAACCTCCACACCGATTGCACACACACTTAGTCAGGCACTCACACATAAAAGAAACCTTTTTTTTAAAGATAAATTTTTGACATAGACTTGAAAGTATCTATTTTGCTTGAAAGCTTTTCATTTGTTAGTGAATTTTGCTGGATATTTTATAGAGGATATCCTTGGGGAAACTGAGGTAATGCTGTTTTTACACATTTTCTTAAGTATTTAATGAACATTAGACCATCTAGACCAGACTGTACAACCAACGGAAATATAATGAAGCCACTTATACAACTTTAAATGTTCCAGGCAGTAGCTATGTTTTGAAAATTTAAAAAGTTACTAATTTTTATAATTTATTATTTTATTTATTTGGGTTTCTTTTTTTATTTTGAGATAGGGTCCCACTCTATAGCCTTAATTGGCCTGGTACTTGTAGTAATCCTTCTGCCTTCCAAGTGCTAGGTTTACAAGCATGAACTACCACACAGAACTACTTTATCCAATATAAAGAAAGTCATTTCAAAAGAAAAAATGTCATTTTAACATATAGTCATTATCTTAAAATTAATGTCACATTACTTTTTCAAAAACCTGGTATAGTTTACACTTACCAGCATGACTAAGGCATATCTCAAGTGCCCAGTAGCCATGGGGTTAGTGGCTAAAACATTCAATAGTACAGATCAAGTGTAGACACTTAAACTAAGGTATCAAAGATTCACAGTAATTTTATTTTAAAAACATAAACTATATTTAGTATAAAAATGCTTCTGTTTTATCACTGTAATATTGTTCCTTGAAGGAAATACTAAAAAGTAAACCAAGTAAAAGGAAATAAACATGGTTGCTATACCAAAATTTTAAACATTACAAATAGATAGTTCAAACTTTAAAACAGTAATATTTCCCCTTTGAACTAAAATGCATCATCACACTTGAAACTTACCTCCTTAAATTCATCTCTGCAATGTCTTTGTATTTTTATTATGAAAAAGAAAAACATTTTAACACAAACTAAAAAAGCTGTCCTATTTTAACTTAAGCCTATCAATTATTAACTTTCTTCAAACAAATCTTTGATATTACACTGAGCCATTTCTTCACATTTTGGAGGGATTGCCATGTACACTTGCTTTTTTAAAGAAATAGTTGTAATAAAACCATATAAAGGAAAATAATTTTCTATTGTCATGCTCCTTACATTTTCATTTTCCAAAAACACTGTCCCTATTTTCCATCTCATAAATCAGTTAAAGACACAGAGTAGCATCTCCATGTGGGGAAGGAATCATACAAGCTAAATAAGAATATCTACTGTGGTATATCACAGGCAGCAATTCTGTCAAGTACCTTCTACTTTTAGACTTGTAAAATACACTTCCTTACCAGATCAGACAAATGATAGATAGGGTAGAAAGGCAAAATCGGAGGAAGAAAGCTAAACCTTCAGGTATGACATTTTATTTCGGCTGTTGTTGTTTTTAATAAAATTAAATATATCTTTTGCTGGGCCTGGCATGGGCTTTGATAACTCAAAACCACCCTCAGTGCACATCTAATCTTTTCCAAGACCATTCCACCAATTAGGGATCAAGCATTGAAATATAAGAGCCTGTAGGACATTCTTGTTCAAACTATCACAGGAGACTAATATCTGGTTTCCAAACCTATTACAAAGCTGTAATAAATAAGGCAATACAGTATAATCTTAAGACCAAAAAGTAACATATGAACAGAATGAAATTGAGTGCAGATACAGACTCAAACATCTATAAACAACTAATATTTAACTAAAGTATCTGGGTAATTATGATCAGGCAAAGAAAGGATCTAGGATTTAGTCTCAGCACTGGGGAGACAGGCAGGGGGTTTCTGGGACTTGGAGGCCACCTTGATCCACATAGGGAGTTCCTTAACAGCCACAGAGCTACACAAAGAAACCCTGTCTCAAAAAAAAAAAAAAAAAAAAAAAAAAACCTTAAACTGTACATTTTAAATATATGTGTATCACATGAGTTACACATCAAAACAAAGCTATTCAAAATTATCCTTGTCACCCTTAAAGCTGTAGTATTTACCTGCTTTGCCAGGCACTAAAGACTATTGTCCCTTACATCCTTTTGTGGATGATGGTTCAAAGAGTCCTAGAGTTCATTCTGTAGACCAAGCTGGCCTCACACTGAGAGACCTCTGTCTCTGCCTTCTTGAGTGCTGGAATTACAACCATGTACCTACACCTAGGTCCAGAGAGTTCAAAGTTTAACAACAGAGTAAACAGGCACAAAAGATCCAGAGTCCTAGAAGAAGAAACAATTACTGTATCTCATACTCCTAATGAGAATTGGATACCTTGCTTTCTACAGGATTTCCCACTCTAAAATACAAATCGGACATTCATACTAGACTGAATTCTTTTATATTTTAACCAAAGGTAAGTACTTAGAAAGTCTGAAATAAAAAAGTAGGGATGGGAGCATAGGTCACTGGGGGGAGTGTCTAACTTAGCAAGGCCTGAGGGTTGAATCCCCAATAAATAAAAATGCTAGTTTGCCCTTAATAATTCATAAAATTCAAGGACGTAGAGACTGCTATACTAAGAGTGTTATTAGCTAAAGGTAAATCTTAGTCTTAGACTAACCTCCTCAAAGAAATGTTGGAAAGTGTCTGTTCAGTAATTCTGATAAACAAGGAGTCAAATATGCTCAGTAGAAATGAATATTTAAAATTGATGGTGGTTTGATTTATATGATAACCAACAAGAGAAAAGTCCAGCAATTTCACTCACCGATTTTGTTCCTCCAGCTTAGCCAGGAGTTCTAAGTCGTCTGGACTCAACTTTGATGGGGAAGAAGGTGACAGTGCCGGTGTTGACAGTGTGGTAGATGAGGATGTAGTGTGTAGGGAAGCAGACGGGCTTGCCACCTGACTGGCCATCTGACTGACTGTATGCGAGACTGTGCTCTTCATCCATGAGAGAGTAGAACTCAGCTTTTCTGCAACCTTGTCTGTAGCCACCTAACAACAGAATAAAAAGTGTATTTTAGTTGTATTACAATCATTGCCAGAAACTCAGTGATTCTACAAAATTTTACTCAAAACTCATTGAGGTGGTAAGGGTTAAACCTGTTTTTGCTACCATTATTCTACCACCCAGACTTTGAAACTTCCTTTCTTTTACCTTTCTCCTTTCTTTTTAAGGATCCATTCATTTCATTTTATGTGTTTACCTGCATATGTGTATATACACCACATATACACCTGATACCCACAGAAGCCAGAATGTGTCAGCTCCCCTGAAACTGGACTTATCCATGGTTGTGAGCTGCCATGCAAGTACTGGGAACCAAACTCGGGTTCTCCACAAGAACAGTAACTGCTTTGTATACCAGGCTACCCTCAAGCTGACAGACATCAGCCTGCCTCTGACTCCCAAATGCTGGGATTAAAGGTGTGTGGCACCACAGCCTGCTACAATGCTTCTTACGAAGAGCTTCTGGGCTGGCAAAAATAGCTCAGCAAGTAAACACAATGCACTTGCCATGTAAGCCTAGCACCTGAGTTTGAGCTTCAGAATTCACATAAAAGGTGAAAGGACAGAACAAACTCCACAGTTGTCCTTTGTCCTCCACACATGACTATGTGTGTAAATACACATACACAGTAATTTTTTTTAAAGTCTTGATTGTGACATAGGTAGCCATAAAGATTACAAGCCAAGCAGTACTTGTCTGATCTTTGAGAAAACCTCATCTTATATGACAGGGAAAAGCAAAAGCACTGTAAACCATCTTCTGAATTAATATAATGCCAGCCACCTTAAAGTCTATTAATTCCATTAATTCATTCACAGATACTAAAACACAAATGCATGCACAAAACCATGCTTGACTTAATGACAGTAGATAGTACTCTTATTACAGATTGTCCAAAGCTATGAAATGGTAGTCTCTCCCCACAACCTATACTTCAACCTAGTATTAAAACTCTGTGCAGGGAAAGGGTAATATGGAAAAGAAATTCTAAGCCATATTAAGCCATTCAACATAGCAGTGAAGCATCTAATACAGACTCAGTTTCAAGTACTGATGGGGCAGGAATCTACCTCTTACTTTTGCTTAGCTTTCAGTACCCCTCCCTACTAGAATTTCTTTCCTTCTGGAAATAGGTATTACAGAAGAGGCTATCTGGCCACAGATACTGAGGAGAAAGACCACAAGAAAAACAAGCAGGATAAAGAATGGAACCCAAAGCAAAGAAGTATGGGGCAGATAATTTATTCAGCTTGCTTCCTTCCAGATATCTCACCCTCACCTCCAAACAACTGCTGCCAAACGTTCACTTAGAGGAATCAAGAATACTATAAGCCAGCCAGGCGGTGGTGGCACACACCTTTAATCCCAGTTTGAGGCCAGCCTGGTCTACAGAGTGAGATCCAGAACAGCCAGGGCTACACAGAGAAAGCCTGTCTTGAAAAAAGAAACAAACAAAAATCTAAAGCCAAGTATAGAAACCTAATGAAGACAAGATAGTGACTTTACACTATTGACTCCATCTACAAAGAAAAATCTACAAGTTTAAGTGTGCAAATGACATTAATTTGCATTCTGGACACACAGAATAATACTTAAAATCAGAAAACTTAACATATGGTCGGAGAAGCTCCAGAGATCCCTAAACCACAGACTTTGCTGTGAAGACACCACACATGTGGGCAGCAGGACAGAGAAATAAAGGTGGACAGGAACTAGAAGCATCTTCCCTGTACTGGCTCACGTGCACAGAGTTGCTCAAGCCCTGCCCTCCAGGCGTCATCTGACAGTTGCTCCAGGCCTGCTTACCACACAAACCTGAGGACCTGAGTTCAAGCCCAAGATTCCAACCTCAGCAACATGAAACGCTGTCTCAAAAATAAATAAATAAAATTCTAAAATGGCTTTTAGTTCTGATCTTTTTACATCTTTGTAACTCAAATTCACAATGTGCCTAACCCTTTTCTTTCACCTGCTCTAGGCTTCACTGGAGCTTTCCCTCATTCTCATTCTCTGAGCTAGAAGCTAAAACCAGCGACTTCACCCCTTCCTTTCTGACGGGCATGGTTTCTAACTTAACTCTATTGTGGCCTGACAGCACAAGTTAAAGACCATTTCAGGTGGTCTGTCTTGGGTTTACCCTCACAAGCTTAGAACAGTATGTTCTGCACTCATCAGTTAACCCAGTGCTAACTGCTCAGTGATGGGCACACTGAAAGGGACTGAACTCTACAATTCTTAGAGTGGATCTGGCTTTTACACTCAAGTTCCAGGTTTTGCTTGTTGGTTAGCTCTGTGCTAAGGCAGGGTCATATGTGGGTTCACTAGCTTGCTTTGCCCGATGAGTGTAGTGTCTTTTTTGACAATGACTGTAATGTCTTTTTGAAGAAATGGCTATATTTTGTTATGCAAGGACTGTCTTTCTTCCTAGTATCTTCATCAACTCTGCTTTATCTAAAATTAAGATAGCTACTTCAATTTTCTTTTGATTATTCAACAAAAGTCCAAAAGGCAAAGAATTATGTAAAGCTTGGTGGGGCTTATTTGTAATGCCAGCACTCTGGAAGTTGAGGCAGGTGGATCCCAAATTGAAGGCCAGTTATATAATGAGATCTCACACCTCAAAAGAAAAAAAAATCCGCAGAGACAAGAGTGAGTTCAAGACCAACCTAAACTGCAGTACCAGGACAGTCAAGGCTACACAAAGAAACCCTGTGTTAAAGAAACCAAAAAATAAAAAGAAAAATAATTAAAAAAGGAAAAAGAAGAAATACAACTTTGTATATAAAAGGATGGGCTCCCTTCTGAACAAGAGTTTTTTCCAACTATTTTACTGAGTTAAAAGTCCTACCAACACAATGAAGTTTTAAATGTTTTTTATTTTAAGTATAGGTGTTAGTATTCAGGTGTCTGTACTGGCCCGTCCTTGAGGTTCTGACAGGATCTGTGCCTATTCAATATGTTCCCTTTTAAAAGGGCCCTGTCCCTCCCTCCCATCCTCCTCCCTCTCTCTGTGTCTCTCACCCCTTTTTCCCCCTTTCCTCTCTCCTGCTGATGCTTGTCTCCTCCCTTCCCTTTTCCCTTTTCCCTTTTTATGATCCCTTTTCCTAATAAAAAAAAAAAAAAAACTCCTCTGCTTGAATGGCCTACACACACACACACACACACACACACACACACACACACACACACACACACAGATCCACCTGCCTCTGCCTCCCAAGTGCTGGAACTAAAGGCATCCACCACCACTGACCAGAATAATTAATTCTTGATTAAAAGTGGAAAATTAATTCACATCCATTAAAAGAATGAAACACAAATACGTTCTAGAACATGAATTATCCTAAAATCAGTATAGTATAATGAAACAGCTGAATCAAGAACTGCATAGTATGACTCCATTTGCATGAAACTGCTCCAGATTATTATTTTAATGGGTGTGGTATTTATGCTGCCATTTGTTTAACTGTGATTCGATCACTGTCTTTGTTTTAGACAACAATGGCCTAATAAAGAGCTGAACAGCCAATATTGAGGCAGGAAAAAGGATGGAGTTGGGACTGGTAGACAGAGAGAATAAATAGGAAAATCTGGGAGAAAAGATAGAAGAAGAAGAGGAGGACATCAGGGGCCAGCCAACCACCCAGCCATGGAGTAATAGTGAAAGTAAGATAAACAGAAATTTAAAAAAAAAAAAAGGCCCAAGTAGTAGAGATAATTTAAACTAAGAAAAGCTGGCAAGAAACAAGCCAAGCTATGGCCAGGCATGAATAAGCTTCCATATGTGATTTATTTGGGTGCTGGTGGTAAAGAGTAGTAAAGAGTAAAAACAAACAACATGAACTGTCCAGAACAAACAATCCATAGAAAGTAGACTGTTGAGGGAGAGTGGATAGGAGCAGGAGACAAGCAGCAATACCTAAAGATTAGAGTGGTGTCTCAATGAGGTAAAGAGAACTTTTTTTAAATTGGCTACAATAGTTGCATGTATTTGTAAACATGCTAAAGGCCACTGAATCATACTTTAGGTCAATGGTTCTCAACCTGTGGATCACAACCCCTTCAGCAGCTGAACAACCCTTTCACAGGGATCACATAAAACCATCAGAAAACACATATATCCACATTTACAATTAACAATAGTGATTAGTTACAAAGTAGCAATGATTGGGGTCATTACAACATAAGGAACTGTACTAAAGGGCTACAGCATTAGGAAGGCTGAAAAACACTGCTTAGAGTGAATGATCAAGGAGGAGTAAACTATTGTCATGTGAGACTTTTCCTGGAGACGAAAAACAAACTTCTATTCACCTCAATCAGGAACTCACTACAGAATCAAATATCACCGAAATCCAATGAGGTGAACCAGTGAGTTCATTAGGATTACTTACAGGAATAAGGATGAGGAGGCAGGGGCAGGGGCAGGGACAACTCAAAGGCAGCTTCATCACCAAAAGCAGGAACCCTTGAGATCATTGCACTACTTGCAGAGAACAGCAGGATAGTCTGTTCTCAGCTGTTCTTACTGTTTGTATCCTTGAGGGAAAGGGATAGACACAGACCATTTGACTCTGGTCAGTTTCAGGGATGTCCTAAGACTTATGAGCTGCCTGTAGTTCTACATTTAAGGCTAAGGCCCCGTAAGATTTCCCTCTTTCATCTACTGGTATCATTCTCGTTGAGATCTTTAGGCAGCCATGCTAAGGAGACTTCATAGGTGCAGCTACTGTGACATTTCTAGGAAATGAAATTCAACACCAAATTCCCTGTTCCTCTGGCTCTTTACAATTACAATCTTTCTGCTCTCTTCCACTATGATCCTGAGCCTTAGGCACAAGAGTTGTGTTCTAGCAGTGGAGGCTGGGCACTAACTACACAGAGGTAAACCCTAAAATCATATGATACAGGTAACTATACAGATGACTGAGCAGGTTGTACTGATATATTTAGAAATATGTAACACAGAGAGAAAGAGAGACTAAAAAACAAATTGAGGCCATAAATTTGAGAAAGAACAGGGTAGAACATGGGAAGGACCAGAGGGTAAAAACAAAGTAATTATATTTAATTTCACAAACTAAAAAGATTAACATGAAAATTAAAAATAAAATGAGTAAAACCCCCCAAAAAAGGCAAACACCACCAAGCACTGCCCTCAGATTTTCTTAAGACACTGCTCTGTTGTCTTAGACCCTAGAACTCTATGCATGTGACTAGTACATTATTTACACAAATGCAGGTGTCTGCACACACATGTGCATGCATGCTGGAACCAGAGTTGGTGATGGGTTTTCCCAACTGGTCCCCCTTACATCTTCTCTTCTGAGGTAGGGTCTCTCAATGAACCCAGAGCTCACCTAGGGCTCATACTGGCAAGTCAGTAACCTCCCGGACCCATCTCCTTTCCCACCCACCCACCCGTCCAGACTTACAGACGAACACCACTACTCAGCTTCTGGAAGGACAATGGGAGCTGAACTCTGGTCCTCATGTGTGAGAGGCAGGCACTTTACCACTGATCACATGGTAATCTGAGATGTGTTTGTTTTAGTCAGTGTGCTGCCTAGTCCTTTTTTTTTTTTTTTTTTTTTTTTTTCCAAGACAGGGTTTCTCTGTATTGCTTTGGAGCCTATCCTGGAACTCACAGAGATCCACCTGCCTCTTCCTTCTAAGTGTTGAGATTACAGGCGTGTATAACTAGGCCAGAAGCAACACTGATTTTTTTTTTTTTTTTTTAGCTTTGTTCTATGATACAGTTCTATGTGCCATAGAATTACACTTCATGTTATAATTATCCTGTTACTTTTAATATTTCTGTTTTCCTTCTCTCTCTACCATTTCCTAGAATGTAGTCTGACATAAAGCTGTGTAATACAACTGTTTATAATTAACAAAGATGGAGGGTTTACTGTAACAAATATACATGTATTTGTACAATGATTTTACACCCCCCCCCAAGACCCTCTTAAATTTTAACATTTAATTTTATGTGTATGAGTGTTTTGCCTGTACCCAGAGGTCAGAGAAGGGGATGTCAGATTCCCTAGAACTGGAGTAATGTAACTGTGAGCAACCATGTGGGTATTGAGATCTAAACCCAGGTCCTCTGCAGGAGCAACAAGTGCTCTTAACTGCTAAGCCGTCTCTCCAGCCTTCACAGTACCATTTCTCATCCATGCTCCCCATCTGTCTCTCCCATTTTAGTTTGTCTTCCTCCTCAGACTCCAAATGAGAAAATATGTTTGGGGTCCCAGGGGGATTTGTTTTGTTTTTTGTTTTTAGACAGTTTCTCTATGTAGCTCTGGCTGTCATGGAACTACATAAACCAGACTAGCCTCAAAGCACAGATCTGCCTGTGTCTGCCTCCCAAGTGCTGCCATCAGATTAAAGGGTACACCACCATGCCTACATCTGTTTGAGACTGGCCTGTAGCTGAATGTTTTTCTCTATCCCACTGGTCCCCCTGGACCAGTTCCTCTCCAGCTCTTGGGTACCTGTGGCCATTTATGAAATAATCACTCAGAGCTTAATATTAAATATAATTGTTTGGCCAATGGCTCAGGCTTATTACTGGCTCTTTCTTACAAATTAACCCATTTTCAGCAGAAAGGGGATGGGCTGGGTTTGGTGGGAAGATGGGATAGGAGGGTGAGGGAACTGGGATTGACATGTAAAACAACCTGGTTTCAAATTTAAAGAAAAAAAACAAATAATAAATTAACCCAGTTTTAGTAATCTGTATATCACCATGGCTTACCAGTAATGTTCTGGCATCTTACCCCTTTGGAGGCTACATGGCATCTCTGAGTCTGCCTCCTTTCTTTATCTGTTCGGATTTCCTGCCTACCTTTATTTTGTTTGGCCATTGGCCAAATCAGCTTGATTTATCAACCAATAAAAGAAACACATATAGCCAGGCAGTGGTGGTACACATCTTTAGTCCCAGCACTCGGGAGGCAGAGGTAGACCAGGACAGGCTCCAAAGCTACAGAGAAACCCTGTCTCCAAAAAAAAAAAAAAAAGGCAACACAGCAACACATATTCACAGCATACAGAAGTACAGAAGGACATCCCAGATCATTGACCTCTGATGACATAACATGATGACTTTCAGGTTCCAAACATTTTCCTGGAAACATGATTGCAATTTTCTTTATGACTGAACAAAGCCCTACTGTCTATATATAAAATTTTTGTTAGCCAATTGTCTTAGTGTTCTATTGCTCTGAAGACACACCATGACCAAGACACCTTGTAAAAGAAAGCATTTAACTGGGGGCTTGCTTACAACAGCAGAGGGTGATTCTGTGGCCACCATGGTGGGGAGCATGACAGCAGACAGGTAGGAATGGCTGAGAGCTTGCATCCTGTGGAGACATGGAGGTGGGAGGAGGGAAGGAAAGGAGAAGGGGATACTCATGTACCTGAATGCTTGGTTCCCAGTTGGCGGACTACTGGGATGGTTTCAGAACTGTGTCCTTGCTGGAGGAAGTATGTCAATAGGGGTGGGGGTGGGGGTGGGCTTTGAAGTTTCAAAAGCCTACTCCAGGCTCACTCTCTCTTACCTGTGGCTTGATGTAAAGCTTATTTCTACACTTTCTACTCCACTGCTCACCTTTCTGTTTCAGCACCACTACCAAGCTGGTTTTGTTACCACAGTTACACAGTATAAAAATCAATTAATGTGATACCTCCAGTATTGCTCTTTTTGCTCAGGATTATTTTACCTATTCAGCTCATTTCCATGCAGATATTGGGGTGTTTTGTTTTTTGTTTTGTTTTTGTTTTTTCTATCTATCAAATACCATTGGAATTTTGATGGGGACAACAATGAATTTATGTATCACTTTCTGCAATACAGTCATTTTCACAATATTAATTCTGCCAAGCCATGAACACAAGCAGTCTTTCCAATTTCTACTGCCTTCTACTTTCTTTCTCCAGTGCTTTGTATTTTTCATTGTAGATTTCAACAACTTTGGCTAAGTTCATACCTATGTTTCGTGTTTTCTTTTGAAACTTCAGTATCTGGAATTTTCACAAGTTTTCAGGGAGTTCTCCCTGGTATAAAGGCGTAACAGAAAAGTTACTAATGTTCACATGTGAATTTTGTATCCTGCTACGCTGCTGGAAGTTTTTTTATCAGATCTTAGTCTTCTAGCAGAGCAGTTAGCCTTTTAATTATAGGAATAATCAGATCTGCAAACAAGGATAATTTAACTTTTCTTTCCATAGTTGTATCACTTTTATTTCACTCTCTTGCCTTATTGCTCAGGCAAAGATCTCAAGTACTATAGTAAAGAACAGCAGTGACAACAGATGCTTCTCTTGTTCCTAATTATAGAAGAATTTGTTTTCCTTCCTTACCCATCTTAAAAATGTTTTTGATTTAGTGAGTTTTTGCATTCCTTTCATAGTTTGCTTTCTATTGCTATGATAAAACACCATGACCAAAAACAACTTGTGGAGGAAAAGGTTTATTTTAGCTTCTAGTTTATAATTCATGATGAAGAAAACTCAGGCAGGAACTCAAGCAATAATCCGGAAGCATGAACTGCATTAACATTTGGAAGAGTTATTATCGCCATCATACATTTCCAAAGTTCCAACATGGTCGTGATGGTCACAGATTGTTTAACACTATCTACACCAACTCAACTATCTCTCCATTAGAACTCTGCAATTTTATTGAACCCAGTGTTGTTTCAAGGTGGTGGGCTGGAGGCTGATGGAAGTTAAATGACATTCACAGAAGAGGAAGAGGAAAACCAAGGCCAAGACCATGCAGGATGGACAGTTTTCAAAATCTTTATGGGGGTCTTCTTAGACGTAGCCTTTTCATTGGGTTAGTCTTCATTGATGTTTTGCTCCAGATTCATTTAGACACAGAAAATGCTGGGTATATCTAATCTGCCCATGATAGAGGTGTTGCAGAATATTATTTAAAGGTGTGCTACATTTGTTTAGGTTACACTTGTCTAATGATTTTAAGATGTGATGCTTTTGTTTAAGTTGCATATGTTTAACTCTGTGATTCTTTGCCTGTCTAAAATACCTGATGGTCTAATAAAGAGCTGAATGGCCAATAGTGAGGCAGGGGAACGGATAGGCAGGACTGGCAGTCAGAGAGAATAAATAGGAGAAAAAGAGAAAAAGAGAGAGGAAGAAGCAAAATAGAACAAGGAGAGGAGGACATCAGGGCCCAGGCACACAACCAGCCACAGGGTAAGAGTGAAAGTAAGATATACAGAAGTAAGAGAAGGAAAAAGCCCAGGGCAAAAGGTAGATGAGATAATTTGAGATCTAGAAATAAGCCAAGCTGAGGCTGGGCATTCATAAGAGTAAGTGTCCATGTTGGTAGCAGAAGCAGGCTGCTGGGGCTCATATTTTGAACAGCAAGCATCAAGCAGAAAAAGCCCTGGAAATGGTAGTGAAGGCTTTGAAACCTCAAAGCCCACCCCCAGTTATGTAGTTCCTCCAACAAGGTCACACCGCCTAAGCCCCAAACAATGCCATTAATGTAGTCCAAGTTCACACACCTAAGACTAGGCTAAACATCTCATTCAAACCATCACACAAATATCAAAACTTTATCTGCAATCTTGCTTGCTCCTTCAGCCCATTTTAAGCTGACTGGAATGAATGGCTATAATTCTACAGATCTCTCCTAATTATACTATTACAAATTGTGGTAATCTTTTCCTGTTGTGGTTTAAATGAAAACAGCTCCCCAAAAGTTCATAGGGAATGGCATTATTTGAAAGTATTAGGACATGTGGCCTTGTTGAAGGAGGTGTGGCTTGTTGAAGAAGTGTGTCACTGAGGTTTCAGAAGCTCAAGCCAGGTTTAGTGTTTCTCTCTCTTCCTGCTGCCTGCCAATTCAGATGTAGAATTCTCAGCTCCGTCACCAGGTCAACTGTAAACCAGCTCCAATTATAAGAGTTGCTGTGGTCATGGCTTCTCTTCACAGCAAAAACAAAAAAATCCCTAAGTCTCATGCTTTGTTTTGATTTAGTGCTGAGTAGTAAAGCCAACATCCTCAGATTCCTCATCCCCATTTCTATAATTGTGCACATATGTATATGTGTGTGTGTGCGTGCATGTGTCTTCTGTATGTATATGACTCTATGTGTGTGGCTGTCTGTGTGTGTATGACTGTGTGTGACTGAGTGTGTGTATGACTGTGTGAGTGTGTGTGACTGTGTGAGTGTGTGACTCTATGAGTGTAACTGTGTGTCACTCTGAGTGTGTGTGTATGTGTGTGTTTGTGTATGACTGTGTGTCTTTTGTATGTGTATGACTCTGTGTGTGACTGTGTGAGTGTATGTGTATGACTGTGTATGTGAGTGTGTGTGACTGTGTGTGTGTTTTTTTTTTTTTTTTTTTTTTTTTTTTTGTGTTTTGTTTGGGTATGTGTGTATGTGTGAGTGTGTGACTGTGTACATCAGATGACAACTTTGTGGAGACACCTACTTTTTCACCTTCTACTTTTTGAGTTCCAGGATGAAATTCAAGTGGTCAGGATTCCACAGCAAGTGCCATTTTCCATGCTCCCACTGACAGAGGCACAGACACATACAAATGTGAGATGTGGAACCACAAAAGAAAAAAACTAAACTGGCAAGCATCCTTCCAGTAAGGTGTTCCTTTAAAATTTTCAGATTTAAGCAGGAGTGGTACCTGAAAAATGACTTCAACGTTGAATTGCAATGATTCCCTCAGAATATCAAGGATCAACAAGAAAAGAGAGCCAAACTGAAGCAAATGAAATAAATGAAATATTCCTTTAAGAAAAGGACCTGCTACCGCAAAGGTCTGGCACTGTGTGAAGTAAGTACTCTGGCCACCCCTACAATGAAATAAAAGCTATGGGAAGTAACTTCTGGTGGGGGGGGGAGAGGTTTAAAATAATGATTTTAAAATTTTTTCCAGAACAGGATAACCCTCAAAGCTCTAGGTCAAGACCCATATAAACCCTGAAGCCAGGCTGAGTTCACGCTGTGCTTCACTCAACTAAATAAGAACTTCTATAGTGCACAGGGCCACAATTTTTCTACCTCCTCTCCATATAAATTAGCATTTTAAAATACCTGAAGAGAATTTCTGTAGAATCTGTTGTGAAGTATCACTTTAAAATGTAGGGATGGGCCAGGTGGTGGTAGCACATGCCTTTAATTTCTTAACTACTTGCTTCTTTAAAAGATAAATGGAATTTCCAAAAATATTTACTCCATTTCTATTTGTGTGTGTACACACATACATATCAGATATGTCAGATCCCTGAAGCTAAAACTAAGGTGGTTGTGAGCCATCCAATATGGGCACTAGGAACTGAACTCAGAACCTCTGGAAAAGCAGCAAGTGTTCCTAACAAATGAGCCATCTCTTCAGTTCAGGAGGCAGAGGTGGCAGATGTCCGTGAGTTCAACAGGGCTATGTAGAGACCTTGTCTCAAAGAAACAAAACAATAAAATTAAATAAATAAATATGTAAGACTTGTAGTTCACTGGATTTTTTTCCTTTAACTAGTGTGGTTATATTTTGTTTATGATCTAACAAAGCTTGCCTGAAGTTCACGGTGCAAAGCTAGCCACACAGGCCAGGCACTCAGGAGACAGGCAAACAGATCCGTCTCTGGATTTTTATTATTAATACCGATTAAAATTTGTGCAAACCTAGTCACAATGAGCCTTAATAAAAATCAAACACTAAATCACACTTTGTCTTTCTTCCCTCTGTTTTTAAGTCTTGGGAACAGGGAATTTGCATACAGCCCCCTCCCCACCTCCACACCTACCATTATGCTGAAAAATGGACAATTGGAGGCTATTAAGCTTGGTTTTCCTGGACTTAACCAAATTTCCTAACACAATGGTCTAACCTACTACAAATGTACCAGGCTACTTAACAACCTCTATAACCTTATTTGTGTAATAGACCCTTCATATTTTCAAAACAGCAACCAAGTTGAGTCTTTAATTTTATTCTCATCTATTACAGGAATTCCAAATAAATATTCACGAATTTCTCATAGATTTATTCTCAGAGGGTAAAGAAGTTTGCTACACAACCCAAGTTCAATCTCTGAAGCCCACATAAAGGTGGAGAAATCTACATAACTCTTCACCTCCATTCATGTGCCATAAAACACACATGCCTACATAAATCATATACATATAACATACAAATATTAAAATTTTGAGTATTTTAATTTAAAATCCATCCTTAATTAATTTCAAGTTGTCTTCTCACCATCAAATGATAGGTTGAGTCTTCTAAACTACTATGCTATACCTGAAGATACATTTTTCTCTTATCTTTCACAAGATACCATGTTACATGATTGTTTACTAAAGCTACAATTTTATCCAGTATTCACTAACACTGCTACAATACATTCATTTGTAAAAGCCCTTGAGTTTATCTTTAACATGGCAATATATCATTTCAGCATCAATTTACAGTCAAAATCTGCATCCTCATTTCTACACCAGTGCTTTAAAAGACTTCTCCATGAGCTGGGAGGTGGTGGCGTACAACCTCTAGTCCTAGCACTTGGGTGACAGATCTGTGTAAATTCAATGCCAATCTAGTCTACAGAATGAATACCAGGCAGCCAAGGCTCTTGAATAGAGATGGGTGGGTGGGTGGATAGGTGGGTGGGTGGGTGGATGGGTGGGTGGGTGGATGGGTGGGTGGGTGGGTGATAGATGAGCCTTCGCTGTGAATAAAAGCCAGAAAGCCATTATCACAAGAAAGTCAGTTCAATCCTAATTCTCATCACCAATCATGAACACAGAGAACTAGCAAGTCCTTCAGGAATCCTAACAATGAGCTTGTAAGACAATCAAGAGCAAAACTGACAAAGCCCAGACCAGTTTAACCAGCTTTTAGGAACATTTTTCAGAACACAGCTGAATGTTGGATAAGCACAAAGAACAATGAACAAGTACTAAACCCACATTGTCTTTGGTCCCTTAAAAACGTAAATGAACTGCAATGATGTGCTCCCATGTGCCAAGCAACAAAAACTGGACTGTGCAGACTGCACAGCAGGGAAAAATCAAGTACAATTACAATAGACAGCTGGAAATGCAAAGTAAATAGCAATCAAGATGTAGTAATGAGAGGTCCTCTCTGGAAAAACTGAAGAGACCAAAGTCAACACATTCTACCTGCAAAACACAAAATTACCTGACATGTCTCTAATGAGGAAAGACTATCAGACCACCACGATAACCAGTAATTGCCAAGGTCATTCCTGACTGACATCCTGAACATTATATATAAACATAAAAAACAATTGTGATGTAGCAGAATAGTAAGGACCTTGTACCATGGTGAACAATTTTTGTGTTGTTAAATCTTGTTAAAAAGTATTGTGAAGAGTAGCATAGGGCAAAAAAAAAAAAAAATCTACTTAGCACAACCAATTTCATAAAGCTAGCTGTATATAGAAAATGACAAGACATGACTTAAAGGTACATCCTGGGCTAGGGAGAAGTTCACTGGGCAAAATGCATGACACAAACATGAGGACTACCTTATGGACCGCCAGCACCCAAGTAAATGGCCTGCATGAAATGTCAGTCCTCTTTAAGAAAACAGGGAGTTCCCCCTAGCCAGATGAACCCTCCTCAGTCATTTCTGTGTTTAGTTGAAACCCCGCCTCAATGAGTAAGGTGGAAAGTGATCAGCTACAAGCACACACATGTGCACCCACACATGCAAACATGTATACACACACCCACACACTACATACACACAAAAGGTGTATACTTTAAATTAAATAAGCTTGCCAGGCCATCTGCAGATGCAGACGCAGACGGATCTCTGAGTCTACAGAGCCAGCCTGGTCTACAGAGTGAGTTCCAGGATAACCAGGGCTACATAGAGAAACCCTGTCTCAAAAATAAAATAAATTTTATATATAAGATTTACCTTAAAAAAAAACAAAAACAAAAAAAAAACGTATTATTTCCACCTTAACAGGAACTATAGAGTGAAAACTCTGACCAAAAAAAAAAAAATTTCTAATCCTAGCACAAAGCAGGCAAGGTCTCTGAATTCAAGGCCCGCATGTTCCAGGCCAGGCCAGCCAAGACTCCACAGTGAGACCCTACCTTAAACTTTATAAATAAATAGATAGATAGATAGATGTGGGTGTATTATTTTAGTGTATGTAGATACACGCAGTCCACATGCCTATCACGGCAAGCATATTGAAGTCACAGGACAACTAGCAAAAGTCAGTTCTCTCTCCTCCTCCTCCCATGTGGGCTCCTGGGATGGAACTCAGTCATAAAGACAGCAAGCACCTGCTGAGCCATTTCACTGACCCACCTTCTGTGTTTTAAAGTAAAAGCTGGCCAGGTGTGCCAGCTTTTACTTTAATCCCAGCCCTTGGGAGGCAGAAAGATCTCTGTGTTCCAGACCAGCCTAGTCTACTTACATAGGAGAGTCAAGGACACTTAGAGAGGCCCTATCTCAGACAGACAGGACTAGACACAATGTTGCCCACCCATGATCCTATCCTACCACCAAGAAAACCAGGAGATCAAAGACAGTCTTGACTACATAGCAAATTTGAGGACAGCCTGAACTACATGAAAGAGCCCACCTTAAAAATTAAAACATGGGGGCTGGAGAGTTGGCTCAGCAGTAAAGAGCACTGGCTGTTCTTCCAGAGGTCCTGAGTTCAATTCGAAGCAACCATGTGTTGGCTCACAACCATCTGTAATGAGAATTGGTGCCCTCTTCTGGCATATATGCATACAGAACACTGTATACATAATAAATCTTAGAAACAAAAAAGAACAAAAATACATGTCTAATCCAGATAATTATTAAAATAAATAAATAAATCTTAGGAAAAAAAACTCAAAACATGAAAAGAAATGGGAGGAGGCAGAAAAGGAAGAGAGAGGCAAAGAACAGCCAAGCTATTAGATACTTAACACAGAAGCTTTCTAATGGGTAGCGCAGGTTCACCTATAACTGTGAATAAACAACAAAGATCTGTCTGACTTTAACAACAGTTTCCTACTTTTCCTGGTGTAAAAGTTTTAATAGCAGGTCTGCAGGTATAACTCCGCAATACAACATTAGCATGTGCAAGGCCCTGTGCACCTCCCCCACTACTG
The DNA here is from genome assembly GCF_943737965.1 of Phodopus roborovskii. Classification (NCBI taxonomy): domain Eukaryota; kingdom Metazoa; phylum Chordata; class Mammalia; order Rodentia; family Cricetidae; genus Phodopus; species Phodopus roborovskii. The sequence goes on along the minus strand of NW_026126524.1, from coordinate 928,035 downwards.
GGGGAGGGTCCTTTTCTAAATAAAACCTTTTAAGTCCTTCCTCACCCTATCACAGTACTTTCCTTTAAGTATTAATTAGCTGAAATGGCAAAACCATCCTAACTTTTCAATATTATAATTATTTTAATATTATATATTACAAATATGCAAAACCTATTATTTACACAATGATTAATATGCACAAAGATTTATAAGCTTTCAGATATCCAAATATATTTCTCATTCTCATACCTGACTTTTCCATATTTAGAAAGCATGAAAAAGTGCATTAGGCTGAATTATCTTTAAAATAATTTCCATGTCTGATGCTATAAGATTCTGGAGCAATGAGCACTTCTAAAAGAGTGTGAAAAGTCTTGGTGACACAAGCCTGTAATCTCAGTAGCAAGAGATGAAGACAAGAGGATCAGGAGTTCAAGGTCAGCCTGGGCTACATGAGTCTGTCTCAAACAAAAAAAAAAAAAAAGACAAAAAAAGGTGAGAGAGAGCTTGATCAAAAATGTAGGCCATCTCCCTCCTAGCAACCTAGCTTATTAGCTTGGTAACTGTTTAAAAGAACAAACATAAAACGTGTGAAACACATAAGAGGACAGTGGTGGTGAGATGACCACCATGGCAACTGGTAGATACCCAAGTCAAAATGCATACTGAACACACAACCTACATTGCTTCTTCATGAAAACACCACTGACACTTGGGCATTTTAGTTTTGCTGGGGTTGGTGAGGTGGCTGAGTTGATCAAGGCACTTTTAGCACAAGCATGGAGAGCTGAGTTCAAAATTTCATCTCCCACATAAAAATTTGGACACAAAGCAGCACAGACCTATAATCCTGGCACTGGAGATGAGACAGGAGGAGCCTATGGGACTTGCTGGCCAGCCTAGCAGACTGGCCAGCTCCAGACTCAGTCAAAGAGTCTGTCTCAAAAAACTAGGATAGTCAGCCAGGCAGTGGTGGTGCATGCCTTTGATCCTAGCATTCAGGAAGCAGAGGCAGGTGGATCTCTGAATTCAAGGCCAGCCTGGGCTACAGAACTATAGAACTAGTTCCAGGACATCCAGGGCTACACAGAGAAACCCTGTCTTAAAAAAACAAACAAAAAGAAAAAAAAAAAAAAAAAAAAACACTGATGCTGGCTCAGTGGTAAACGTGTGCCATGCAGGCCTGGCAAACCTGAGTTCAAGACCCAGAACCCATGCAAAAGTAGAAGAGGAGAACCCACTCCAGTGTTGTACTCTGACTGCCACACGCACACCATGGCAAGCATGCCTATATACATAATACAAACTCTAACAATAATTTAATTAAAAAATCCAGATGCCACTGGGTGTGGGGGGCACCCCTTTAGTCCCAGCACTCAGAGGAAGGCCAGCCTGGTCTACAGAGTGAGTGAGTTCCAGGACAGTTAGGGCTGTTATTGAGAATCTGTCTGGAAAAACAAAACAGTAAGTGCTAATGTCTGAACTAGAAACAAAGCAGCACATGCCACTGCACAGAGAACAGGTACACAGGATAAAGGTACACAAGACAAATTCCCACCATGCTCTGATTCTGTGTCAGGTCCATGGTAAAAATCAAACTGTACTTAATACTGTAAGTTTATTTTTACATTATGTATTTATTTTGTGTTTTTTGTTTTGTTTTGTTTTGTTTTGTTTTGTTTTTTGGTGTTTTGGGGGGATTTGGGGGAATTTTTTTTGTTTTGTCTTGTTTTGTTTTGAGAAATTTTTCAGTGTAGCCTTGGCTGTCCTGGAAATTGCTCTGTAGACCAAGCTGTCCTGGAACTCAGATCTGCCTGCTTCTGCTTCCTGAGTGCTGAGATTAAATGTGTGTGCCACACTCCAGGCTTAATACTATTAGGGCTTTTTTTTAAAGCACTCCATGATACTCTAACGTAGAGCCAATGCTGAGAACTATTGCCTAAGGCTAGATTATAGCGTACACCCGGACATTAGGAAGTCCTACTTATAAACTTGAGCTATCTGGTGCTCTCTTAACCACAAACAGAAAAAAACAAGAACTGCCAGCCAGCCTTGAGATCTACTACTAACAAAGCTGTAATACCAAGTAGAAAGTTAACCTGGAGGACACAAACCAGGCAAAGAAAAGAAAGCTGAGTAAAACTATCTTTAACATCCCTAGCTAGGACAGACAGGGCATCCACAAAACAACAAATAGATGAAGTATTGGCTGACCAGAGGAAGAAGCTGAACCTACCACAAGCTTACAAATGGGAATATGGTCAAGAAGCAACTAATTTGGCTACTCACAAAAGCCTAAAAAGACTAAGAAAATGCATGACTCAAGGTCAGTGGTGAAGAGGTTAAAACATTTATTAGTCTGTGTAAGGGTACAGTTAAACTTTCTAGGTTCTCATTCTAATCCTCTCATAATTTATTCCTGGAAACACTGACCTGGAGTGACTCCAGACTCAAGTAGAGTGAGGTTGAAGGCTGAAAGCCAAGGAATTAAGCAGAAGTGTTTTTAGCAAACAGCAGCCACCCAATGTCCAGTTCCTCTGCCCAGCTTTCAGAACACTGGCAGCCAGATACATGTATCAGGTCCCTATACCCACAGGGCATACATTCCAAGAGCACAGTGAACACTCTGAAGCTCTCACCACCACTCATCACAATGTGACTGTCCTGTGCAGGCAGATGCATGACCGAAAAAATAACAAAACTCCTTCATCCTTCCTCTCCTCTTACAGATTGAAGATTGTTCTTAAGTAGATCTTAGCAACATCACTACCCTGTTTTTTTTTATAACATTCACGTTTTCCAAGAAGCATTTTGCAACTCCACTTTCAAGTGACTCTCACACTTGGGGCTGTTAATAAGTAAAATAAGATACTTGAACACAGGCATGGAATGCCAAGGCCACTAACCTGCCAACCCCAAGCATTACTTACTAAAGTCTTTGTACAGCCTAGATATCCTGGACAAAGGAGTAATTGGCTTCTCACTTGAACAGTGTTCAACTACTCAAAAATGGCATGTAATTTAAAACTTAAAAACTAAGTGAGCTAATGTGTATCATGAGCTCAGAACAGTGACTGGCCAAGAGTACCTAAGTAAGTTCAATAAAAGAAAGTTTAAGAATACTAAATTGTTTACTTCTGGTGTTCTGCAGATATTTTCAGTCCACTGATAAAAGAAACCTTGGAAAGTTAACACAGTTGCTCAAGCAAGGACACTAAGTTCTGTCCCTAGCACTACAAAGAACAGTAGGAAAATAAAGAGATCATGAGAAACTAAGCGTAATACATAAAAGAGACACCTCACAAAATTAATAAGATATTAACCTCGATCACCACAAAAAAATGAAAAATAAACCTACACACTGATAAAGTACTGTACCATCACCCAAGTAGCAGAATTTTTTTTAAATAAGCGCCATCAGTAAGTACTGGACTAACTGGACTTTTACTGAGCACTAATGGGTACACTAATGGAAAAGGCCTGACAGAAACCTACAAACAAAACTATCTGCCAGACATAGTGGCAATATCCTGCAAGGAGGTGGGGGGGGAGAGTTTGTCAACAGCCTGGGCCACACAGCATGACTCTCCTCACCCTGAGACAAAACCGAATAAATTAACAAAAAATAAAAATAGAAATTCCATTCCTCTGAGGAATATATCCCAACCTAGTAAAGTCTATTTCTTCTTGGTGTGTGTTGTTTCACTTAAACCTCAACACCTGCAAACTTAGGGCTGTGATTTTTTTTTCTTTTTTGCAAATATACTTGGAATACATTTTCTACGATTTCCCTGACACCACAAACTTCTCAGAGAAGGACGAGCATTTTCTATTGTCTCACAGAACGCAAATGCCTGAAACGCTAAGGAATTTTAACTAATAATACGACAACAACCCCCCCCCCAAGCAAAGACTTAAAAACTACAGAGATCGTGTTTCTCTTCTCTCTAACTTTATCCAGGAAGCTCTGGAACTCATCCCCTCGGAGGAGAAAAAAGAGATTTTTATTCTCCGCCATAGCTCAAAGAAACCGCTTGCTGCTCTTTAAAGTTAGCTCCAGCTTTACAAAAAAAAAAAAAAAAAAAAAAAGAGGAAAGCGAGGCAGCGGGACAAAAAGTTTTGCTTAACTCTCCTGCGCAAGGACGCCTCCCTCCTCCTCCCCCCGTGACCTCAGGTCTGGGAAACCGGCAGAGACACCTCCACCACCGCAACCCGACCGCCGGAAACCGCGCGCTTCACCTGGGGCTCGCCCGCAAGTCACGGGGCGACTCGTGCGGTGTCACTCGGCACACCTGGCTTGCCCACCACCTACCCGCGGCCGCGGTCACCGTCAGAGAACGACGCCAACTTTCCGAGCGCGGGCGCACCGGCGAGCGATGGGAACGCAGGCCCCGGCGGGCTCGTACCGCAAGTTCGGCGGCAGCGCAGGGCGGCGGCGCGGCCCTCCGAACGGCGGCGCCGCGCTCACCGCCCCTCCCGCCCGCCCGCGCTCCCGCGCCGCAGCCCGGCCTGGCGCGGCGCCGCTCACCTTGGAAACCTGGGGTGAACGTCGCCGTCAACATGAACTTCCCATCCAGCCGGCGGCCGCGCCGCCGCCGCCGCCCTCCGCTCCGGAGCTCGGGACCTCGGGGCCGCTCCCGCGATCCCCCGCCGGACCCCGCCGCACCACCCGCGACCCCGGCGAACCCCGCCCCGCAGCCCCTCGCCCGCGCGCCCGCCAGCTCCGCCCGGCTCCGGCCGGGCCGCTTCAGGAAAGCCCAGGGCGCAGGCGCGGCGAGGGCCTTAAAGTGCCGCGGCCGGCCGGCCTCTACGGCATAATGGGTTCGAGCAGCTCAGGGCCCCGGCCGGGTTGGCGAAGCAGAAGCAGGAACCGAAGGGATTGGACCGCGGGCGGCGGAGGCGGGGAGATCCCTGTGTGTCCTCCGCCCCACTTTCCAAGTACCCTGCCCTCAGCCCTGCAAATTGCTGACTTCCACAGCCGCCAGAACTGCCCCGAGCCAATCCCCACAGCAGCAGACACTGCTGTGCCCCCCTCGGAGTGCCCCCCGCCCCCGTGCCCCGGGCAAGCATCCCGCGCCTGCCTGCGGGCTTCCAGGCCTGGGGTGCGCAGGACGGACGCGCATCCTTGCGAAAGCTGCCCGGAGTCCGACTCTCAAAAACGTTACTCAAATGGCACTTGAAGTGGTCAAATGGGTCTTCACCAACCCTCTGGACACCGTGGGGTTTGGTCGGAGTCCGACAGACGGCAGAAGGTGGGCAGTTATCCAGCACCAACGAAGAAATTCTTGGAAAGTACTTAGTTCGGGACAAAAACAGGAAGAGCAGGCAAGAAACAAATAGAGGCAATGTAAATCATTTTAGTTATACACGTAAAAATGACCAAAATTATAGCAACTATCACCGTACAGTCAAAAATTGTCTACTAATCTGATACCCTTGTGTTTTGTTTTTAATAGGTTCCACTATCAAGCACTTCTAGAAAAAGTATTTTTCAACAAGACTAGGAAATAAGAAAATAGGAAGTAAAACCATGTCCTCCACCCAACTAAAAGCTTTGAAAATTTCAAACTTTTCTGAGGCAATTTTTTTTGCATAACTTATGTCAATTTTACAACTTCATTGTAACTTGATGAATCTTGCTTAACAAAATAAAACATTTTTTATAATCCACTCTCCAATTTATTTGCAGATCCTGTTTTATCTGCTGGTTTCCTTGAACCTGTCCTATGTCCTCCCATCAACAACCACCCTGCTCAAGGTTACTCCTTGACTCAATTTACCCACATCCCTCCTACCCTTATCTAAATTTTCTCATAACACAGGAAGAATGTTCAGAATACTGTGTCATGTTTCCTCGTCCCATTCTCTTAGACAAACCTTCCTAACCAAACCCTTCAAGGCCAAGCATTTTGCCCACCTTGACTCTCTCCCTCTCTGCTCTGCCCACATTCCATGCTGCTCCCTTCTCCAGCTACAACTGACCTCTTTACTCTGAGCAGTTCCTCCCTCCTGTCAGTTTTCTCAGCTGCTGTTGTCTGGGAAGTTCTGGCCTTCATCTTACCTAGACCCTGGTCTCTGGATCTGAGGCATGCTCTTTGACTGCCCTTATGTTGGTCCTGTCAGTCCATTCCAGGAAATTGTAATTATAGGGCTCTTTGGGGAATTTTTGATTCTCCTACTAAACATCTGGCTCCATAAGGCCAGGAGGCTGATTTTACTTGATTTGTAGTCATATTTTCATATTTGTTCAATGAATTCTAGAATCATGGATTTGAGGACTTAAACTAGATGTGGCTTAAATGTTACTGACATCACAGGTAAATGTCACACTTTGACATTAGGAGTCAGAACCTAAAAAGAATAGATTTTAAATTATTTTAGCTGGGGTGTAATAAGATTCTTTGGGTAATATGTAAAACAGTGCTCAAACCTCCCACTGATGAAGAATATATCAGACTATGGTGGCACACACCTTTAACCCCAGCACTTGGGAAGCAGAGACAGGTGGATCTCAGTGAGTTTGAGGCCAGTCTGGTCTACACAGCAAGTTGCCAGACAGCCAAGGCTAAACACAGAGGAAACCCTGTCTCAAAACAAAAAAGGATAGCAGGAGCTGTGGACACCGTGAAACTATCAACACCAGTTGTTTCAAAAGTTGAAGGAGGGATAATTAAGAAGCATTTCCAGAGGCAGGAAAAGGACTTTTTTTGAATACCCAAAAGGCTTAAAAATAATACTTTTTTCCATTTTAAATTATGTGAATTACCAATTTTTAAATGAATGACAACAGGGTATATAGTATATAATTTCAAGTATGTAAAATTCCAGAAAAGGCAAAACTGCATATAGTGAAAACAATTATAACAGGGCTAGAGATACAGCTTATTGTGGCCAACATGTTACAAAGAAATCATTTTGAAATACTGGTCTCAAAATAATCCTCCTGAGGAGGGCCATTAGCTTGAGCCTCCGGCATTATCCCTGGCTTATGCCTTTCTTTCACTTGCCCCAAGTGTGTCAGTTTATTTGGTGAAAGAGCTTACACTTCCATGCCCCACTTTAATTGCTAACACTCTCTGGCACTCAGGCACTTTCATAAGTGATATGCACTGTGTGAATTCTGCTCTGACACCACCTCTGCTCCTGCCACTCTGCTGCTTACACTTTAAGAGTCTAGATTCTAGTCTAGAGCCTCACATGAGACAGAGGAGTGTACACACCAGTGGGCAGCACCACTGTCTTCGGAGGAGGCCATTTTATTTAGTCAATTCAGTTAGCAATTCTAAGTTTTCTGTGTCCCATACTGCATACCCCTTAGCATGGATTTAGGTCACTATCTGGGAAGGAACTCCTTTAACCTGCCAAGGGTGAAATTGCAGAAAACCATGACACTGACTGCAAAAGGTGTTCAAGCCAGCCACATAAGCCCCATTGGTCACCAAAAGAAAACAAGGGAGGCATTCTTCAGAGAGGTCAAGCCACCCAAGCTATAGGGGCAGAACTCTGCCAGGTCAGATCCACAGTGAACATCACCACTGTCACCCTGAGCAGCTGGCATCTGAGCTTCCTCAGAAAAGCAGGGCACTCATTTCTGTTCTAGGATTATACTGTCTAATTCAGGGGCCGTGAGAGCCACTAGCCCTGTGTGACGGCGGCTTGTATCTCAACAGTTTGAGCTTCTCAGTCACACTCACACATTCCAAGTACAGTAACGGCACCTGTGACCAGGAGCCCACAGTCACAGAACATTACCATCTGTCAGAAGGTGTATCAGTGACACCTGCTGCAGAAGGAAGAGGAAGACTCCACCGAGAGTCCCAGATGAAGATCAAAACTTTTTACTTTGGAAAACAGTTACAACACACCTCACCAGGCTCTTTACTTACCACAACAGGAATCTAACGTACTCATGGCAAAAAGCTGGGGGCTCTCTACTTACTGAGGTTCTAAAAATGGGTTCATTCTCACCACTTCACCTTGACCACACCCAATGATTGTAAGTCACAAGTATCACCTTAGGAAGGAAGAAGGCACTGCATGGCACACTCTTGTTGCCGCCTCTTGACCCTTGTGTGTGGGGAGATACCTAACACTTATTGAAACTGAGCCTTTGGCTCCACAGTTTCTCTCTCTCTCTCTCTCTCTCTCTCTCTCTCTCTCTCTCTCTCTCTCTCTCTCTCTCTCTCTCTCTCTCTCTCTTCCCCTCCCCCTCCAAAACAACAGGATTTCCCTATGTAACAGCCCTGGCTGTCCTGGAACTCACTCACTCTGTAGACCAGGTTGGCCTTGAACTCACAGACATCCTCCTGCCTCTGCCTCCCAAGTGCTGGAACTAAAGTCATGTACCACCATCTCCCAGTGAGGCAAAGTGGCAAAGTCTCTTGACTGAACCCAGAGCTCTGTGATTCGGCTAATGTAACTGGCCAGCTTGCTTCCAGGATACTGTCTGGGCCTTCTGAGCACTGGAATTACAGCCAAGCTGTCTAGCCACTCAGTTCTAAGGTTCTGAACATCTGTCTTCACATATGAGGGTTAAGAACATTGCTGAGCTATAGCCCCAGGCCCTCTTTCTTTCTTTTTTTCTTTCTTTTTTTTTTTTTTTTGTTTGTTGTTGTTGTTGTTTGTTTTGTTTTGTTTTTTTTGACTGTCCTGTATTGTTTTGGAACTTGTCCTGGAACTGCTCTGTAAACCAGGCTGGCCTTAAACTCACAGAGATCCACCTGCCTCTGCCTCCTGAGAGCACCACCACCGTCCAGCAAACCCGCTTTATTTTTATCTTTAAACTCCACCAAACCAAATGACATCTTTTGAAAGCATACCACCAAAATAAGACACCAATACTGTGTTAGTTCCTACATCACCTAATAAAAGGAGAAGTCTGTTTGTTTCTTGACCTTCTTAAGTATCTGTTTTAAAGCAAGATAAAATTTGATGCAAATAGAATTAGTAATCTCACTTAAATTATTGAATTTCATACAGCAAATGACTGGAGGCTGTAATCTAAGATGTTAGGCATGCTTGGCAAAAGTATATTTAACCTCCTCATATACCCCAATCTTCTATTCCATAAAACAGTTAATAATATCTACTTATGCACTAAACTGATCATTAAGTGGAATGAATATGCAAGGCATGTAAACATTCACCAAGTGGTAGCTAATGCAATTGCCATTTTCCAAAGTCACAAAGTACTGTAAGACCTGCAGAGCATGGACCTTCACACAAATCACTCATGAGAAGTGGTCTTGATGCAAATAGCATGAGGAGTTTTTATTCCAAGTGCACTGGGGTCCACAGTCATAGAGGACTGAGGACCTCGAGGGCAGAATTGAGATGCTTTTATAGGATTTACATCAAAGCTAACAAGGCCAGTTTCAAAACTAGCCTGTTATTTTCACTAGACCTAAAAGCAAGGTCATGGGATAGTTCAAAACTTGGAATGGTTAGTAAGGTTTCCTAGGTTACAGAGATTTAGCACACCTGCAAGGTTAGGGGGTTTCTTTCTCAAGAACCAGTGGGCTCAGTAGCCTTGTCCTTGAGCGGCTGGGAGAATGAATGTACTTTCCAGTCAGGGAGTTATCTATATCTATTGGCAGAGGCTCTTGTTTTCTCTATCTTTCCCTTTTTGCTATGAGTCCCATCTTTTAGTTATTAATTTTCTTTGTGGACAGGATGACCCATAACAGTTCCCAGACTGTTGTTGTGGATAACAACATTCTTCAGAAACTAGGTGATTATGACTAATAATAATAATAATATCCAGAAACCAGTCATCATGATCAAGCTATTTCATGTGTTTTTCTTTTTTCCTGAGCTTTGCATGCAGCTAGGGTGATTTTTAAATACATGCTGATGGACTTTTTCTAAATTTCTAACTTTTAGTGGTCATTAGAGAGTTAAGCTGTATTTTCATCTTTTCAGTACTAGTGCAAATATTTAAAAGACTCTGAATTAGAAAAGAAAATCCTGACTCTACCACCTGCTGGTTGTTTGGATTTAAGTCTTTTACAGTCTGTTTCTTCATTAGTCAGGTAAAGCTGAGAGTCCAACCAAAAAGATGGTGAGATGGCTCAACGGATAAATAGCACTAGCCATACAAGCCTGGCAGCCTGCATTCAATCTCTGGGGCCCACATAAAAAGATGGAAGCCAGCTGTAGAATGCATCTGTGTGCCTGCATTTCTGCTGTGAGACTGAGAAGCTCCCCTTCAGAAGGCTCACCTACCAGCCCATAGTGCACAGCAGCACAAACAAGGATCCAGCCTCAACAGGTGGAAGGCAAGAATTCAGCTGCCCTTTGACCCCCACACGTGCACTGGATACTCATGCACCTGCATTTACACACTCATGCTCATACTCTGCACAGAGTAAGGAAGCTTGAAAAGTCAAACATTAAGTCCCCAATGACAGATGTGCTGAGAGAGATGCTTCTACTTCACATGAAATGGCCTGTGTCAGTAAAGCCAGGGACAGAATTTCCTCAATACAGCCCTATTCTCATTTCCACCAAAACAAAAAACTACTGTGGCTTTATAGTATTTTTAGATAGAACCATGTGTAACCAGGATTGGCCCCAAACTTGCTATGTAGCTGAGGATAATGTTAAAGAACTAATCCTCCTGCCTCCACTTCCCAAGGCAGATAACACAGCACTTGATAACCTTACAGTAAAATTAACTTCACTTCTTTGATGGCCTGTATTCTTAAGCACAAGGGGCAACTAAGGAAAAAAAAAAAAAAAAAAAAAAAAAAAAAACTGTCAACATTGCCACTAACTAGAATTTGTGAAGAATTTGTGAGTAAATACTATGGTAACCATTTTCCTTAGGTAATCTGTATCTCCATGTGAGAAATTAGAAGCCTAAACAGACAAAGTAGGCCTCTGTCATAAATGAAATAAATACCAGCAGCCAATAACAGCAGGAAAATAAACTATTGAAGTACAAAAACTAGTTATTAAAGCACCTCTCTGGAAGGTGTGAAATTAAACTCACCACTTTATATAACTCCTGGTTGCTTACATGAATGGCCACAGTACAATGATATAATATTCTTTAAAAAGCTGAAGACATATTCACCAACTGTTACTGTGCTTTAAAGATTAAGCGAGGTACACAAATCCTAATTCAGTAAAAATTAAATTCCCTGCTATGATTGCATTTGTATAAGCACCACAGTAAAAAGAAAAAAAAAAATCAAACATTGTTTGTAGACATTTACCTGCCTCCTATCTGGGTTTCTAAAAGCAGCAGTCATTTTGGTGGTAACCATGATGAGCCTGGAAGACAAGGAGACCAGGGATTTGAATTGAATTTGCAGCTGACTCATAGGGAGTGTTTACATGATGTTGCCACTGGGCCCCACCCATTGCACACCCTTTCAGCTCCAGCCTGCTCTTCTGGTAGTAGTAACTTTAAGGGAAGCTGGGAATGTGGAGGGTTGGGAAAACTGAAAGCAAGAAGCCTTCTGGGGATCTAGACAAACTAACAGGTGTTGGATCCTTCTTCCCTCCCTCCCTCTCTGTCTCTTCCTTCTTTGTGTCAGAATGATCAAGTCTGAGGGGCTGATTTTGAGGTACTGGCTTGAGGCTTCTCTAACTTGGTACTCTCAACTTGGACTTTAACTTAAGAAAAAATTATTAACTTATCTCTCTGTCTCTGTGTGTCTCTCTGTCTCTAAGTGTCTCTGTCTCTGCATATCTCTGTGTTGTCTCCCTCTGACTCTCTCCAATACCCACCCCCAGAAGAAGGAGGTTTGAGAGCCTCACCGTTTTCACCAGTGCCCATGTGACCCACCCTGAAATGACATGAGACATGAACTATTTACTGAGGTAAGGCTTTTTGATGTTAAAGATGCCTGCCTCTAAAGGTCTGTGTGTGTGTGAGGAGGGAAGTTCTAATGTCTTAGCTATCTTTAAGTCACCATGTTCCTCTGTGAATAACATCAATAAACTTGTTGGAGATGTATGAATGTGTGTGTGTGTGTGTGTGTGTGGTGTTCAACTGTGCCACTTTCCTAAAAGGAAGGGCAGTAAGTGACTACATTTTCAGCTCTGTAATATCACAAGCATTCACACAAAATATTCATTACTAGACACACTAAAGAGGTTGTACTGGTGGAGGTGGATGGCTCAGTGGTTACAAGCACTGGCTGCTCTTTCAGAGTTCCCAGATTCAATTCCCAGCAACATGGCAACTCACAGCCTCCTGCAACCTCAGTCCTAGGGAACACTGGACACTCCTCTGGTAGCAGGCATGCACATGATGTACAGACATACCTGCAGAAGAAAACTCTCATACACATAAATAAATTTTTAAGGTAAGAAAACTGTGTTGGCCCTTAGTTACAACTGACAGTAAAGAAAACACAAAATGCAAGTTTAAGTCTCCTTTGACTGTAAAGCCTGTGTCATTTGGAGTTATTAAAATGTGGTACTTGTGTTCACAGTCATATAAGAAAATATAATTCAATATTAAAGGGGCTGGAGAGGCGGCAGGCAAGGTGGTTGAAAACACTGCTCTTGCTGAGGACCAGGTTATATTTCCCAGCCTGCATATGGTGTCTTACAACTACTTGTAACCCCACTTCCAGGGACTCTGACACCCTTTTGGGACCTCCACAGGCTCCTGTACTCACATAGGGGCAAAACACGAATCTCATGCAAATAAAATAAGTATTTTTAAAAGATAAATGCAGGAAATAAATGGATAAAAGTGTATGTGTTCTCAAATAATGGAGATTAATACAGTGGGGCAATACAGAAAGGGAGTACCCCACCTGGAAGAAAGAGTTGTTCTATTTTATCTGCCTACATCCCTCCTGTGTGCTTATGGTGGGTGCAGTTGCCTCACACAGCATCTTAGCTCCTTGTCCACACCAGTTGGTGCTAAGGAATAAGTCTGGAAGATTCTTAGCCTGAAGGTTTGCAAACCACAGCTGGAAACATCAAAGTCCTTGTCCTCTCATCAGGAACAGCTAAGGATATGAGTGAACCCAAAGGTCCCAGCTCTTCTGAGAGAAGCAAGAAGCAAAACAAGATGGAAAACAACACAAGCTTCCTAGTTCCAGCCAGCTGTGCCTTTCTTTGCTCAATACTGTAAATTTTCCAACAACCTTTGAATGGCTCATTAACCTATCGTTAGTTAGTTAGTTAGTTAGTTATTAGTTAGTTTTTTTTTTTTTTTTTCGGTCTTGTGTGAGGTTTGTTGTGTGGTATGACTTTGTGGAATTTCTTAGCTCCTGACTACCAGGATACCTTTCCCCTCAGAGCTGCAACACTTGTATTGGGGAAATGTTTTCCTTCAGAGCTAGTCTTTATGATAAGACATAGCAGAAGTTCGACAGTAACTCAAGATTAGGGTTAGGTTTATTGCACGTCTCATCTTGTTGTTTTAGGTTCACCACACATGACCTGCTCTGTGTAAAAACAACACACAGATATCCCATCTACTTTCCCAATCAAGCCTGGAAGGTGTCCCAGCAGGTAAAGGCAATGCCAGGAAATCCTGACTACCCCAGTCCTCTCCAGATCCCACTGTGGAAGGAGAAAACTGACTCCCAAAGTTGTCCTTGGACCTTCCTATATGCACACCACAGCATGTGTGCCCCATACACAAATGATGAATACAACTTTGTTTGAAATCAAAATCTGGGCTGGAAAGACAGTTTAACAGTTTAGAGCACTTTTGTTTGTGCTTGTTTTTCAGAGAAGCTGGTTCAACTCCCCACACCCACATGATGGCTCACAACTAACCATAACTTCAGTTCCAAGAGATCCTTCTCCCTCCTTTGACTTCCTCAGCACACACACATGTGATGCATAGACATACGTGCAAGCAAAACACTCATACACATAAAATAAATAAATAAATCTAAAAAAAAATCAGAACCAACTTAGCATCTGTGTCACTGAGCCACTGAGGGAGCAGATCCCTCAGTTCTAGTCATGCTTGCAGTGGCTCCAGTCCTGGCCCCAAACCACTGCACCCAGTGAGAAAGAAGGAATCAGAAAGCTGATGCTGAATTCCTACACTTGGAAACCTTAAGGGGAAATTCGGGTTCCTTGTTGTTTTAATGCATTAAATGTCAGGGTGACTTGTTACCATAAATAGCAAGTAGCTGGCCTATCATAACAGTTGCAGAAATTGTTTACTCTTGCTTTGATGAAGCTTAAGTTTCATTAAGAGAAAAGGGACAAGGAAAAGATAAGTATGCTTAAAACGTACTTAGAAAATTAAATACATACAAAAGAATGAAATTGGACTGTTCATTACCTTACACTATATACAACAGAAGATGGATCAAAGGCTTGAAATAAAAAGCCAAAGTTACAGGACTTTGTAAGAAAACTGATGGTTTGAATATGAAATTTCCTCCAAAGTGATGGGGACCAAAGCACTGAGAGGTGCTGCTCTTGGTGGCTTTGGCTCAGTCAGTGGTTTAATCCCTCATTGGATTCATAGCATGATAGCATTCCTGAGAAGTGGTTCTAGTAGGTCACTGGGGCATTCCCTTAACCCTTTCCTGTCTCTTGCTTTTTGTCCCATCATGTCCTCCCAATAATAGCACCAGATAACTATATAATGAAATCATGAGCTGAAATAAACTCTTTCCCTTTAATGTCATTTAGGTATCTGTAACAGATATATATGTATGTGTGTATGTGAATATACATATGTATGTATATATATATGTGCATATATATGTGTGTGTACATATATATACATATATAAAATGTCAAACAGAAAATATAGGAGAAAATTACATGGAGAATGATTTGTCAAATATGCATAAAACAAGCTAAATAAATGCATAAATTAAGTATTTGTTCATTTTAAATGTCTGCATGTACTTGTCTATACACTGGAAGTCATTCCATGATGTGTGAGTGGACAATTTGCGGACAATGAAGCCAGGACACTATCAAGAAAATGAAAACACAATCCATGGAATGGGATAAAATATTTGTAAGTCATATATTTGATAAGAAAATAATATTTAGAATATATAAGTAATTCCACAAACACATGTACAAGCAACTTTATCTTAAAATGGCAAATGATTTTTTTTTCAAGACAGGGTTTCTCTGTGTAACAGCTCCAGCTGTCCTGGAAGTCTCTTTATAGACCAGGCTGGCCTGAACTCCAAGAGAGAGATCCACCTGCCTCTGGAGTACTGGGATTAAAGGCAACCAACACCATGCTGGGCTGGCGAATGATTTTTAAATTACATTTTTTGTATGTGTGGATATGTGTGTGGAAGAGTGCACACCGTGCCACAGTGAGCATTTGGAGGTCAGACAGTAGCCTGCAGGGGTTGGTTCTGTCCTTCCACCACAAGGAACCCAGGATTATACTCAGATCATCAGGATTTGAAGCAGGTGCATTTGTCCACTGACAAAGGATTTGAACACACTAGCAGATCTCTGTTAACTCCTGGATAGCCAGGGCTATATAAAGAGACTGTCTCAAAAAAAAAAAAAAAAAAAAAAAAAAGCTAACACATTTCTTTCAAGAAGATATACAACAACAATTGTATGAAAAGATGCACATTGTTAGGGAAATTAAAACTGTATTTTACACCTATTAGGATAGTTATTTGAAAATGAAAAATTCCAAGGCTGGGGAGGTGGGCTCATCAAGCAAAGGCCCTTCTTGCCACGCCTGATGACCTGAATTCAATCGCGGGAGCACACATGGTATCTTCTGGCCTCCGCACATACACTATGGCACAGCCTTTCTCTCTCTCCCTCTCTCTCTTACAAGATGTGAGACATCCATGTAATGTTACTGAGTCATTGAAATAAGTGAGGTTCTGATGCAGCTACAACATGGATGAACCTTGAAGACATTGCATTAAGTGAAATAAACCAATAATTAAAGAGATGCCAGATGACTGGGTCTTGCAGCATACAAAAGAAATAAGACCAAGCCATAGATTGCAAATAAAACAAAAACAGGCAAGACTCCTTCATGTGAGTGATCTCAACTGAAGAAGCCAGCCAACTTGAGCTGAAGAGAGCTAGCACAGACCAGAGAAACCAAGCTGCCTGCTTGAACAAAACAAACCATAACATAGGCTTTTATTATTTTCCTGGGAGAGCTAAAGTTTTGTCAATTGTCTATTTGTCATAAGCAGTTTTAGAAGGTGTTCTGTGTGCAAGCATCCTGGCTTACACTGGTGCTAGCAGTTAACTACATCTGGGAAATGCTTAATCATACCTAATACAGTCACCTTGCAAAAACACACTGGCCTTACAATAGTGCTAAAGGGACAAGGGGAGGGCAGGGGAAGTAAGACACCCATCATTGGGCCAAATTAACCCAGGATTAGCATCTTAGGTAAACATTTCTTTCTCAGTTGGTAATTTGCTAATCTATATGCATAGGTGGGTATAATGAACTCAAATTTTGTGGCAAAAGAGGATTAGATATCGTACAAACTCAGAAGATGGCACACCTGCAATCCCAGCATTCCAAAGGTAAAACCAGGAAGATCAGAAGTTGAGCATCAGCTTGGGCTACACAAGATCATGGAAGGAAACAGATGCTGAGCTTTACACCCTTTTTAGTTGTGGGTCAGATATCTTTAGGTTCTAGGAAAGATTCAGTATTTTAAGCAAAAAAATGACCTTCGAGTTTCTGTAAGGTAACACAGACAATTGTCACCATCCACTCTCCAGGGATCTTATCCACAGGGAAACTGGAGGGAGACTTACTGATTGCTCAGCTACATGCCTCCCAAAATTTGTGATTTACATTATTTTATTTTATTTTTAGATTAGTGTATGAGTGTTTCACCTGCATGTGGGTCCATGCACTACATACCTCTCCAGTGCCTTAGGATTTTAGAAGTGAGTGTTGGATCTGCTAGGATGAGAATCTGGATGTCACCTTTGTTTTATTAGCTGCCATATATATGGATGCTTGGACTGAACCCAGGTCCTCTTTGAGAACAAGTGCTCTTAACCACTAGGCTATGTCTCCAGCCCCCCAAACTTGTGATTTTGAAGTTAAGAGCTGGTGAAGTTAGAGGGCTTATGTACACTTGGTTTGGTTTGAACTGGTTTTCTGGTAATAATTCTTCCTCCGTTTTGTTTGTATCTGTGTAGCCATTTTCACCCTAGTTTTATCTTGGTTTGGTCATAAGGGGCTCTTAGTCAGTAAACACTCAGACCTCATAACCTAATCTGTGTTTTAGGACAAGGGTCAAAAGGCAGGCAGAGGAAAATACATATTGTGCTTTTAATCGGTAACAGGTTAAGCTCCCGGAGTTTGCCTTTTGTCCCTTTTCGGAAGGACAAGTACCTTATGAGCTCACTTACCTAGAACAGTCAAGCTCAAGAGACACAGGATGTGGACTAGAAGGTACTAGAGCAGAGAGGTGAGGAGCCATTGTTTGATTGGGTTGGGTGATGATGAAAAGGTTTTAGAACTAGGTGGTAGAGTTATTCAAAAAACGATATATGTAGTCAGTGCCACTGACTTATAATTCAAGATGGCTAAAAAGGCAAACTTCAGATTATGTATATCTTCCCAACACAGGAAAAAAAGGTAGTCATGATATAGCTAAGTGATAAAGCACTTGCCTAACACATGTGAGGTCCGTCCAGAAGAAAGAAAGGACTCAAAAAGATGGCTCAGCAATTACATGTACTTGTTCTTTCAGAGAATTCAGGTTTCCAACACCCACATCAGGCAGCTCACAGCTGCCAGAAACTGCAGTTTGAGGGGATCTGACATCTTCATCCGGCCTTTAAGGGTACCCTGTGGTGATATTTTGTTTATGCTATAACAAATAAAGCTTTACTGAAGATCAGAGTACAGAGCTAAGCCACTAGTTAGCCACAAAGGTCAGGCAGTGGTAGCACACACCTTTAATCCCAGCAGCCACAGTTAGCTATAGAAGCTAGGTGATAGTGGGCTTTTTTTTTTTTTTTTTTTTTTTTTTTCTTTGAGAAAAGGTATTGCTTTAGAGCCTGTCCTGGAACTAGCACTATAGAGCAGGATGGCCTTGAACTCACAGAGATCACCTGTCTCTGACTCCCAAGTGCTGGGACTAAAGGCATGTGCCACCAATGCCTGGCTGTCTCTGGGTTTTTATTATTTGTACTACAATACACTGTGAATCAGAAACTCTGAGCATCTATCCTGGAGTTGATACCTTCTAGGTCCCCAAAAAATGTTAACTCAGATTTCTTGTGCTGTGTCCTCAAAATAGAAGCAATTGTTTCTGAAGATCATGAAGACTTTGGTTTCTAATGTTGTTGACATTTGAAAAATGCTTTTGCATGCAGCAGGACTTGAGTAATACTTTTTTTAAAATTTTGTTTACTTATTTTTATTACATATACAGTGTTCTGTCTGCATTTCAGAAGAGGGCACCAGATCTCAGGATGGATGGTTGTGAGCCACCATGTGGTAGCTGGGAATTGAACTCAGGACCTCTGGAAGAGCAGCCAGTGCTCTTAACCTCTGAGCCATCTCTCCAGCCCCAAGTAATACTTTTTTTTTAAACACAAGAAAAAAATTAAATTCTGAAAAAAAAAAGAACAAAAAAAGTTAAATTCTGGAATTCTTTCTGATAATGATTGCAAAAGATTACTTTTTTCAAAACTATCTGTTTTCGAGTGTATGTATGAATGTGCACTTCATACGTGTATGACCACAGTGGTCTGACAGGAGAGGGTGTTGTGAGCCACTGTGTGGGTGCTGAGGATCAAACCAGTTAAATGAGTACTGTTGAACCACTTTTCCATCCCTGTGGGAAAGTATTATTATTATTATTATTATTATTATTATTATTATTATTGCTTTTTTTCTGAGACGGTTTCTCTGTGTAGCCTTGGTTGTTCTGGAACTCATTCTGTAGACCAGGCTGGCCTGGAACTCATAGACATACAAGTATTTTTAGGGGACCCTCTACCTCCCACAAAATCAGGGTAGTAGAGTCATAAAATGCTATTGCTATGTTGGACAGTGGTGGCACAAGCATTTAATCCTAGCACTTGGGAGGCAGAGACAGGTGTTTCTTTGTGAGTTCAAGGTCAGCCTAGTCTACAGAGCTAGTTTCAGGACAGCCAAGGCTACACGGAGAAACCTGTCTCAAAAACCCTCAAAACATATAAATAATCAGGCACATTGAATTTGTTTTGGGAAGCATTTTTCAAATTGCATTCTCGTTGCGTTTATAAACCTCACCTTTATAGCAGTTCTTTCCATATGTTTAAATAATTGTTTACATTCCCCCCCCCTCAGGTATCATCCAACCCAGGCTGGCTTCCAATTCACTGTGTGGCCCAGGATAACCTTGCACTTTTCTGACTCTCCTTCCTCTCCCTTCCAGGTGTGAATACAGTAGCACTAAGCTACATCCCCAGCCCTACAAAGAGAACTTTTGAGGAAAGGGGCTTAAATAAACTCAGACTATTAGCTCAGAGTGATGGAGGTAGAGAAAACTAATGATAATGTCAGGAATCCGGGGAAGCAATGGGAATATAAGGCATCAGGAGAGTGCAATGCGTTTCGTTTTGTTTTTACCTTGTAATAAAGAACTTACTGGAGGCCAGTACTTTGCCACATGCTGGAAAATGAAAAGTGCGCTTGAAGCAGATGCCAAGACAGGGGGAATCTCTCTAAATCAAGTTTGAGGCTCTCAGGCTTCCTGCGCCCTGGGAATTTAGATGACTATTCCAGAAGTAATTAAAGTCATGGGGAAGGTATGATTTCAGCGAGAGTCCATTTTATTTAACTTAATTTTATCCCCTCATGCTTAAGGAAAAAAGTATGCATATATATATGCATATACATATATATACATATACATATATATACATATACATATATATATGTATATTTCTGTGTGTGCATGACTACAAACGTCCTAGCAAAAAGACCCCAAACCTTTATTTCCTTTTCTCACCACCAATCCTGCTTGTGAGTTTAGACAAGGCAAAAAAAAAAACTGACATTCATCCTCCGGCCAGCAGGGGGAGACAGGCCATGCGCCTTGAAGCCTCTAGCCGCTCTCTTCCCCACGTCGCGTGCGTGCTGGCGGTGCTACATACTGCGCATGCGCACGACAGTCCGGTCTTTTTCCCCCTAGCGCCGCCGGGCCCGCAGGTCTGTGTGGAGCCGCGGTTGCGGGTGTCTGTTCCGCAGGATGGTGAGTGGGTATCTAGGTCTCGGGGCCGCACATGCACGGGGGCCGCCCCCTCCTGTCGCCGATGCCCGCTCGGGATCGGACTCGTGCTGCCTAGGGGGCAGATGGCATTCGATTCCCGGTTGTGCGGCCGCCGCTCCCAGCGTGGCCTTAATGGCTGCCGGGGGGAGGGGCTGCCCAGTCCACGACGTGCAGGGCAGGGACCGCGTTCGGCCCCGGACGCCTCTGGGTTTGTCTCGAAGGCCGCCGTGCGGGGTCCCTGTCCGGGTCGGGGAAGTGGCTTTTGGACCCGGATTGTCGGTGGAGGGAGCTTGCGTCGTTTGGCATTGGGCGCCTTTTGCCTCTTGCTAACTGGTTGATGGCTGGCTTTCGTTTTCTGTGTTTCGCTGAAATCGGACTTGAGAGGTGGATTCGGGGTGTACGTGGCGTTACCCGGTGAGAAGTTCTGTGTCCGTGAGAGTGACTGCTGAACGTACTCTGTCCCGTGGCACCGAAGCACTCAGTTTAGGTTTTCACCAAAGGCAGGGAGGAAGTGTGGGGTTAAATGTCGAGGTGAGGTGTGCAGTTTAAGGCACAGGTTGATGCATAGGGTGAGACTTCGCAGAAGCTGGCACAGGGATCAGTTGGTACCACTTCACGAGAGAGCAGGTACAGGGATTGAAGGAATGTTTAAAGACAGTCCGAAAATGAGTTTGCACCTGTTAAGTAGGATCCTGCAATTGTGGAGCGCTCAGGCTTGGGTCGGGGCCTTGCTCCCTGCCAGCCTTTTTTTGGTTTAGTTATGTTTTACGAAGAAAACCACCAGGGCAGCCTGTGAGTTGGGAGTCGCATGTCAGATGTTTACGTTACGATTCGTAACTAGCAAGGTTAGAGTTAAGTAGCAACAGAATTTTATGGTTGTGGGTCACCACTGCATGAGGAACAGTCACATTGAGAACCACAGTGCTAGGGTGATTCTTGATTCCAGTCAGTTTAGAAACGTGCTACAAGTTGACAGTTGTTTTAATTTGCTTTTGGATGTTATATTGTTACGTAGCTAACTCAAGTCAGAAGTACAGAGACTAAAACCAGGTGGTTTGTGCCTATTAGCTCCCAGAAGCTACCAAAGTTAGGCTACACAGTGTCAGCCTGTCTTTAAAAAAAAAAATCATTGAATGAACCATTTAGTAAAACACTGATAACTTTTTCTTTACTTTAAAGGGGTTCGTGAAAGTTGTCAAGAACAAGGCCTACTTTAAGAGGTACCAAGTGAGATTTAGAAGGCGGCGAGGTACGAGCAGCTTTTCCTGTTGTAGTTTCTGCATCAGCTTTTCATGGTGGAACATCCTTCTTAATTATTATTTTCTCCTTGCAGAGGGTAAAACTGACTACTATGCTCGGAAACGATTGGTGATCCAGGATAAAAATAAGTACAACACACCCAAATACAGAATGATAGTTCGTGTAACTAACAGAGATATCATCTGCCAGGTGAGCTATGTTCTAAATTGGAGCGTCTATGTGATCAGACCCCACAACTCCTTTTGTCGCTAATGATTTTTCTTGCAGCAATAGATTTAAAGCTGAGACTTCAAAATTGCTACTTTGGGGGCAGGATTGGAAATTTACAGGCTGGGGGAACCTGTTTGTATGAGGTCTAGTCTCCCATTTACTATTGAGTAGAGCTTGCCATGCCCCAGTTCCTGACTCTTAACTTGATTGTGCCTTACTCATTAAAAGAGGTTGAAAGTGGGAAGACCCCCCCCCCTTTTTTTTTTTTTTTTTTTTTTTTTAATGTGCATTGATGTTTTGGCTACACGAGGGTGTCCCAGTACTCTGGAATTGAGTTGTGAGCTGCCAAGTGGGTGCTTAATCACTGAGTCAACTTATCAACAAGTGTGGTTTGAAAAAGAAGTTTGCTATTTCTTATTGTTTGAAATGGGTTTTTAAATGTACAAAAATGTCTTCCACTTAGGAAGTCCTTCAAAACATAGCAGTTCCTGTGTTCAGAAGTTTTATTATAGCTCAGACGATGGGTAGCTGAAATTAGCTGGTTAGGAAGGTGTACTTACTTTCTGTGTAAATTTATTGACTATGAAGGCAGTGTTGTCTTATGTTCTGATAATTAAGCATGAACTACCTAAAACTTAGTTGAAGATGGCTAAGAAGATATTTGATTTTTGTTGTTGATGACTACTTGATTTTTGGGGTTGGGGGATTTGAGACAGGATTTCTGTGTTCGTGTGTGTTCTTGGCTGTTTTGGAACTCAGAGACCAGGCAGGCCTGAACTCAGAGATTCATATGCTGGAATTAAAAGGCGTGTGCCACCACAGCCTTGCTTTTTATTATATGTAACTTATTATAATTAAGTTCTAATGTGTGGTGTATGTTTTGGCCATACTGTAATTTTACTAAGCTACTGTGTAGTTGACCAAGTGATAAGTTCTAGTTAATAAGTGAGGGTGACACCCATACAGATAGATGTTCATTGACTTGTCTCTTCTCCCTGTCTTGTTAAAAGGCACTTAGGTGGTATAAGTACTGAAGCAACAAATTACTAACCTGGTTTTTCTCTCGTTGTAGATTGCATATGCCCGTATAGAAGGGGACATGATAGTCTGTGCAGCATATGCACACGAGCTGCCAAAATATGGTGTGAAAGTTGGTCTGACAAATTATGCTGCAGCCTATTGTACTGGCTTGCTGCTGGCCCGCAGGGTATGTACTGGGTGTCTTCAGTGAGTTACTTACATGTGGGTAAGAGTCACCTATGGCTTCAGGAGAATGTCAGCTGTTTCCTTGTGGCTTTAAAGCCATCACCAAGGAATGGGGTTTTGTCTTTGTTGTTTCTGGATCTGTCTAGACCAATTCTGTCTGATTTTTTTCAGTGGTGGGAACTATGTGGTTTACTGTCCATTTGAGCATTTGAAATTGTTTATTTTGGGGGGGGGCACATACCTGCCACGGCATACTGGAAGACAACTGCACAAGTGATGTGTGTCTTCAGGAATGGGCCTTGATCAGCAGGCTTGGTAGCAAAGTATCTACCCACCGAGCTGTCCCACCAGCCCAGAACTCAGTTTTTAAGTTTGAAAGACCCAGCTACCTAAAGGTGTTTGTTTTTGACTAGCCTGCATTAAAATGAAGGTTTAGGGATATTCTCCTTCAGATCCTTAGCATCTGTTTTGATGGGATAGCTATCATAGGTGGTTTACATAGACATTAAAATCTGAGAAAGCGCCTCACCACTTTGGGAGATGGACATTGGCGAGTTTTCTGCATGATTGACAGTTTCTACTGGTGGGTAGAGGTGATGAGTTTTGCCTTGTTTTTGTACTGTCAGTTCTGGCCATTTTGCAGTGTAGTTGGCAAGCATATGTATCAATCAGTATTGACCCCTATCACGGGTTGCTAAAATCGGTTTTTCTAGAGGGATTTTTGTTACGATGGGTAAAAACATTTCATTGAAGCCTTGGCTTAACCGTGGAACCATGGCCAGATAGTTTGCCAGTAGAGGGGTGATGCAAATTAAATAAAATCATGTTACGAAGCAGAGCTGTAGACAGTATTTTAGACTGTGATCCTACCTAAAAGTCTATTAAAACTACATTTGTCATTTAATAGCCAAACAAGACTGAAGAAATAAATCACACAAGTAAATTTAAGGGTCAGATTGTTACATTGTGACATGAAATACATTTGGATGATAGATTTTATGTTGACTTCTATTTATAGCTTCTCAATAGGTTTGGTATGGACAAGATCTATGAAGGCCAAGTGGAGGTGACTGGAGATGAGTACAATGTGGAGAGCATTGATGGTCAGCCTGGTGCCTTCACTTGCTATTTGGACGCAGGTCTTGCCCGAACCACAACTGGCAATAAAGTCTTTGGGGCCCTGAAGGGAGCTGTGGATGGAGGCTTGTCTATCCCTCACAGGTAATGCATGTTTCCAGGCTTTCTGCCTTGACTGTCACTGGCTGATGTTTGTCCATGTTGTTCTTTTGCTGCAGCTATTGCCTATGAAACACAAGCACAAGACTTAGCACCCACGTGGAGTTTATTAATAGAGGGGAGAGAAAGAGGGGGGATTAGCCGGTGGCCAACCAAAAGCAGGAGAGGGGGGGGGGGGAGGGGGAGAGGAGCTCTTGGCCCTTACTTTAAAAGGGAATCCCCTGGCAGCCATGTAAAGCTTGAGAAGCCAGGTAAGTCATGACCATGAGCGCTCCCCCCATCATGGAGTGGCGGGGTCAGCAGAATGCTAGTTCCCAACACATCCAGTGATTGCTCTGTGTCAGATACCGTCCATGCACAAGGAACTAGAGAACAGGAAGTTAGTGCATGTTTGTTGAGTAGATAATGGCATATTGACTTAAAATTTCCCTTCAAATATTTTGATTGTGACTACACAAATCTAATTCCTTATCCTAGGTACCAATGAGGAAAAAAAGAATTTGAAGGATGGGTTTTGGGAAATGTGCTAGCCAGCACTGTTGACAGTTGTAGACACGCTGACACAGCTATGTGAATGCTTTGGGGGCAGTAGGATGAAAGCCCGGGAGTTTGAGATTGCCCTGGGCAATATAGTATATATATAATAAAATATATATAGGACTGTATATTATATATATAATAAACTGTATTATAGTTTAGACTACCTATGAGGATGAAAAGCAAATTTGTGGCATTTTTAACTTGGTGGAATTCAGAGATGAGCTGCTGGTGATGACATCCCACTAACTGAGCAATTAGTAGTTGGTCCTTTGATTGCATATGATGCAATAATTGTTTCAAGACGGGACTGATGGCAGCTCCTGAAGTGAATTCCTGGGAGTGTAGTAATTTCTTGTCTGTACACTAAAATATGAAATTTTCATTTTAGTACCAAACGATTCCCTGGTTATGATTCTGAAAGTAAGGAGTTCAATGCAGAAGTGCATCGGAAACACATCATGGGACAGAATGTCGCAGACTACATGCGTTACCTAATGGAGGAAGATGAAGATGCTTACAAGAAACAGTTCTCCCAGTACATCAAGAACAACGTTACTCCAGACATGGTAAAAATTTACCTGATATGCCCAACACTTTTTCAGTGGGTTGTATAATCTTAATGAAGGTTTATTTCAATTGCAAAATGGAAGGTTGCACGTGGATAAAGATAGGCTCCTGAGCTGCGACTGCCTTAAGTGAAGTTAGCATATTGGGTGGGGAAAGAATTTTTATGTGCTGGTATAAGTGGGCTTGCAGCATTTAAAACCTTGGATGCAAATAGGTGTAGCAGGAATGGGGTTCCTGCACTGCCTGCTTCATCTTCCCAGTCAAGTTTTCGGTGCAGTTGTGCAAACTCGATCACTAGCTCTGCATATTGTGGCAGCAGCTAAGGGAACCAGGTTTGCTAGAGCATTTGTGGTGATAGCAATGTTCCCACCTCGGAGAGCTGCTGAGGTGCCCATTCTGTCCCAGGACAATCCTGCTCTCCCCCCCCCTTCTTTGGGGGGATGATTTCCTGAATTTACCCAGGGAGTTGTTATTTAGTCCTGGGCTGCTTTTGAACTGCCTCTACCTCCCTCCCAAACCCTAGTATTGGAGTTAAAAGACAAACTACCATGCCCTGCTGTGACTAGTATTTACTTTTGAATGGAATGAAAAATACATTTTAGAGTTTTGAAATCCTAGGGAGCTGTACAGGTGGTTTGTAAAAGTAGAACGCGGGAGGAATTGTGTTTGCAAGAGTGAATTTGATATTAGAAATCTAGGAGGGCATTGGTTTCCATTGTAGATGGTTGTGAGCTACCATGTGGTTGCTGGAAATAGGATTCTGAACCTCTGGAGCAGCCTGAGCCATCTCTCCATCCTCCAGATGCTGTTTCTCAATGCCTCTGTAGGGTGTTTTGCAGGGCTAAGTGTGCATGCTTGCATACTGAGCTTGTTTGTGTCCCGTAGTTCGTTTTATCTGGAACATTTCTTTTCCTGTCTGTGTATGTGCCTGTAGAATTCTCTGTAGACATATTTTCAGTGTGAATGATTTTTACCTAAGTCATTTCCCTCGTCTGTATGTGTGAAGCTGTATTCTCTATTGGGAAGAACCATGTAGATTAACATTGACCATCTCCAGTTTTCAGGCAGACTTGCTAGCTTTGGTGAACTGTATGATAGTGCTGAAGAGGGGAATTTATTTTCTCCGATGGATTCCCAGCATGTATAAAGAGTGCTGGGATTACAGGCCTGTGCTATGTTCAGCCAAGCACGTGGTTGTTTTGTTTTTTTAAGACAGGGTTTTGCTATGTAGCCCTGATTGTCCTGGAAATTGCTGTAGA
This sequence comes from Phodopus roborovskii, assembly GCF_943737965.1. Lineage (NCBI taxonomy): Eukaryota > Metazoa > Chordata > Mammalia > Rodentia > Cricetidae > Phodopus > Phodopus roborovskii. The sequence continues at coordinate 901,595 of NW_026126524.1, read as the reverse complement.
CCAGGCTGCCCTCAAACTCACAGGGATCTTGCCTCTGCCTCCTGAGTGCTGGGATTGAAGGCATGTACCAACCATTGCCTGGCAAGAAATTAAATTTTAAAGGGGGTTTTGAGACATGTAATTCTACCAACACTAGAGAGACTGAGTCTTCCTGAATTATTTCCTCTTTTTCCACTTTGTCCATATGTAACGAGTCAGTTTACAAAGTTGGATCACAGTCATTTCAATAAAAAAAACATGCCGGGGATCTAGTTCTTACAACCTAATTCTTGAACCTTCTTCTTAAGGGGGCTGCAGTTAACACTAACATTCAGGATTACAACATTTTTTTTTTTTTTTTAATGAGCTCTAAAACTAAGTTTTTAGCAATGAAATCTAACCAAATAGCTCATGTTTGGGGTTCTAGAGACTGTAGTAGCTGATACATACTAAAATTGGCAATGTTAGAGTATGTCTTTGGTGCTGGGAATTGCTTTAAAAGGCCCGGCATGTAAAAGTAGGTTGTAAATCTTGGGTGAGATGATAAAAGAAATTAATGCTTTCCAAATTTGGTAGGTCCTCCTTCCCCATGTCCTTGTCCTTAGACTCAGTTGTCAGAGTCTCTTTCTTTTCCCTGTATATTTTGCAGTAGACTAGAGTACGGTATATTTGTATAAAAATAAGTTTTTGTGGGGTTTTTTTTTTTCAAATTTTATACAAAAATATGGACTCTAGGCATGGCTGCCTTCTCACTTGAGTAGACATTGAGAATGCTGTAAGGAAAAGGTGGATTAACTTTGGGATTTAAGCAGGTAACATTAGCTTAAATTCCTGAGATTTAGCAGGATAAATTGGAGCAGGCAGTAAATAAAGTACTGTACTGTAATCCTAGGGCATCTGAAGTGAAGGCAAATACTGTTTGCTTTGCTTTGTTCCAGATGGAGGAGATGTATAAGAAAGCTCATGCTGCTATCCGAGAGAATCCCGTCTATGAGAAGAAGCCCAAGAGAGAGGTGAAGAAAAAGAGGTATGTGCTCTGCCATTTTCATCTCATTGTCCACTTGGTTTTTGGGGCAGTTGTGCAAACTCGATCACTAGCTCTGCACAATGTGGCAGTAGCTAAGGGAACCATGTTTGCTAGAGCAATTGTGGTGATAGCAATGTTCCCTCCTCGGAGAGCTGCTGAGGTGCCCATTCTGTCCCAGGACAATCCTGCCTCCAAGCCTTGAGTACTGAGCTTGTAGATATGAGCCACATGCTCAGCCGAGAGTGGCTTTGAGTTTTAGATGTAATGAGCAATGAGAATCTAGCCATTGACACTTGATTGTGTGCATTAGAACTTGAAATGGGTGTGGTAGTTGGTGATCTCTGCACTCAAGAGGTTAAGGCAGGAGGATTGCCATGCGTTCAAAGCCACCTTAAAAGAAAGTGACATCTCCGAATGAGAGTTCTAACCTCCATCTGTTTACAAAGTGACTTGGGAGATAATATTCCTATGTTATTTTTTTAACTTTTTCTTTTTAAGGTGGAACCGTCCCAAAATGTCTTTGGCCCAGAAGAAAGATCGGGTTGCTCAAAAGAAGGCAAGCTTCCTCAGAGCTCAAGAACGGGCTGCTGAGAGCTAAAACAATTTTCTATGAAGATTTTTCATAAAGATAATAAACTTATTGACTAAGCAGCCATTTCTGTGTTAAGCTGTTATTATGAAACTGTAGGTATAGTATGGAGTCATGAAAACAAAGAGTGGAACTCAGGTCCACTGGCCTCTGTGGGTAAGGGCGAGAACCACTATTCCTGGCTGAGAATTTTTTTCCTTCCACAAAACAACTTAGTTTTTTCCCAGAAAAAGATGTCTTACATGGACTCCAACAGAGCTCTTGGGTTTCTAGTCTTCATGGAAGGAGTCACTGCCCTTTAGCTTGTCAATTTGGTGAAAGCAACAGACCTGTGATCACAGGGACATAGAGCTTCCATCCATTTATTACAAGTAGATAGTGGGGAAAGTACCTCAAAGTCAATCTTGAAAGCAAACCAGTGTGAATCCATGGCTGGAAGATTGGAAGACAAGTTTACAGATTTAACAATTTAAAGAGAAAGTATTGTGGCTTTCCTAGGTTTTGCTTTATGCAGATACTGAAAGGTCTATGCCAGACCTGAATATACATAGGAAAATAACTTGAAATGGTCAAACATTAAATCTTGCTTTATAAGGGAAAGAACTGGGTGATGCATCATCTTAATAGATGCTTATCTGTGTGTCAGCTGTAGTGGTTTAGGTTTTGGATCACTGCTGGTCTCTGTCAGGGTCTTTGTGATACTGGGGCTTCATGAAAAGTTAATTTTTTATATTCCTCAGCCTAAGATAATGTCTGTTGGCTGGTTGATGAACCCATCAGAGCACCTAATTTCAGTCACAGTGATCACTGGATGTGGGATATATGCTGAAGCTAAAAGTCCAACAGTTTCCTCCATCTGAAGTCATAATGTGTGATTATAATAAACCATGCTATAAACCCAAACTTTTAATAAAAGGAGTCATTTTAATTTACCTATGTGGTGTCTTTAATTTGTGTTAATGTGCAAAGTTTTACCATGCTATAACATTAGTAAATTCATACATAAATTTCCTTGTTTAGACAGCAGCTTCAATGCAAACAATGTGTCCAGCAATGGGATTTGCTAACAGGTCTACAGAGCACTCACTGTTTATGGAATGAGGCTTTTCACAGCATTAATTTATCTTTAAGTCAGTCAATAGTTAACAGTGAATGTACTTGTGAACTTATAACCGGGCAGGAATGAGTTTTAGACATCTCTTGGCCCTACACATGCCATTACTGTCACAGCACATTTAGATAGCTTCATAGGCCCACAAGGCAAAAGCCATTCTTTTAAATGCTCTTAAAATCATATGTATTTCTCAAAGATGGCAATGCTGTCCAAATAACTACGAGTCATTTGTGTAGGAAATTTTCTTCCACAATAATGTTTTTAGGTTATTTAATATCAAAGAGTGTTCCATTTCCATTTGATTTGCTGTGACTTTAAGAGCAATACAAGCATACAGCTGTTTTTCCAGTTCTTCCCGGATTTCACTTGGAGCACCATGCAGTAAGTAGTCTTTGAGTAGCTGACATGCTTTTGCCAAGTTTGGTTGTATTACTTCTGAAGTGCACTTCATTGTGCTCTGGTCACAGCTAGTTCTACAGTCTGTACCGTAGACACAGTCCAGGTCAGACTCACAGTGGCGATCCTTAATAAGTTCCTTTAAGTTTATCTCTGGCACAATTTTTCTCATATCCACCATCTTCAAATCATATTTCTCATTATATCCTAGGTTTTTGGCACTAGTGTCACACATGAGGAAGTTTCCGTATGGGCCATGGAAAACATCCTCCACAAATTCTAGAAGTCCTATGGCTATCTTGGCTTTTCTGGGCCATGATGGTGTGAACAACTGGTCCATGCTCCTTCTGAACCCAGACGGAATAAAGAGTTCAATGACCCATGGAAGACTTATTCCATAGAGAGAGGTATATTCAACACTTTCCATCACGTAGAGGTCACCACAGAATCCCATTAGTTTGGGGGTATGTTCTTTATCTTGAAGTATCACCATCAGAAGAAACTCATTCAACTGGAGAAGTGCCCATGCTGACTTGGCTTCTCCTAAGGAGACCTGGCCATCTCTGTCTCCATCGGCCACTGTCAGGATGAGGTTAACCAATTCAGAGAGGTTTCCTTGATCACCTAATTTTGCCTGTCAACATAAAAATTGTCAAGTTACAAAGGAATGAAAGCTAGGATGACCCTTAGGTTTGTGTAGCTTAGCAAGTAAATCTGAGTCTTAAAAAGCTGTTATGTGGTTCTTAAGTTCCAGTCTATAGTACTGTGTGAGGGTCCTGGATTTAATCCCTAGTCCAAAACATAACCAAAGGCATCTATGTAAAAACCAGTTCTTGTAGGTTATGTCACCATGTTAGCAGTTATCTTGCCACAGAGTAAAAGAATTCTCTGCATCTCCCAACTACTGAGCATTATTATATACGTTTATTGTGTGCATGTGTGTGTACATGCAGAATGTGTATGAATTTGGTGTGGGGGTGGAAGCTGGAGGACAACTTGGGGAGATCAGTTCCCTCTTTCCACGTGGGTTCTGGAGATTGAACTCCTAGTTAATAGGCTTGGTGGCAACTGACTTTATTCTGAGCCATCTCCCTAGAATAAAAAGTAAATCACTTCTAATCACTTTATTTTTGAAAGTAAGTAAATCTAAAGCATTTTTTTTTTTTAATTTTATTTTGAGATGGTCAAATGTAGGCCAAAACAGACCCTGAACTGATTCTCTTGCCATTGTCTTCCAAGTCCTGGGATTATAATCATTAACAAACTTGAATTTCTTTAGGTTTAATTAATAACACCACACACCTATAATACTAGTTACTCAGAGGGCTAAGGCAGGAGGATTCTGATGAGGAATGTCCTGTATATATTTCTCTTATTAGTTGATGCCTGAAACACTGTTTGACCAATTGAGGGAGAAAGACAGGCGGGACTAGGAGATGAGAGTGCTGGGAAAGGTAGACAGAGGGAGACTGCAAGGAGACCCCATGTAGTGGAGAAAGGAGGAACCGGTTCCCAAGCATTCTCCAGTAAGCCAACACCACGTGGAGATACACAGATGTATAGAAGTATAGAAATGGGTTGATAACTAAGACAGAGCTAACCCTAGCCATGGGCCAACAGTTTTATAATTAATATAAGTCTTTGTGTGTCTATTTGGGGTAAAGCAGCTGTGGTACCAGGCTGGAAAGAAAATTCCAGCCAGTCTGGTCAAGTTAGTCTGTTTCAAAGTAAGCTTTTAAAAAGATAAAAGGGAAGGACTAAGGATACAGTTTATTGATATTTGGTTCATTCCCCATATAAGAGGAAAGGACAGGATGGGAATCCAGGTATCTAGACTACATTAATTTTATTTCACTTTTTTGGTATCAGATTTATTATTTATGCACACTGCCTCAGACTGTGGCCCAGGCTGCTCTGAAACTTAACTATGTAGTCCAACAAAACTGGCCTCAAACTTGAGGCAATTCTCCTGCCTCAGTCTCCAAAGTAGCTGAGATTACAGGTATAAACCACCATGCCAGCCTCTGGTTACCAGTTGAATGTCAAAATGTGCAGCGATCCAGTACCCTTCAATTCTATGTACAGCTATTATAAGTAATATAAAGGTTAGCATCTTCCAAATCCTCCCTCTTGTTTGTTTTTCCGAGACAGGGTTTCTCTGTATTGCTTTGGAGCCTGTCCTGGAATTAGCTCTGTAGACCAGGCTGGCCTCCAACTCAGAGTTTTCTCCTGCCTCTGCCTCCCAAGTCCTGGGATTAAAGGCTTGCACCAGACCAGGCTGGCCTCCAACTCAGAGTTTTCTCCTGCCTCTGCCTCCCAAGTCCTGGGATTAAAGGCTTGCACCACCAACACCCAGCTCAAATTTATTTTCCCTTTCTTTGGAATCATTTCTTCTAGATGGAGTCTCTGAGGGAAGTAAACGAATGTCAACAATATGATGATTTAAGACAGGGTCCTGTGGGTTCCTCTATAAGAATGCACCTTCATACTGGAGGTGTAAGGACTAGATGTACTCACCTTAAAGAGACTGTAGACCATTTCTTTGAATTTCTGTACAGTAGTTCCCCTGGTTGGTTTATCAAATAGCACTATTTCTTTCCTTGGCTCCAGTTCAGTTCCAAAATCAAGATGAAGAGCTTGTTCCATTTGACATTTCACAACCCCTGGTAGATTATCCCAAATCCCTAAATACATCTTTGTGAGAAAGAAGGATGGCCCGTTATGTATTATGTGAGAGGACACTGTACAAAGCATGCAGCTGCATTTTTCAGGTCCTTTTCTACAAAATATAAACAAGCACTGAACAACTCAGCTAGAGCTATGACTTTATTTTTGCCTTTTTGAGACAGTCTCAGACTGGCCTCAAACTCAAATCCTCCTGTCTCAACCTCCTAAATACTATGTGCACAAACCAGGAAACCCAGCTCCTGACTTCATTTCTGAGTGCCAATCTGAAGTATTCCCAAAGCTTTTCCCTTGAATGACTTTTAAAAGATGAACATAATGCATAGCTAAATATAGTTTTTGAAAAGTAGAATTAAAAGGATGTGAGGCAAAAAACTAAGGTCCACTATGTTCTATTTCTCTGGTCTCTAGTTTGGGAGGAGACTTTGTACTTTTATGTAATGCACAAAAATGTGTAGCTAGGATATAGTGTCTCCCTAAGATGTTCAGGCTGGTGGGAAAATAATGGACTTTAAGTGGGTATATATCAAATTAAAATAATCTAGTATTTATTACATTTTATGCAAGGCAGAGTTTCCTGCAAACAGCTCCCTAAATGGTGTGTTAAGTTTGGACTAAAGTCAATTGCAATGGAAACTCAAAAGAGATGGATTTGAAGAACAAGAAATGTTTACTGAGGGTATTACAGGCAACATAACAAGTGGTCTTCAGCCTCAACTCCCCTCAGGGCCCACCTGTCACAGTGTGTCTGAGTCTGTAGGACTTAAATTTGAACATGTCCAGCCTCTCCTTTCTGTCCCCTCATTCCTCTATTTGGGATGGGAATGTCTTTTGTTATTTTTTTTGTATTTATTTATTTATTTATTTTTAAGACAGGGTCTCTCCTTGTAGCCCTGAATGTATTAGAACTTGGTCCTCAAACTCAGAGATCACCTGCCTCTGTCTCCCAGGTGCTGGGATTAAAGGTGTCTGTCAACCACTGCTGTTTTTTATTTTGTTTTTTTTGTCTTTTGTTTTTTTTTTTAAATGATTTTTTTTTGTGTGTGAGCCTGAGGCTGGATTAGATGGCTTATGCTTCACAGCATCCCTTCTAGACATCTGTGTTTATGTGATAGACCAGTCATGTGTAATGATAAAAACATACTCCCTATATTTGTGAAGCAGTTATGGTACCCTGTCTCTTTACAACTGGGTTCACTGATTTTTGAATACAAAAATATCCATATGTCATGAGTTGCATGCAGAGGCAGAGATAGGGGTTCAGTTCATGGCTCTTGGTGAGTGTGGTTTTTTTTTTAATAATTTCTTAAATAATTATCTTAGTTTAAGGGAAAATTCAAGTTTACCACCCAGGTACAGTGGTACATAACTGTAGAGACAGCTCTTTAGAAGATGGAGACAACATGATTAAGAAAAGCTACAGCCACAGAGAGTCAGAGCCCAGTATGAGGTACGTATGACACTGTAGCAAAAAAAAAAAAAAAAAAAAAAAAAAAACAATAATTGATAATGATGATGATGATGGTTAGACTTACTGACATTCTAGAGTACTTATTTACTGTACATACCTGGTTGTTGGGCTTGGTGGATAAACATTTCCCAAAGTACAGTGTTTCTGTGACACAGAGGCTACTGCATGCAGGTCCATCAATAACTCCAGTCTTGTATTTGTCACACTGAAAACCAGGAAATAAAAAAGTAGTAACTGAGCTGGACAGTGGTGGCACATGCCTTTAATCCCAGCACTTGGGAAGCAGAGGCAGGTGGATCTCTGTGAGTTCGAGGCCAGCCTGGTCTACAGAGTGAGTTCCAGGGCAGGTTCCAAAGTTACACAGAGAAATCCTGTTTCAAAAAACAAAACAAAACAAAATAAGATTCTGAGTAATCGATAGTTAGTCTTTAAGAGAAAGTTCTCAAGCTGGATGGTGATGTTGCACAACTTACTCCCAACTCTGAGGACACAGAGGCAGGTGAATCTCTGAGTTTAAGGCCAGCCTGGTCTACAGTGTGAGTTCAAGGCCAGTTAAGGCTACACAGAGAAACCCTGTCTCAAAAAAAAAAAAAAAAAAAAAAAGAAAGAATGAAAGAAAGAAAAGAAAAGGAGAGAGAGAGAGAGAGAGAGAGAGAGAGAGAGAGAGAGAGAAAGGAAGAAGAAAAAGGAAGAGAGAGGGGGGAGAGAGTTCTCGGACGAAAGGAACTCAGGTTTTGGATTTAGACACACCGGCCAGGATTTAAACCCAAGTGCTGTTTGCCAGCTCTGTGAAAAGCTTGTTACTGGAGCGTACAAAGAATTTTGGAAGTATTTTTCCCGCTCAATGTGGTCTGAAGCAATTGGTTTCTACTCCATCCAAGAAGAGAAGTAGTATATTTTTAAAGACAGTTTTGGTTTTTAACTACATTTAAAAGTTTAAATTAACAAAATAACACTACCTTGATTGATAATTTTGTCATCCTTGAGGTTATACAAAAACAAGAAAGAAAATGAGAAAAAGAAGGAAGCATCCATCTCTCTTTGATAAAATTACAAAGCTTGGCTTGGTGGTACCTGCCTATATCCCAGCACTCATGGGACAAAGGCAGAAGGACTGTGAGTCTGAGAACAGCTTGAGCTACAGTAAAGCCCTGTCTCAAAACAAACAAAAACGTATCAATATAACCCTACCCACGACAAATGAAGATGACCTATTAAATTCAAAGATTATGTCAGAGCCCAGGAGTAGCTGTAATATTTCAGCTACTGTTCTAGCACCATGCCTGCCTTCCTGGTGGCATACTTCTGATATAAAGGCATGCACTCCCCCTCTGAAGTCATAACCAATAAATTCTTCTATAAATTGTCTAGGTCATGTGATAAGTGTGTCTTGTCACAGCAATAAAAAGGTAACTAAAAAACTACCCTAAGAAGTTAATGAAAAAGCAAGGCACACTCTTGCCTAGCATGTATGAGGGTTCATTCCCAACACAACAATCAAATCAGTAACCAAAACTCCTTTGCTCCAAAGAAAACAAGTCTAGGAGATCCTCTGTATGCTGCCACAAGGTTTTGTTTGCAGGCATGGAAAATGGAGCCTGGGCCCAGTTGGCCTCCAGATCTTGTGCTTTTAACCAGTAAGGTAAAGAGCTATGTTGACAAGCTGGATTGCAACTAGCAGCGCAGGTATAAGGTTGACTGAGTCAGATAGATCTCCTAGAGTCCCTAGGTAAAGTCACCTCCCTTCCTCCACATAAGCTACCTGAGACAGAGCCACAACTCCCATGTTGTCTTTTCAGGGCTCTGAGCAATGCCTGACACAGAATCAAATACAAATAAAAGAGCCTGCAGAGCCCAAGAGCTGAGGGAACACATGCTGGGCTTTTCACCTGGACGAAGCACACTCTACCATAAAGAACTTCTAGGGCACAACTGAAAGCTGACTCTCTAATCCCAAGATCACTCTGTTTAAAACATAGCCTTTCTGAACACTTCCCTTTCCAAATGAATAACTGATACATGCTCCTGGGCCTATATCCTTCCTCCCTTTTTTTCTTGTACCCCCAAATCTAACATCATATGCAGCCTGGCTGTCTTGTCTACTGGAGCATAAGATGACTTAAAGTCAGAGGCCATCTTGGGCATCTCTGAAGTGCCCCTGTCCTTGAAGTACACTGTACAGTGTATAATGAAAGTACTCAGCAAATGCTTATTTAGTTTCCAAAATAAGAACACAGTGATTGGCCAGGCAGTGGTGGCGCACACCTTTAATCCCAGCATTGGGGAGGCAGAGGCAGGTGAATCTCTGTGAGTTTGAGGCCAGCCTGGTCTACAGAGATTGTTCCAGGACAGGCTCTGAAGCTAAAGAGAAACCCTGTCTTGAAAAACAAACAAACAAAGAACACAGTGATTTTCACTTAAAAATTCTACTGGGCATCAAAGACAGGGGTGTGTCTCTGCAGTCCCAGATGTTTACTGAGGAGTTCTAGCTGAGAATAGACAATTTAAAAAATTACTAAGAAAAATTTATTACTTTCCCATATTTACAGTTCCTTTTTGTTTTCTTAGTACAAAGTCTCTTACTGGTAAATCACTAAGCAGCAACAACTCTGGAATTCAGCTGTAAGAATCAGATTTCTTGATGTGAGCAAAGGTCTCAAGCCAATTCTGCATCAAAGGGGCAGTCACAAAGAACAGGCTATTCAACTTGTGGTCAAATGTTCCACACATATGTGTAAAAAGAGAAGTTGGCTCATAAAACTACCACCAAATAAGTAATAGCTACAAAAGTTCCCAGCTGTACATCAAAATAAGCAAGACTTATTAAATAATTTTTAAATAGTAGTAAGTCCTAAGACATTACTATTCTAATAAACAACACATTTCGCCTTTGTTTGCACATATCTCATAGTACCAGAAGAGGGCACTATTTACCTTTCTTTTTATAAAACCTACTTGAGGAATCCCACCCTATACTACAGACTGGACCACAAGGGGACAATAACAACAAACATATGTATAGTACCTGGCTTTTAAATATTTTCAAAAATCCATGTTCTAAAAATGTACTTCAGATGTAAATTTCAGATTGCTGCTTCTCCTTAACAAGACTGAAAAAACCAAGCACACACAGACACATACACACAGTTAGATGGACATACAGACAGACACACATATACACAAGACACAGACATGCACATACACACATATATAGAACATACAGGTATACATATACACACAGATACACACACAAAGACACAGATACAAGGCACACAGACACACACACACACATGCAGATGAGAAACAGACACACACACACAGACACACACACAGAAAGAAGAGCTAGGTTTTCCACAATGCCTGAAAACATTTTCTCTATCCCCTATCTCAAGTATTGCCAGTCTTTACCATTTTCAGCGCTGTCTTAAGCTTTTCCATTTTTCATCCCTTGACTTCCTCTCACACCTTAAAAATGCCATAGCAAGGCAAAGTTAAATGGAGAAATACTATCTAACCAAGACATGGCTCCCGATGGCTTCAATTTAGTATACCCTACAATTATTGTTTTAAGTGACAAACCATTATCTTTGGGAATGGAATGTCAAAAAAGTCTTATTAAATTTGGAGTCCTTGGGATCACTTAGTACTTCTATTTCAAAGGTGTGTTCCTCTAACACTCACATAGGCCCACTAATGTGTGCCCAGACATGCCTCAACAACTGCAGGCAGGACCTTGAGACAGCCAGTCAGGGGACTCAGGATGGAACTTTGTGGTCCCAAAAATGCACTGAAGAGAACTTCTACTCCAGCTAACGGGGGATGTCTAGGAAATTCCACCTATAGAGTCCAATAATACAAGATTTCTGTATAGTTGGGCACCAAACAGGATTGGCTGAAATGATTTAGTAGTTAGGGAATTATATCTCAGTGGAGAGGGAGGATAATTGGAAAAGGAGGGGCTCCTTTCAACCAGGGTTTAGTGGTTGCTTTTATTTTTTAGAAGCAGCTTCTCACCCCATACATACTCCAGAGGCTGACTGGAGTACCTTACTCCACTCCAATTCCTTTTTCCAGTTTTGAGAGGCTATTATGCAGGCATAGTGGCTTACAGCTAGAATCCCAGCACTTTGGAGGGCCAGGGCTAGCTAGCCTGGGTTACATAGTGAGTTCTAAGCCAGTCTGGGATAGAGAGAGATCCTGTCCTTCCACCAGCCCCCTTCACCTCCCTCTGTTCCCCCCCACACACACACACAAAGGACAGGTAACCAAAGTCCTTCCCAAACCTTTGGTGGCTTTACACGATTCTAGCCACTCCCCGCCCAGTGTCCATCAGTTGTGTTGACGGGGTGAAATGCTGGGTGAGCCTGACTCACAGTCTGGGGGAGAAACACTTTCCTTGCTGTGACTCCAGACCCTTCCCTTCCTAGTCTTTATTTATTATGTATACAACATTCTACCTGCATGTCCCTGCAGGCCAGAAGGGGGAACCAGATATTATAGGTGGTTGTGAGCCACCATGTAGTTGCTGGGAATTGAACTCAGGACCTCTGGAAGAGCAGTCAGTGCTCTTAACCTCTGAGCCATCTCTCCAGCCCTTCCTATTCTAAAAGGTTCTGCGAAGTTTTGCTTTCACAGTTGTTACTATGCAGCCCTGGCTAACTGGGAATTTACTATATAGACCAGTCTGGTCCTGAGCCTACAGAGACCTACTTCCTCTACCTCCCAAGAGGATCTGTCATCTCTATAAGCTTCTCTGTACTACCCACAGTAGTCTCTCTGCCAGCAAAGCCTTCTTTTTTGAGACAAGGTTTCACTGTGTAGCTTTGGAGCCTTTCCTGGAACTAGCTCTAGTAGACCAGGCTGGTCTAGAACTCAAGAGAGATCTGCCTACCTTTGCCTCCCAAGGGCTGGGATTAAAGGTATGTGCTACCAATGCCCTGCTCTCTTTAGATTTTTAATAGTGCAACCATTTATAGCACAAACTAAGTCATCTTAGCCTGATGTAATGTTCTTTTGTTGTTGAAGTTTGGCATTTGAGACAGAATCTCATGAGGTATAGGCTGGCCTCAAACTCACTACAGGGCCAGGTAGATAGGCTTCCTACTATTCTTCCTCCACTCTCCAGGTGCTTTAAAAATATATCTTTATTATTTGAGGCGGAGGTAGGTGCATGGGCACCATGGCAGTCGTGTGATGGTCAGAAGGTAACATGAAGTCAATTTGCTTCTCATCTTTACATGGGTCCCAGAGATTGAACTCAGGTCCTCAGGCTTGCGTAGGCGGTACTCTCCCCGAATTATCAGTTATCACCCTGACTCCACTGTTTTTTTTTTTGTTTGTTTGTTTGTTTTTGGTTTTTGATAGGGTTTCACTGTACTTCATCATCTTGCCCTAGTATTTAGTCCTGAGGTTACTGGTGGGTGCCACCATACCATGCTATAATGTTCTTGTCTTTGGTTTTGTTTGTTTGTTTTCTTTTGTTTTTTTCCTGTGTCAACTTGGCTCATCTACAGTTGCTAGGTGTTAATGCAGTCTAGGTGTTGCTGGGAAGGTTTGTTGATAGAAAGTTCACTGTCATTTGACTTTGGGTTATTATTCTAGCTAACTAGAGTGGTCCAGGGACTTAAAAGCAATTTAGCACCTTCTGTGATGAGGAAGTACAGCCTGTGGATAGCATTTTCAGTCCACACCCAGATTCCAGCCTGCCTTCCTCACAGCCCACCCTATGGGTTTTGTTTGCTTATTTTGAAACAGGGTCTCATCCATCATAGGCTGGACTCAAGCTCCATAAGTAGCTAAAGATGACTTTGATCTTGTGATCATCCTATGTCTACCTCACAAGTGATGGGATCACAGGGGAGTGCTAACATGTTTATGAGGTGCTGGAGCCTGGGGCATGCCAGGCAAGTGCTCTATCAACCGAGGCAAATCTACAGCCCCTTCCCTACAGGTCTGGGACATGACTAATCTGACAATCTTTTATAATTGGTTTTGCTTATTTGTCAGAACTCTGACAAGACATTTTATCATATATTGTCATGTTTGTGTATATAGGTATCTATTTTCTCATTCACACTCAAGGGCAGGAAGAGGAGAAAATAATAAATAATAATAGTAATATGGTTAGATGTTGTTTAATTCCAGCACTTGGGGGGCAGAGGAAGGTGGATCTGAGTTCAACTATTTTTCATATTCAAATCATATGTTGAAATAATTAACACTAGTACTAATACTAATGGTGGTAGTAGTAGTAGTATGTGTGAGGTGTGGTGTTAGTATATGAATTCATTTTGTCCTCACATTCATCTGACATATAGTCACATTTTATAAAAGCCCGGTAACTTGCCCAGCTTACATAGTTCAAAAGGGGTGACTGGACCTCAAACCTAAGGCGTTTTTACTTCAAAAAACTCACACTACAATAGATAGAACACCTCACACAGAAATAAAGACTGGAAAAGACAGGCAGCCGCACAGAGAACAAACCAGGCTGAACATGATTCTGTTGATAACTTCATCCTTAACTCCTAAGCACAGCAGAGAGTACTGCTCTAGCTGGAGCAGCTTCAGCAATCTTTCAGGGAAATCTTACTACACTCTAGTTACAGTGATGACAGCATGAGGCTGTTTGCCTCAAACTTAACAAAAGCAAGGCAAGCACTAGGGAACCAACTCTCTGTCTAAGAGCTACCAAGACTACTGGTAAGCTTATTGGTTAGAGAGGGACAAGTGGGGCAGAAATGTCTTTCTCCTCAGTAAGTTGGAATGAAGCAAAGCAAGCTATGAGAGGGGTCACAGCCCAGGGCTTTGTCTCCAGCCCAGTGTTCTCAACAGTGAACTGATATGATATAGTAATCAAGAAGTTCCTGGTACTCAGTGAACTGTATCATTAATGCAAAGCACTTTAATACATGTACTGTGGTGAAAGTAAGATTTCAGGGCTGAGCAACAGAGATGGTTCATCAAGAAAAGATGCTTACAAGGCAAGTCTCATGTAGCGTGACCTTTATAAAGGTAGAAGGAGAGAATCCACTCCACACCCACACTGTGGCATCCCTATGTTCCCCACCTCAAGTCACAAACACACAATAGTCCTATATAACTTTTTGGAGATTTACTTGTTTTATGTGTATGTGTAAGTGACTGCAAGTATATATATGTACTGTGTGAGTGCCTGGTGCACATGGAAGCCATCAGATCTCTGGAACTGGTGTTACAGATGGTTGTGAGTATTGGGAACTGAACTGAATCCTCTGTAAGAGCAGCAACTTCTTTTAACTGCTGAGCCATCTCCCCACTCCTTAACATTTAAAAGAGATCTCACAAGTCCACATGAAGACTTGCTTCCCTTTTCAGGCATTTGTCTCACTGTCCTTTCTTCTTATAAGACTTTGTCCAAAATTTCAGACAATTGCTTCCTTCCCATCAGGTTGCAATTCAAAATGCCATCATTGCAAGGAGACTATTCCTCGCATGGAAAGTGGCATACCATAGCCATTCTCTATGACATTCTGTTACCTTTTCTCAGTGTGTATGTGAGCTTAATCTGAGTTCATTATGTGTATTCATCTTTTTACTATATGTTTCTTAATGTATAGATTTTGAATATCTTACCACTGCACCCCAAGTATCCAGAAAAACTAACATGGTAGATAATGAATACTTGTTGATCTTTTCTAGGAGGGATTATATATAAAAGCTACATATAATCAACTTATAAAACTATCTACCTATATCACCCTTCTATCTATCTTCTTTCTATAGCTCTGGCTG
The DNA here is from genome assembly GCF_943737965.1 of Phodopus roborovskii. Taxonomy (NCBI): domain Eukaryota; kingdom Metazoa; phylum Chordata; class Mammalia; order Rodentia; family Cricetidae; genus Phodopus; species Phodopus roborovskii. Next base: position 886,561 of record NW_026126524.1, on the reverse strand, counting down.
CCTTAAACTCAGATATACTTGACTCTGCCTCCCAAGTGCTAGGATTTAGGTGTGTGCCACCATATCTGAAGAAATTACATTTTTTTTTTCTTTTTTGGTGTTTTAAGACAGGGTTTCTCTGTGTAACTTTGGAGCCTGTTCTGGAACTCACTGTGTAGATCAGGCTGGACTCACACTTTTTAAAAGACTGCTAAAGGGAGCTAGAGAGATGGCTCAGCAGTTAAGTGCACACACTGTTCTTTCAGAGGACCCAAGTCTGGTTCCCAAATCCACACCAGTCAGGTAATAACTACCTGTAACTCAACTCTAGGAGACCTAGTGCCCTCTTCTGGCCTCTGCAGGCATTGCACTCACAGGCACATAATCATTCACATATACTACACAACACACTAAATGAATGTTATATGATAGTAATCACTTTGAAAATAAATATTTTAAAATAGAGAAAATAATTAGAGGAAAGCTAAAAGCAACACCACCAACACCCAAAGAGGAAAACAAATAATGCTTCCAAAGGTTAGTGACAGTGGTGTTTGTAGCTCTTCTTTGGCTCTGATGTGTCTCTTTCTCATCTCCCTTCACAAAGCTGGAACTAAGGATTTGGGATGAAATCTGCTGAAAGCTTACACACAGAATGCTATAATCTTTTGCTGAGCATGTTTTTGTTAAGGATGGCCTTGAGATAATGCAGCTTTTTTTATTTTGCACCTAAAACTTAAAAGCAGCAACTTTATATGCTCTGGTTAAGTTTGATCTATCTACTTAAATAAAAGAACAGTAGATGTAGTCGAGAGAGAGAGAGACAATACACTTAGATGCCCTATTTCAAAATAAGAATGATCGGGACAAAATAAGATGTATGCATTGCAGAAAATTTTGAAAAACCAAACCCTAGGCAAATATTATACAACTGAAACACTGGAGGACAAATCTAAAACATATTACATTTTAAGACAGTGAGGGGCTGGTTCAGGATTTTTTCTACATATATATTGTTAGAATTTTAATATCTGTGTGAATGGTTTCCTTTTTCTTTTTTTCTTTTTACTTTTGATTCTTAAAACATTTAAGATTTGCTTTTTGTTTTGGTTTTGAGGCAGGGTCTTGCTCTGTACCTCGGGTTGCCCTGGAATTTGTTACACAATCTTCATTGATCTTTCCAAGTACTCCAATTACAGGCCAGTGCTTCTATACTGAACTTTCTATTTTAATTTTTAGGATACAGCTAACAAACTTTGTACTGAAAATAAATACCTGGTCCATTTAGGTTTCAGGTAATTACCAAAAGCAAATTTAAATATACTGCAGTTGACCCCATAGTGAGCCATGCAAGCCTCTGCCTTCAGGACTCAAGCAGCTAACTGAGCAGCTGCTGGAGTAGCAGTAGTGATCTCTGTTCTAGGACCTGCTCTCAGAGGGAGTGAGACCTTGATCACACCACGCCGCCCACAAACTGGCCAGCAATGGAGTTAAAGGTTGTCCCAGCTCCAGAGTTCCCTCTGTGTGTGTACATACACAAGTGCATGTGTGTGGAGGCAAGAAGATCACCTCAAGTTCTGTTTCTCACGAGCCCAATGCAAAGTAACAACAATTGAAAAAAAAAGTTACGAGAAAATGATAGACTTAAAAGAATTTGTAAAACAACTAGCAAATTATGCTGGAATCACATTCTGTTTCTAGTTCTTACAAATCAAAGGGAAATTGGGGTAAGCAATAGTGAGGCACTTTTAATGGTATTTCATGGTGACAGAATAATACCAACAAGTGCCTCATGTTTAATAAGATGTGAATAGAAGACAAAATCTTCACCATTTAGTTTTGGTTCTATCTCTAAGAGTACTCTCTCTAATATCACTGGATGATGTCATTAGGCTTTCCTGGAATGGGGCTGGCAGGGTGCACTTTCTCCTAGCCAAGTACAGTTATTGTCTCTTAGAGATATGAACATACACTACTACATTAAAGATACTGAAATAAATATTCAGTAATGTCAGTTGTTTATTTTTGTCAAAACTCTTTTTTCCCAAATATGTTTGACCAAAGAATACTTGATTCAGAGAGTATACATATTTGTGTGTGTTGTTATGCGTATGTACACGTGTGTGGGGGGGTGTGCCTGCACATGGAGACCATCAGTGATGTTATATGTCTTCTATTATTCCCTATCTTATTTGATGTCATGGATTGGCTAGGTTGGCCATCAAGCGCCTGAGTCCTCCTATTTCTGCCTCTCTGACTGAGACTATGGACATGCATCCCTGTGCTTGACTTTTTATGTTGGTGTCGCGGATCCAAACTCAAGAACTTTACCCACTGAGCCAAGTCCTAGCTTGATAATACCTACTCCACTATGATTACTTATTTTCATCTCTGTTCAATTATTGGCTCTATGGGAGCAATACATACTGTTCCTGTTGTATATACACATTTGAGACAACTGTCCTGGTTAAAGTGACATCCAATAATATAAAACCTTTAATGACTTATAATTACTGGACTTATAGTTACTCCTCCTTTTTTTCTTTCTTTTCCTCCTCCTCTTTTGAGATAGTTTATCATGTATCCCAGTCTTGCAATGAACTTATGATCCCCCTGCCTTAGTCTTCATCATGGTCAGCAACTGTACGATGGGGCCAGCAAGAGGGCTCAGTGGGTAAAATCACTTGGCAAATGACTCCAATGATCCGAGTTTAATCCCAGAACACATGTGAAATGCCAGATGCAGCAGCTTACACATCCTAAGGTGAGCCAGGAGAGGACAAGGAGAATTAGCCAGATGCTCACACAGACAGCACAGCGTGGAGCAGTGGCAGAAACAGGGACATGGAGGAAGGCTTGAACTGAAAGTTGTCCTCTGACATTCAAAGCCACATGCATGTACATCATGTACACACACACACACACACACACACACACACACACACACACACACACACACGCTTTTATGCTCACACACAGACACTCTCAACATTTTGCAGCTGCTTGGATGCCTGAGGTCCTTGGTTTGAGCCAAAGTGTCATAAAAATGGAACAAAACAAAAACAAACATATGGTTCTGAAATAAGTTTTATTGATGTATATTGAAAGGCATTCATAGACAATAAGGAGTTAACTTAGTCAGAACCTCAAGTATTTAAATTTGAGTGCTCTATAACCAGTAACTGTTACTATTAATCTTGAATTGATAAAATGATTTTTTTTTTTTTTGGTTTTTGAGACAGGGTTTCTCTGTGTAGCTTTGGAGGCTGTCCTGGAACTCGCTTTGTAGACCAGGCTGGCCTCAAACTCACAGAGATCTGCTTGCCTCTGCCTCCCAAGTGCTGGGACTAAAGGTGTGTGCCACCAGGCTGATAAAATGATTTTTATAAAATATTTTGAATCACTAGGAAAAAAAAGTGATAAATACATACCCTTTAGATAAAATTTTGTGTTTGATATGATTCCATTTATTAAAAATATGTATTCTAGGGTAGGTGTGGTGGCACATGCCTTTAATACCAGTACTTGGGGAGGCAGAGGCAGGCAGATATCTGAGTTCCAGGTCAGCCTGGTCTACAGAATGAGTTCTAGGACAGTCATGGCTACGCAGAGAAACCCTTTCTAAAAAACAAACAAAAAACAAGCAAAACAAAACAAAACAACTATTCTAGAAAGTCCATACATAACACATTCATACCCTAAACATTTAAAAAATCTGATACATAAAAACCCTAATTTAAAATATATTTGAAAACTAAAACAAAACCCCATTTTGCAGTGAGACTGCTTCCTTCTGTACTGATACACAGACTTACCTGTGCTATTTATTTAGAATTCTAAGTACTGAATTTATCAAAGATTTAGGAAGTTCAGCACAAGTGTAACATCAAATTGCCTTTATGTTGAAAAACTTCAGTCAGTCCTTACATAGTAACTATAGTCAGTTACAGGAGATATTTTTTAAACTGAAATATTTAATATACTTACTATGATTTTCTTACAGTCCTTCCCTCTGCATAGCTCCGTATAGGATGAATACTGCACATATATGATCCAGCTTCCAACAAAAACCACCAACCAGGAAAAGAAAAGATACTTCACTCGCACATATGAGAGACGAGCCTGCAAGTGAAGGACACATAGCAGTCACGCAGTTAGGAACAAGCCAGCACTCACTGCCCTGAGTCAGGGCACTCTCCTTGCTGCAGGAAGCTCAATGTACAGTCTGGGCTTCTGTATGGCACTTCTAGAACAAAGAGCATTTTCAAGGAGCCCAAGAAACACAGGCTTTAGAGAAGTAAGTTCCCAGGTCTTGATAAGCAAAAAACAAAATTCCCTTTAGGATGTACAACCTTTCAAATATCAGCACCAGAGCTACTTACTCAGCACAACACAGTGCTACTCCAAGACCAGGGAATGAGATCTACAGCTTCCGTTGTTAAGAAACTAACCAAACAGTTTCAGATGAGAATTTTAAAGGTCTTTATGAATAAACATAGTAACAATAAGATATTTCAGTCAGCAAATGGTGGCACACACCTTTAATCCTAGCACTCAGAAAGCAGAGGCAGGCTGATCTCTGTGTGTTCGAGGCCAGCCTGGTCTACTCTATAGCTCAAGTTGCAGGACAGCCCAGAGCTACACAGAGAAACTGTCTTGAAAAAAAAAACAAAAAACAAAAAAAAACAAAAACAAAACAGCAACAACAGAAAGAATGACTTAACCAGGTCTGGTGTGTGTGCCCGTGATTCTAGCTCTTGGGAGCTGGAAGCTGGGGAATCAGAAGTTCAAGGCCACCTCTAGTTAAACTCGTTGCCAATCTAGACTATATAACATCCTTTCTCTAAAGAAGAAAAAACAAACAAAAAAGGAAAATGAAAAAAAGCATAAATTACTCCTGGAATGTCAACTAATAAAACCACACAATAGGGTCCTCTTTGCATTGTTTTGTGCCTACTGCTCTGCTATGATCAAAGCTACTGATGCCTTTCTACACAAGCTGCTAATCTTCAAATGTGGCACCTGGTCAACATAGCCTGATATTTGCTTTTGAGATCTAGACTTTCAGTGGTTTGATTTAATAAACAGTAGAACTGAGCAAAATAAATTAAAGATGCACACACACAATGAAAAGCTAGTTTTGCTTTTATAACTCTGAGCCAGTTGGGAAACAGTATATTACTGTGAGCACTACGGGCATGAGAAGAAAGCAGAGAGAGAGACGAACGAGCCGCTCAGGGTGCACCTGCAAAAGATGACGAGTTCAAAGGGAAACATCAGGAAACACCAAACTCTGTCACAGAACCATCCTTGTGAGTTTTCACATATGGTGAAAACCCCAGTACCAAAAACTTGAGTACAAAACATTCAGTTAGATGGTAGGTTTTTGGATTTTATTACTAAATATAAAAGAGCTTGTTTGTTTTGGGTTTTTATCAAGACAGGATTTCTCTGTGTAGTCCTGGCTATTCTGGAACAGTACAGATCAGGCTGGCCTTAAATTCACAAAGATCAGCCTGCCTCTGCCTCCCAAGAGCTGAGATTGAAGGAGCATGAGGACACTGCCCGGTGTAAAAGAGCTCTTAATGAAAAATATTTTTACATAGCACTAGATAAACTCATAAAAAAAAATCTAAATTGCATGCAATACAATGGAACCAAGAGGTCTGTCTATAAAAATGTTTGAGGTTACTTGGCCCTGACAGGAAGTTTGGTTGCCAGCTATAAATTGGCATGTGCTAGCATTATTAGATTCCACTAAGATTAAAGACACATGCCTGAAAAGCTCAAGCACATTGCTGTGCACAGAGAAAATACTAAAAAACCATTAGCTAAAATCTATTTCAAGTCGCTGTGCAAGAGACCAGCAATGCTGCCACCAATGGCTACAGCCTTCTCCCTGACCTGTCAAAAAGAAGCCAAGATCTGGATCTGATCCAGCCTCTAGCTGCAATGCAGCCCACCGGAAATAGTGGAGACAGAGAACTTGAAGCAAGTGATAATTTTGTCAATTTCCCAGGCCGAAGGGGACACTGCAATATGAATTCCCAGGCTGTAGAGGAATTGAGAAAAGGAGAAACTTACAGACTGGAAAATATCTAAGAAATACAGCAAATGATTACACCATAGAAATCCTTTTAGAGTTCTTACTCAATAAAAGAAATATTTTTAGGGTTCCAAATCAAATTAAAAATATAAAACAAACAAGTAAACAAAAAACAAAACAGTAAAGAACAAAGACCTGAACTAACAGACATGCGCTCATGGAAGAGCCACAACCTGGAGGAAGATCTACAGGCAACTAAGGGGTGCTCAGTGGAGTAGTCTTCCCAGGGAAAATCACATCGACTGGTTATCCACAATACCACATGGTAAACCCTGAAATCATATTCATACGCATAACATTATACAGACTGAGAAGGTTGTATTTGTATGTTTAGGAATATACTATACATGTGTGCACAACTAAACAAAACTACACCATGAATTTGAGGGGTATACAAGGGAAGAGGAAAATGACAAAATTTTAATTTCAAGAAATATATTAAGAAAACTAAATTTGAAGGCCGGATTGATGGAACATATTTTAATCCCAGTACGTGGGAGGCAGAAGCAGTCTAATCTCTGAGTTCAAGGCCAGCCTGGTCTACATAGAGTGCTCTAGACCAGCTAGGGATATATATAGTGAGACCCTGTCTCAAAACAAAACAAAGAGAAAATGTTAATTTGTGGGACAAGACAAATTTTTCCCCTTTTTTACATTTTCCCCATTAAGAGTGAATGTATTTGTGCATTGGAGTGTGTGGTGGTCAAAGGGTAACTTGTGGGATTGGTTCTTTTCAATGACCATGTGGGTCCAGGGACTGAATCCAGGCGTTCAGTTTGGCAGCAGGCACCTGTACTAGCTAAGCCATTCTGTTAGCACACTGTCCCCCTCCTCCATTCTAACTTTTCTAGTGATGGGGACCAGACCCAGGGTTCTGTAGCTACTAGACAAGCATTATACCACCAAACTAACCTCCAAAACCCACAAAGTGCCACTAATACTTGTGAGACAATTGGTCATTTAAAGAATGACAGAATACTCAAATGTGAAAAGGTGGCTCTGGGGAAACAGGATTTTGCTCTTCTCTCTTCTTGAGCTGTATTTTTCCACATCCCCTGGCATATGTTCAAGCTGAAGAACCCTGAGAGCTGAGGTATTCCATGAATGCTAACCACACACGAAGACCATGTTGCAGGGGAAGTCAGATTAACGATGTCCCCAGCAGGGAGCTGGGCATCACTTGTTGTAGAGATCATGACCAAAGAAGCAAAACACGTTTTTATCCAGCATGCTACAGAAAACTGCTGTGTCTTATGCATAAAAAAATAGTGCAATGACCTTTATGCATCTCTTAATATCTGCAGATAAGCAGCCTTACATTTTAACATGATGAAGAAAGAAAAAGCTACAAACTACATCTCTATTTCATTTTCCCCATGTGGCATTTGCTAAAATGTTTCTAGTGTTCTGTTTTAAAACAATTACCTAGACAATTTAGCCTTTGATTAAGAAATAGAGTCTGAAAATTTTGTTTATGCCTGTTTAAAATTATACCCTATCAGGTTTTTTATAGTGCTGATTTTGTGCTTAGCTCCTAATGGAATATCACTTTATTCCTTATGTTCCTCTAAAGAAAAAGTCTTAGGAAACACACAGGACAGTGATTCCTGATTGTGTCAGTATGCTCCCCTCCCACCCCAGCAAGGCACTTGGCAACAACATCTGGAGACATTTCAGTCTTACTGTGGTTTGTTTTGCTTTGTTTTGCTTCTGGTCTCTCAGGGGTCCAGAGATGCAGGTAAACATGCTATGATGGATACTATGATCCCTCCCTGTGGTGGCCTGAAAGAATTGCCTCATAGAGACTATTTAATAGGAAGTGTGGCTTTGATGGAGTAGGTACCTTGTTGCAGAAGTGTGTGGCTGTGTGAGTGGGCTGTGAGGTCTCCTTTGCTCAAGCTACTCTCAGCGTGCCAGTTGCTTCTGCTGCCTGCAGACCAAGATGTAGAACTCTCAGCTCCTTCTCTAGCACCATGTCTGCCTGTGTGCTGCCTTGCTTGTTGCCATGGTGATAATGGACTGAACCTCTCAAACTGTAAGCCAGCCCCAATTAAATGATTTCCTTTATAAGAGTTGCTATGATCATGGTGTCTCCTTCACAGCAATATAACTAAGACACTCCCCCAAGCATCACCTAGCCCAAGATGTCAAATTTATATGACACTACCATTTTATTTTTGAATAGCCTTTAATGAGTAAATTATTACTAATTTAAAGGTATGTGACATCTGTCTGAAAATGACAGACCAATTGGAAAGAATCATCACCAATCATCTTTTATTGTAAATAAAAGTCCCTGGAGATGAAAATATGCACATGATAAACAACCCTTCTCGGTCAGTCCCACACTAAAGGATAATGGTGTGCTGGGCACACCAGTGAGGTAAATGTAGGAAGAGTTCAGGGTAAAACTCAGCTAGCTATATAGTATGTTTGGAGCCAACCTGGGTGACACGAGATCCTGTCTCAAAGACAAAGGCATGACAGAAAGAAAATTTACTCCCTCCAGAAAGCCATTTTATGACCTCTATATAAAATGAATGCATAGGGGGGGCATGCAAATACACATGCACCCCCAAATAAATATAAGGCAAAACAGAAAATCTCACAATCGTCCAGAGTGATTTACAAAGTAGCAATTTGCTTCTTTTTTAAACCATTGCCTACACCACTGTTATAACTTATCTTTAAACAAATCTGAAGGTTTGTTGTTGTTGCTTTTATTTTTGAGACAGGGTATACGAAACTTCCTGTCCTAGACCTAGCTGGCTTCAAACTCAAAAGAGAATTGGCTGCCTTTGCCTCCAGAGTACCAGGGTTAAAGGAATTCTTGCATCAGAGCTGATTTTAATGAACTGAAACAAGTGTTCTGAGATGTCCAGGTGGAAGTTACAGCACATCTGTAGCATACTTTCAGGTACCCAAGAGCAACTGAGGAAAATGAAGGGAATGACTGCCTGGAGGTTCACAGCTCACTGAGGCCCAGTCTAAAAGAGGGTTATAAAGGCATGATGTAGAGCTGAGGAGAAAGGCATGTCTGTAATACAGATCCTGGGGAGGCAGACACTGAAGGATCTGAGGGCTCAGCTGGCCAATCAGGCTAGTCTAATTAGTGAGGACTAGGCCCCAGAGATACAACTTATCTTAAAAAACAAGGTGAACTGCTCATGAGGAGTGACTGCCAAGGCCGCCTCTGGCCTCTGTGTGCACACATGTACAATAGGGAGCCCCCACAAAAACTTAATTGCCAATATTTCAAGAGTTTAAAAGAATTCTGAAAGATTCTGAAGGGTTCTTTGCCAATCATCATATTACTTCCAGACCCAGGGCAATTAAACACTGCAGTATAATCTCTTGACTTCACAGAGAAGCAGATGTGTGTGTCTGGATATTCAGGTAGCCAGAGGAAGAAGATGCTGTTCACCTCTGTCCATCAGTACTCTGCCTTAGTGTCAATGGAAGGGTGACTGGATGCTAAGGAATACGGTCCAAAAGCAGCTACTGCTAGAATAATCTGAGTGTCGGTAGAGGAGGCTACCCCAGGGGCTGGTACCATGGCCACTCTCCAGAAGCCATAGGCAAAACTGCTGTTTCTTAATGTGTTCTCCAAAAAAAAAAAAAAAAAAAAAAAAAAAGGTTGGAAAGTGTCGTCTAATTTACTCTATGGGCCATCCCTGAGGATAACGTTTTAATTTGTTAAGCAATTTCTGTATAACCAGAATGTGAAACTGGAAGAGAGCTGGAAGATTCCTCAGTGACTTGTTTTCTTTTTGTGTTTCTAAGGATGGAGCCCAGACCTTGCACATGCTAGGTCTATGCTCGATCACCAAGCCCGAGTTACTTTACCAGTCTTCTCAAGCAGCTTTTCACCAAGTATTTAGTAAAGATATCAGCACAAGCCCGGTGGAGAAATTTAAAAAAGGAAAATAATTACAAAGAAAAGAAGATCATTATACAATTGTTTTCTGCATATGTACACATACAAAATACATTATTTTCTAAGAAAAAAACTGAACTCATGTCATAACAGAAAATATCTTCTTACTTAAAACAAATATATTCCTTTCCCCGCTAGGTTTTTATTAAATTGTTAGGGGTGTGTATGTGTGTGTGTGTGTGTGTCTACAAGTGATTGCCACATATGTGTGCCTTAGGAGCACAAAGGTCCCTGTACTCACAGAGAAGCACTAAGAGGACCAGGAATGTTAACTACACAGGGGTGTCTCCTCAATGGAGAGATACAAATCAAATACCTGCATTCCATCCAGAGAGCTGAGAGTGGAGGTGGTTAACACCTGGGTACCTTGTTTCTATCTGATGGGTCAGACCTCACCCTAATTTTCCAGAATGATTTTCCCAGACTCTTCCTCCCTAGACCATTACCCATCTTTAGGGGAGACGTCACAAGTACTTTATGGCCTGCTGACCTCTTATGGGTCAGAGACCCACAAGATTCTAAGCATGTACTGTGTTAAAGTTTCTATGTAGTCACACCTTATACTTTATTGTGCACCTGAAATTGGGCTGATTGGACTGATTGTTGCCTGGAAACCCTTTCCAAAATTGAACTGTGTTTAAAAATGGTGACAATGAACAGCCTGGCATTAGACTCCCCAAAATCTGATCCAAGTTGACAAAGTCAGTCTACACTGAGTTTTCATTCTTATCTCTTCACGAGGTTTGCTCCCCTGTATGACATCTGCTGGGAACCCATATATCTGGAGGTCAGAAGAGGGTGTTGGATCCCTTGGAACTGGAGTTACAGGTGATTGTGAGCCCTCTCTAATGATGTGAGTGCTATGAAACAAACTGGGGTCCTCCGGGAGACCAAGAGGCACTCTTAACCACTGAGCAATCTTTCCAGCCTCCCCTCTTAGATTAAAAAAAAAAAAAAAAAAAAAAAAAAAAATCCCAGCACTCAGGAGGCAAAGACAGGTAGGTCTCTGTGAGTTCGAGGCCAGCCTGGTCTACAGAGTGAGTTCCAGGACAGGCTCCAAAGCAATATAAAGAAACCCTGTCTCAAAAAACGAACTAAACAAAAGGGTTTTTTTTCTTTTTTGTGTATGTGTCTGTGTGTAGTGTATGTGCAGCATCCGTGTGTGTGTGTGTGTGTGTGTGTGTGTGTGTGTGTGTGTGTGCGCACGCGCGCACACATGCCTGTCTCAGTGTTGGGGTTCCAGGCATGACAGCAACCACACCCAGGTGTGTACTTGAGTCCTCATGGTTGCACAGCAAATATTCTTAATCACTGAGCCAGCTCCTTCCCTTATTTTTAAATGATATCTCAATCTAAATAAATATATAATCTTTTAAAGTTGTGTGTGCCATATTGTATTTGACCTATTTGTACTGTTGAACATTTATTATTTCCAATATTTGCTATAGTAACAAAAACAATACTATTAATGATGATCAATATTTGGTAGTGTTGTTCCATAGCTGGAACCCATAAACACTTTAAATGTTAACTTATTTAATAATCCTCTTAAACTTTCTGAGCCATTAGAATAAGTTAGATAACAGAAAACTCTGGCCAGGTGCCACCTGCTTCTTTTTGCCACCTGCTTATATAAACATATTAAATTACAGCCACCATCCCATTTATTGATGTGTTAACTAAGGCTTCTATCCTATAACAGTGCAGTCCAGTGGTTGTAGAGAACATATGGCTAGCAAAGACAATGTTTACAAATCATTTGGACCATTACAAAAAGAATCTGCTGACTTCACACTGTCTGGAAGATCCATTCTCTCCTTTGACTCGTGGATGCTGACTCAGTATGTGATGTGCTTTGACCAGGGTTTGCCAGTGACAGCACAGTCTATGTGAACCATACCTATGTCTCAGAGGCAAGCTCAGCAGGGAGTATCTGGTGTGTGTTGATGTGTGAGGAAGAAACAAGTGCTTCTTGTATGCCACTGAGTTTGGGGATGGTGTTACACACACTGCTGTGGCAAATGAATGACACTGAGAGACTACCATCAATCTCTTTCAAGAACTCTATGAGGAAGGAACTACTCATCTTACAGACAGAGGCACTGAGAAACACCTAAGGATTAATCAAACTGTAATGGTTCTAAGTAAGAGACCTTGCATTTGAATAGAGGCAAGCTGGCTTCGGAACTGGTAATTGCTCTCCTCTCAGCCTGATAAATACATAAATCTTTGCCTGGGTATTTGATTATTTCTTCAGAGAAGATTTCTGTAAGTAACATTTCTAGGTCAAAAGCTTTGTGGTTTTAAGAGGTTTAAGATAATATAATGTTACCATGTTTCCCAAAAGCTTGTAAAAATTAACATTCGCTGTTTTTTCAAATGAAATTATTTTGCTTTCTCCAGAATCCAGTTCTACAAGCAGCTACAGTTTCATTTCTTTGACAATGGCATATTTTAAAATATGCTCTCTGAATTTTTAGCATGAAGCCTGATAAAAGTAAAGGGACACTGAGGTCAGGTGGACACTAAATAAACTACGTAAATGACCTTTTCAGAACTTCTAAAATGTAGGGTATGTCAGGGCTATATCTAGAAAACTATTGTCAAGAAGGCAAGAGATAGAGTTTATTTTTAAATTACTCTCAAAGGAAGGTTGACTTAGGTCGACTGCATATCTTAAGAGCTACCAAGGCTGAGTTCTTTGTGCATGATGTAGAATAATGAAAATACAAAGGAATCTAAAAGTTGGGCCTTTAGGTTATAGGGATTAATGGAATACAAATATAACCGTGCCCATATGCAGTCTCTTCAGGAGCATATACTACTGTGTTTGGTTCTAGCAATCATGTCAGGCACCTCACAAATGCCTAAAATTCCAGCTTTAGGGGATGTGACACTTCTGGCCTCAGTGGGCAACTATACACAGACACATAATTAAAAAATAAAATGAATCTTTAAAAAACAGTTTGTAAGATGGGCATGGTGGCACACACTTTTAATTCCAGCACTCAGGAGCAGAGGTATGTGGATCTCTGAGTTTGGGCCTGTAGCCTGGTCTATAGAGCTAGTCCCAGGACTGCCCGGACTACATAGAGAAAACAAAGAAAATAAGTTTGTAATATTAAATATTTTTAGTAGGGCATGGAGCACACACCTTTAGTCATGCCACTTGGGAAGGAGAGGGAATCTCTGTGAGTTGGAGGTCATGTAAGTTCTAGGGCAGCCAGAGCTACACAGTGAGACTCTTAACAAACAAATAAAATCATAGTTTGAAAACATTTCAAACCATACAAACAGACAGCCCTCTCTAATTTTGGAATTTCTAAGACAGGTGTTAATCTAAAAATTGCCTTCTCAATTCTCAAATTCTAAAGAAAGCTAAAAACAAAATAAAACCTAAAGAAAGTTCTTAAAGAAAACTGACAACTGTTTTGATCCCAATGTTTGCTTAGGAATAACCTTACAAAGTAGGAAGACATTTGAGAGCTATGGCCCCTTCCACACTGGTAATTATGTATCAAAACACCACCAGAACTTAGGGCTTTACTTTGCCCTAAATGGAATGCTGACAATAACAAATTAAACCTGAATTGCTACAAATTTTAAAAATATGCAGCATGTATCTAATGGCCAAAAGATGTCAAATGCTTTTAAAATTAATCAAGGGGCTGAAAACATGGGGCATTGGATAAAAGAACCTGTTGAACATGTTTGAGAACCTGTGTTCGAACTGTCCATACCCACACAAAAGCGAGTTGTGATTGTGTGTACATGTAACCCCAGTGCTGAGGGGTAGAGAAGGGAACCCTAGGAGTTTGCCGAACAGTTAGCTTTGCCAGAAAGGTGAGACTCTGTCTCAAGGCAGGATGTGACAGAACAAGAGATGATGTATCATCTGTTGTTCAAGAAAGACCTTGAACTTCTTCTTATTCTGTCTCTCAAATGCTAAACTGACAGGTGAGCACTACCAAGTCCCATTTGAAGAATGCTGAGAATTGAATTTAGGGGCCCCATGCTTGCTAGGCAAGTATTCTACCAACAGCTACAACCCTGGCTCCGAATTTTATTTATTTATTTAATGTGGTATGATGGTTTCAAAGAAAATGGCCTCCAATGGGAATGGCGCTATTAAGAGGTGTGGCCTTGTTGAAGTAGCTGTGGTCTTATTGGAGGAAGTGTGTCTTGTGGAGATGGACTTTGAGGTCTCATATATGCTCAAGCCACACCCAGTCAGACAGACCACTTCCTACTGCCTGCAAGTCAAGGTGTAGGACTCTTAGCTCTGTCTCCAGCATGGTGATGGCCTGCATGCCACCATGATGACAACAGACTAAACCTGGGAAACTATAAGCCACCCAACTAAGAGTTTTCCTTTCTAAGAGTTGCTGTGGTCATATGGGTTCTGGATGTCTCTTGGTATTACTAAATGATCTATCTCCCAGTATCCTCTCCATATTTTTCAGCTTTAAAATACTACTTGGTGTTTTATTCTGTAGTGTTATTTAAAAATTGTATTAAACAGTTCTTAAAATCAGCTGAGTGTTTGCTTTGCAGGAGTAACTGACAGGGTCACATGAGAAATTTTTGTTATAGGGGCTGAAGAAATGGCTCAGTGGTTAAGCAAGCACAAGAAATTTTTGTTGTGAGCCCAGCCTTTAAATGTTGATGCCACACCTGCATGGCCTGGGACTGAGATTGGTGGAGGGTGTTGGGTTTGAAACACTTAACAGACCACCATGAGAAGTTAAGAAGAAGCTGGTGCCACCACCACCTCATCTGGGCACCACAGTGGGTGGTCCAGGTGTGGGAGAGTGGACAAGGCAGAGCTGATGGCTGACCAACCCTGCAATCAGCCAGGCCCAGAACCACCCATCTATGATCTGCAGGAGCACCAAAGCTGTAGGATCTCCACAACACAGGGCAACAGCAGGATATCCAAGAGGAGCTCCAAGTGTGCCCAGCATCCATTGCTTGGCAGAAACCAGAGGCCTCAAACCAGATTCTTTGCAATGAACACTTGCAGGTAAAGATATATGGATAAAAGGGTTCTAATGCTCACTCACTACAGCTTCCATGATGAGGTTTTTCCTTTTCTTTTTTTCTCCTAAATTTTATTCTTTTGCAGGGAGTGTTGCAAGGTAGATGGTGAATACTAAGGTATGGGGAAATGAGTAAGATCAAGATGCATGATGTAAAAGATACAAATAATAAATAAAACAATAGCTCAGTAAGAAATATTAAAAGTATACCAAGTATTGAAATACTATTAAATTTAAACACATGTAAATTTCAAATTCTTACAAAATGTCAGATGTTGGTGTTGTACACCTTTGACCCCAGCACTCAGGAGTTCAAGGTCAGCCTGGGCTACAGAGCCAGTTCCAGGACAGGCTCCAAAGCCACACAGGGAAATCCTTCCTCAAAAGAAAAAAAAAAAAAAAATCTTAAATAAAAGTTTCAAGGATTCACCCTAAAACCTACCATGATGAGGCCTAGGAGTCACATTTATTTTATTTATATTTGCTTCCCTCCCTCCCTCCTTCTCTCTCTCTCTCTGTGTATGTGTGTGTGTGTGCATGATATGTGCATGTTCTACTCCTTATGTGTGCAGTTCAGAGGACAATGATGGAAGTCAAGATGCCAAGGCTCAAACTCAGGTCATTAGATTTGCATGGCAAGAGCCTTTGTCTACTGAGCCATCCCAGCCAGGAATATTCTCCTTAAATCCCCCACACTTAGGAGGAAATGACTATTAACAAAAGCTAAATAAATTATGAAAACTGTGAGAACACTTATCTAGTCAAATACAGTAAGATTACGCTAACCTTAGTCCCCTCCATACCATGAACTCATGTAGTTACACATGATTTATAGTAATAAAGTACTGCTAAGACAATGCAGGGGACACAGGGCAGGAGGCCTAACTCTCACAGGCTATGCTCTATGAGACCTGTCTCTATATGTCCCCACATAAATGAATACTTCATTTTTTAATTATTTATTTTTATTTCATATACATTGGTTTGCCTGTATGAAGGTGTTGCATATCTTGGAACTGGAGGTATAGACAGTTGTGAGCTGTCATGTGAGTGCTGGGAATTGAACCCAGGTTCTCTGGAAGAGCAGCCAGTGTTCTTAACTACTGAGCCATCTCTTCACCCCCTAAGCTGTTTGTTTTTATTCTTTTTTTCTACTCGGCGTAATTTTCTGGAGATTTATGCAGGTCATGCTGGTTTGAATGTTTGTGCCCCCACCCCTCCAAATTCTTCCCTCAACCAAGCTGATGGTATCAGGGGAAAAGTTTTTGGAAGACAACTAAGCCATGAAGTTGCAGCCTTGTTTATAGGATTAATAACCAGAGGCTCTGGAGTGTTTTTATTTATTTTTAGTTCTCCCCATTTGGGGACAAAGTTGGAAGGCACTATTCCACAGAAAGCAGGCCTTCACTAAACTGCATCTGCTTCCTGGAACCTTCATCTGGGGCTTCCCAGACCTCCAAGCCCCAAGAAATAATTACCATTTATAAAGTGTGAATGGATTTGGTGTCCAGGTATACTAATAGTTCTTCATTTTACTGTTGAGTAGTGCTGGAGCTTACTTATCATTTCCTAGTGAAAGTACTGGGGTGACACACAGATCTGCTAGCAACATTTATATACAGACTTTTGTATCAAAACAAGTTTTCATTTCTCTGGAATAAATAAGCTGAAGTATGTGACATTTACAAGTTTAGCTTTTAAATTAATTACCCAACTATTTTGCAGAGGGGTTTTAGTACTTCCTCCTCCGTCCCCACCACCCCTAGACAGGGTTTCTCTGTGTAGCCCTTGCTGTCCTGGAACTCGCTTTGTAAACCACGCTGGACTCAAAACTCACTGAGATCCACCTGCCTCTGTCTCCCGAGTGCTGGGATTAAAGGCAAGTGCCACCACCTCCTGGCAGGAAGTAATTTTTTTTTTTTTTTTAATGTAGAGAAAGTTCTTAAGGTATTTGAAATACTTTTTAACTTCAAGTGTATGAGTGCTCTGCCTGCCTGCATATCTGCACTTTGTATGTGCTTGGTGCCCATGTGAGGTCAGAAGAAAAGTGTCAGGTTCCTTGAAACCATAATTACAGATCTCGGTGAACCACCCACCATGTGGGTGCTGGGGACCAACCCTGTCACTCTGCAAAAGCACAAGTGCTCTTAACCACTTCCTAGGCCCTAAAAGTGATGTTAAAAGCATTACAACATATTAGGTACCTGCAAAATGGTTTTACTTACTTGAACCTCAAGCCCACCCCACACTCCTGTCAAACAAAGGCTTGTAAGATGGGAGAATGCAGTATGGACCAGAGGCCTTAACCAGCCTCGCAGCCCCTCCTGACTGGCAGAGCTTTGTATGTTGGTCCTCTCTGCTTCTTTTCTCTGAATTATATCATCTTCTCAATCCTGATAGGTAGACAAAGTAATAGGTCAACATTGCCATTCTGCAGCCTCCATGCTGGTACAGTGGGAATCAAGTTTCCAGCACATGAAACTTAGGGCAAACCATACCCAAACTGTGGCCATGTCCACAGTTTTAATACTACTGAGGTTCCAGTTATCTACTGGAGGTCTTGGGGGATATCGTCCTCCATTTTACTTATTTCAGTTTTCCTTGATGTGAGCACATCAACAAGAAATTTGGCAACTACTTGATGTTTACCACAAAGCAAGTACAGCATTGAGAGCTGGAGATGATGCCAGAAGATATCAGACTCTTGTACACTGCTGGCAGGGATGAAGACTGGAGCAGCTGCTTTGGAAAGCAATTTGGCGGTTCCTCAAAAGGTTAAAGAAAAACTCAGCATAGGACCCAGCAGTCCTAGTCCTAGGTGTATAGTCAAAAGAACTGAAAACAAATGTCCACACAAGAATCAGCCATGTTCCAAGTGCTCTAGCAGCACTACTTCTAATGTAAGAAATGGAAACAATCCAAATGCCTATCAACTGGTGAATAGATAAGCATTGTGCTGTGTTATACAATGGGCCATTACTTGATCATAAAAGAACGAAGGGATGTGGATGGAGCTTAGTAGAGTGTTTGCCTAGCAATGGAGGCACATGACTATAATCCTAGCACTCAAAAAGCAAAGGCAGAAGGAGCAACGTTCAAAGTTCTCCTCAGCTACACAGTAAGTTCAAAGTCTGCCTGGACCACAAGAGACCCTGAAGTCCTGGTGCATACCACAAGGGTGAATCTTGAAAACATTATACAGGTGAAGAAAAACAAATTTTTAAAATCTACATATTGTATGATTTCCATTCATATGAAATGTCTAAAGTAGGCCAATCCATGGAGACACAAAATGGATTATCAGTTGTCAGGGGCTGGAGTGGGGTGAACTTGTAGTTTGTCTTAATGGCTTCTGAGAATGGAGTCTGCATTTTCCCAGAAGGCCACTCTAGTATCACACATCCTGAGCATGTTTGTTTTTTATAACTCTAAGAGAGTTCTTCTTTCATTCCAAGGGAATAATTATTTGGGCCAAGGAAGAAAAAAAAAAAAAAAAAAAAAAAAAAAGGGGGAGGTGGGGGGTTTCAGATTCCAGAGTTTTCTGTTTTACTCAAATCTCCCAGGACAACAATAATCTGAATTGACAATCTGAAACTCTAGATTTTTTTTTCAGTTTTAGACATTAAAAACAGTAATATTTAAAAATGTGTCAGCCGGGCATTGGTGGTACATACCTTTAACCCCAGCACTCAAAGGCAGAGGCAGGCGGATCTCTG
Source organism: Phodopus roborovskii (assembly GCF_943737965.1). Taxonomy (NCBI): domain Eukaryota; kingdom Metazoa; phylum Chordata; class Mammalia; order Rodentia; family Cricetidae; genus Phodopus; species Phodopus roborovskii. The sequence continues at coordinate 867,784 of NW_026126524.1, read as the reverse complement.
TGAGTTCAAGGCCAGCCTGGTCTACATAGCTAGTTCCAGGATAGGCTCCAAAGCAATACACAGAAACCCTAACCTGAAAAAAAATGTGTCTATAATTCCATTTGCTTTTCAGGCCATCTAGATGCAAAGGACTTTATAGACAACTATAACCAGTGCACATTCTTTCTGCATTGTAGCCTAGTTTTTAACAATGTTTTTCAGTGTTGCAATGTTAGTCCATACAGACAAGTGGTTATTATTTACCTAACCCCTTTCTCTTTCTTAACTTTTGTTTATTTACTCCACTCTGCTGTTCAGGCAAGCATATACACAGATTTTTGTTTCATTCTTCTCAAATATTTTCTTAAGCTGTCTTTTAACAATAGTTTACAAGTCATGCAACATGAACATTTTTATGACTCTTGCTCTCCAAACAAATTTCGACACTGTTTTGTAGTGTTGTTAACAGTAGTAGTAGTAGTAGGGATGGTGTGGGGACATGTTTAAAGATAGGTTAATTAATCAAACTTAAATAGCATTGAAGTCTTATTATTGAATCTTATTTTTCCAAACAGATCTATATCTACCTTTTAATTATAAAAATTGCAAAGGCTCACTGTAAGAAATGAACAGTTTTTAAAGTATACAAACAGAAAGTGAAAGGTAAGTCTTCCTGTTTAGGAGGGTTGATTAAAACGCATTTCTCTTAAATTTGAGTTTATCTAAGTGTAAAATGGGAAGGTCATGGGCCACAGTGGGGAAGATACTGTTGTTTTGCTAAATGGACATCATTTGTCCGTATAATTGCCTTCTAAATATTTATTAATGCCCATATCAAAGAAACTTCTTTTTTGGTAGGCAGTGGTTACTGCAGATATTCACAACTAGTCAAAGTTCTGATAAGTAGACACTCAGTCCTAAATGGACTGCTACACTCCCTCCAAGGTTCAGAGGACCACCCAGAAAAGGAGGAAGAAAGAACGTAAGAGTGGAGGAAGAGATGGACTTTTATAGACTCCTGTCTTCTGGTCTTCTGGCATGAGATGATCACTGCACTCTTGAGCAATTATCTGAACAAGATGCACAAGATTAGGTTTATCCACATTGTCATGTGGCATGAAGGGGCTCACAAAGTTCTCCCTGAGGATCTATAGGCAGTTAATGGTTGCTGGGGGAGAGACATTTTCTTCACTGATGTAATAACTGGTAAGTTGCCCATGCTCCGGGAAATAGCCCTAATTAAACTCACAGGGTGACGAACACAGAAAAAGATATGAAAGCAGAAAAAGGTTGCTTGGGAAGAGAAAGGGGATCAGCAGAAGTGTCTGGGGGAACCAGAGGGTAAGACAGGATCTCCAACTTGTCACATCACATCTGCAGTCAAGAGCAGAGACAAAAGAGCCATGCTGCCTGTGTGTGCCTTCTTTTTTTAATACAACATGGGGCATAGCCCATGAAATGGTACCATCCACAAAGAGCTGGGTCTTCCAACATCAAGTAACAATCAAGGCAATCCCCAAAGACATGCCCAAAGGACAACATGATCTAGATAATTTCCCACTGAAACTCTCCTTGCAGTTAATTCTAGGTTGTATCAAGCAGACAGATAAAATTACCCACTTTAGGAGGAGACACAAGAAAGTGGCTGGACTTTTGAGGAGGAGCCATTCCCTTACATATAGACAAGGGTTAATGCAATCAGGACACTTAGGAAATCACCAAGTGTTTGATAACACTGATTTAACATCAACCGTAAAATAAAAAAATATTAGACAATTCAGACACAAAATTCTCATCTGAAGGAAGACTGCCATCAATCAAAATGATGTATTATTTGAGCCAAATCTATTATGGCACAGAAGGCATTAGGGGCTCAGCCTGAGATATAAGCCTCTCCTTCAAAGAGCTTACAGTTCAGATGTAAAAACATAATTACCAAAGCACATAAAACCATTTTCAGGACAGGATCTCTAAAGAAATTGTGCAGCTGGAGGTAATAGAGGAGATGGTCATTTAATTCAGTCTTAGACAGTTATAATATGTCTGAACATGTTTGGCGGATAGAAGGGTCATCCAATGAAGGGTATGATTTGTGGTATGAGCTAAGTGTCTTCCTAGGAAAGAGCACATTCCAAGGGAGTAAACCCTAGCACAAAGTCAGGGACAAAGATGGGTTGGTGTTGGAGGGGTAAGGCAATAATGCTGCTTAAACTGGCCAGCTAAAGGACCAAGCTGAGAGCCCAGGCTTCACAACATACTGTACTTCCAAGCATGGGAGTGGCAGCTTCTAACCCAGAAGCCAGGCTGGAAGAGGAAGCGGAAGGGGTGTAGGGCACGGTGACTGAGAAAAACATTCATGAAACACAAGCTAGGGAAGTAATCCCACACAGAGTAGCTTGGAGAACTAGGGGACAGATTTGAGCCATTGCTGGAAGGGTTTAGAGGTAGCCAGAGTTATACTACATGAAAACTAATGATTACTTGCTGTTGTTAGTGAAAATTTAAAAAAAAAACAAAAAACAAACAACAACAACAACAAACCTCAGTTGCTTGTCCTAAACTGTGTAAGAATAGATTGAGGCACTATTGGTCAAGAGTTTGACAGTTGTGTTGAGAAAGCGGTTCTATGTTCTAGTTTTTAGGTGCTACAGAAAAGCACTCAAAGGGAGGAACGCAATCAGAGACCAGGTGCCAGTGCAGGTTCGTGGTACTCTGTAGTGCTACATGCTAACAGTGAGAGAGGCTGTACCCTCAAAAACAGAGAACAATAGACACTCTGCACTTTACTCAGTTTTTTTTTTTTTTTTTGGTAAATCTTAAACTGCTGCAAAAACTTTTTATCATTAGTTAAAGAGAGAGGGGCTAAAGAGGTGGCCCAGTATTAAAAGTCCTTATGGTTCTTCCAGAGGACTAGAGATAAATTCCCAGCACCCATGTCAGACCACTCACAACTGCCCAAAACACCAGTTCCATGGAACCATGGGACTCTCCTCTGGCTTTTTCATGGGCACCTGCACATATGAAGCAGACACAAACAGATGAATAAAAATGGATCTTTTTAAAAAAGAAATTATAGGTTCCGGGCTGGAGAGATAGCTTGGTGCTTAGGAGCACTTGATGCTTTTTCAGAGGGTTGGGTCCTGCTCCAGCACCCACAAGTGGCTCATAACCATCTATAGCTCCAGTTCCAAGTAACCTAACACCCTCTTCTGGCCTTCACACATAAAATAAAAATAGGCAATCTTTAAAATTAAAGAGTTCGTACAGTTCAGGAAGTCAGAAAAGACACAGCAAAACAAAGGATTAGAGGAATGATAAAGACAGAAACTAATAAAACGGAAAACAACCTAAAATATCCAGGTATGGTGACACATTTATGTAATCACAGGAACTGTGAAGTAGAGTCAGAAGGAACAGAGACTCAAGGCCATTCATGGCCACAGAGTGACCAGGAATTCAACCTAGCATAGGGGAGGGGCTAAAAGTAAAGATCAACAAAACTAATACCTTGTTCCTTTAAAAATTCCAAGAATAAAAGGAAATTTAGATAAAATTTCTTTACCTAAAAACTGGGTCAACATATTAGTTACCTCTCTGCTGTTCTGATAAAACACCAGGACAAAAGCAACAGAAAGATGAGTTTATCTAGGTTTATGGTCCAAAGAGATGAGAGTCCATCATGGCAGGGAGGCAGAAGCAGGAGGCTAAGAGATCACATCTTGGCCACAAGATGGAAAAGTGGAAGTAGGGCAAGGCTATACATTCTCAGCTTCCTCCAGCAAGGTCATACCTCCTAACCCTCCCCAAACAGTATCCCAACTAGGGGCCACATGTTCAAATGCCTGAGCCTATTAACAATTCTGAGAATGAATATAAAATCTCCAAATGAATAAACAAACACACACAGACTGGTAAAACGGGTAATTTAAAGGTAATCTGGATGGGAATGTGGTAGTTTTAAAAGGACTATGAGTACAGAGGACTAGTGTGGAAGCTGCTGTAGCAATCAAGACCTTGCCTGTGTTAGGATGTCAATAAGGCAAAGAATGAATCTCAGAGGCATCATTAAAGTCAAACTATTATGATTTGCAAATAAATAGGCATGGACATCAGAAGCAAAGGATGCTAAATGTATCTGAGATGTTTATTTAAAAATGAAGATGATGGATGTAAAGTAAATAAATAAATAAATAAATAATGAAGATGATGAAGAGTAAGGTCAGTGACAGGACAGAGTGACATTTTAATTAGATGCAACCTATGCTGGGTCTATACCTACAGTGTAAGAATTTCAGGTGTGTTCGGCCAGGTCTGGCAAGTCATGCCAGAAATGTAGCACTCAGAAGGTTAAGACAGGAGGATTGCTACAAGTGTGAAACCAGCATCATTACTGTGAGTTCAAGGTCAGCCTGGGACACAAAGGACGCTACTGTGTCCCTACCCCACCTCACTCACAAAAAAACAAAAAGGAAAAGAAAGTCAAGCATTTAACTTTAACTCATAACTTTTGGTTCTAACATAAATTTTTTAAACAAATTAAAATATACACATTAACTGACATGTTACGAATTAAATTCCTTACGAATTAAATATTTTCTTATTTCCAAAATGTAAAAAAATAGGATATTTTTGAAATAGTATAATGTGCCAGTTTTTCATAAGTTTTTAAACTTTATATGTTTTTTAATTTATGTGTATGTGTGTTTTGCCTAAATGTATGTCTATGTACCATGTCTGTACCTGGTACCCACAGGGGCCAAAAGAGAACATCAGATCCCCTAAAACTAGAGTGACAGAGGTTGTGAACCATCATGTGGGTGCTGAAAATGAAACCCCAGTCCTATGGAAGGAGCAACAAGTATTCTCAACCATCTCCCCAACCAACCCCTCAACTTCATGTTTTTTGGATTCATTTTCATTTATGAATATGCATGTGTCCTTGTCTATCTGTGCACAACACGTATGCAATACCTGTACAGATAGAAGACAGTGTCAGATCCCCTGGAACTAGATTTACAGTTGACAAGTCACCTGATATAGCTAGTGGGAACTGAACTCTGGTCCTCTGTAACAGCAACAAGTGCTCTCAACTGCTGGGTCATACTCCAGCCCCAAGAACTGTTCTCTTAAAAAGAATTTAAGTTATGACAGTAAGTGGCACACCTTACTCCCAGCACTCAGGAGGCAGAAGCAGGAGAATTTCTTGAGTTTGAGGTCAGCCTAGTCTACAGAGAAAGTTCCAGGACAGCAAGGGATATGCAGAGAAACCCTGTCTTGAAAAACAAAAACAACAACCACCACCACACTTATGGGATTACTTTGAAATGAAAGGTTAAGCTAAGTATAGCATCTTAAATTTGTGATCTCAGCACAGGGATGATCCCAGTTAAGGCATGGGGATTGCCCCATATTTGAGGACAGTCTGAGCTACGTACAAGTTACAGTGTGACAATCTGTCTCAAAAAAATTACAAAACACAAAACATAGTTAAGCACAATGACAAATCTGGCAAGATGTTTATCTTAAATACCTAGCAGAGGTTTTTAATTTGTATGAATGTACATGCATAGCTCAAACTCATTTCCAGAATCAGCATAAATGTGAAGTTTCTCACTCTCTTTTCATTTCATCTCTTCATTTGGTTCTTAACTCCACCCCAGAGTATCTTGAGACACAGGTAGTATAGAACAAATGAACATTCCGCATACCACCAAGCCATGCACTATACCACAAAATTAAACAGTTGTCTCTAGGGAAACCCATTTGCCAATAGAGTTCCTGGCAGAAATAACACCTGGCTCTTCTCCCGAATGCTGTACATATACATGGGCAACATCGGCCATTTTGCAGATGGAGATCGATGGCTAGTGGTCTGTGGTTACTTAGCAGTGTCAAGATGAAGGATATCAGGCGCCCATTGTTTCATGTCCAGGGACTTCTGACCATGGACTTGCTCTGCCTACTTCTTACACTCACCAATAATGAGGATTATTTACTGCAGAGGTGGTGCAGCCCTACCCAGAAAGCACAGGTCATCTGTTCAAACCACACAGCTGCTTGGTGTCAGGATAGAATGCAGCTCAATCACTGTTTGACCTATCTACCGAATGGTTCTACCTCCCAAATGATCATTTAAAAAAAAACATGAACTCTACAGACTTGGGCTTAGGTTCCAGTGACACAGCTAAATGCCAAGAAGGTCAGAATCGTCGGTAAATAGGGCACCTGCAATGTGCCTCCCTCAGGAAAATGGTGAAGAAAATTGAAATCAGACAACATGCAAAGTACATTTGTTCCATCTGTGGCAAAACCAGGATGAAGAGATGGCATCTGACACTGTGGTGGTTCCACAACGGAAAACAATAGCTGGTAGCACCCCGACCTACACCACCATTTCTGCTGTGACAGTCAAGTCTGCAATCAGAAGACTGAAGGGAATGAAAGACCAGTAAAAGTGTTACCACTTGCAACAGCTTGCAGTAAATGGGTTAATATATATATATTAACTAAACAAGATGTTCATATATTAAATATTAAATATTAAAGTCATTGCAAAACTTGAGTCATAGACATTTTCGTATTTAATACTCATTTTTTTTTTTACTTTTGCAAGACCTTCTGCACAGCAGGTTTTTATTAGGTTTGGTTTGGATTTTGTTTCAGTTTATTTAAAACAAGATTTGATTCAAGCTAGCCTGGGATTCACCATGTAGCCCTGGCTAAATCTGAATTTATGATAATCCTCCCATCTCAGCTTTCCCAGCGCTGAGATTACAAGTGTGAAATACCACACCTGGCTCAAACTAGTTTTGTTTTATTTTATTTGGTAATGACAGTGACTGTGTGTATATGTGTGTGCCTGGACGTGCATGCTACAGCACGTGTGCAGGTCAGAGGACAATCTTCTTCCACCTTTACATGGATCCCAGGGATTATGCTCAGGCTGGCAGTCTCTCTTAGCAATTGCCTTTACCTACTCCATTATTTCAGTTGATACTCACAATGACTTTCAAACAGACTACGTGGAAGAACCATGAGTTCACAGCCTGCCTAGGCTACATAGCAAGACCACATCTGAAGATAACCAAATCAATTAATTAATTAATTAATTAATTAATTAATTAAGAAAAACACTATGTATTTTAAGTTCTAGAGTCACCTAAAATTAAAAAAAAAAATCAGAATTGGTTTAAAAAATAAAATCTGCCAGGCAGTGGTGGCCACACACCTTTAATCCCAGCATTCAAGAGGCAGAGGCAGGCAGAGCTGGGTACCAGAACAACCAGGGCTACACAGAGAAACCCTGCCTCTATTGTGGAATATTACTTTAATGAAGCAAAGATGAGTTACATTTGTTTATGCTGCATTTGTTTAATTATGTAAAGATGTACCACTGATATACCTTGCCTGCCTAAGGCACCTGATTTTATTGATCTACTAAAAAGCTGAACAGCCAGTAGCTTCCCAGGAGAGGGACAGGCTGGGCTGGCAGGCAGAAAGAATAAATAGGAGAAATCTAGGCAAAGAGGAGGAGAGAATGAGGAAGAAAGAGAGGGACATGCCCAGGGCCAGAAGCCAGTCAAACATGGAGACAGCAGGAAAGCAAGCTATACAGAAAGGAAAAAAAAAAAAAAGGTTAAAAGCCCAAAACATAGATAAAGAGAAACAGATTAACACAAGAGCTAAGCTAAGGCCAAGCATTCAAAACTAATAAGTATTCATGTGATTTGGGAGCTGGCTCAAACTAGTTTTGTTTTATTTTATTTGGTAATGACAGTGACTGTGTGTATATGTGTGTGCCTGGACGTGCATGCTACAGCACATGTGTGCAGGTCAGAGGACAATCTTCTTCCACCTTTACATGGGTCCCAGGGATTATGCTCAGGCTGGCAGTCTCTCTTAGCAATTGCCTTTACCTACTCCATTATTTCAGTTGATACTCACAATGACTTTCAAACAGACTACATGGAAGAAAAGAAAAGCTTGCTACTGTTTAAGAAAACAAACAACAATAACAACAAAAGAAAAAAAGAAAAAAAAGGAAAAAGAAAAAAGAAAACAAGAACATCTTCATCTGTCAACTTTGGATGACTCTTTAAACCTTGTGGTCTAATAAATTTACAAGGATATGGTAATCAAAGCCATTAGAATTGGCTATGAAGTGGTTCCCAGCAGGTGGCACTATTTGGAGTTAATACCTTTAGGAGATGGGGCACAGTTAGAAATAGGCAGTGGATTCCTAGAGCCTACATCTTGTCCTTACCCCTTCCTGTATCTTTTTCTCTTCTTCCTGACCACCATGAAGTGATCAGTTAGTTCACATTTTATACCTCACCATGGCCCAGAAATAATGAAGCTGCTGACCATGGATGGGTATCTCAGAAACTGTGAGCTAAATATATTTTTTTCTGAATTGCTTAATTCAGGTATTTGTCAAAGGGATGAAAAACTGGCTAATACAGACTTAAATTCCTATGTAACTGACCAGTCTATTTCCTCCTCATCTATACAATGAGCAAATAGAAATAGAACCATGAAAATTAATAGCATTATTTAAAACTTGATTCCAGATAACTCAAAGATATTTTTCTATAAATTTTATTTAAATTAGAAACAATCTTATTTTACATACTAATCCCAGTTTCCTCTCCCTCCCATTCTCCCATGCCCCCCACTCACCCCAGGGAGGGTGAGGCCTTCTATGAGGGATCATCAAAATTTGTCAGGTCATTTGGGACAGGGCCTAGGCCCTCCCCTGTGTAAAAGATAAGATCTTTACTTTATCCTTATTACCATGTAGCCCTAGTCGCATCAAAAACTACCATCTCTTTTGTTTTTTCAAAAAGTTACAGACTCAGCTCTGTTGTAGAATATTATTTTAAGATGTGTTACATTTGCTTATGCTGTGGAAACTTTATTTAATGAAGCAAAAGATGTGTTGCATTCTTTTTTGTTGCATTTGTTTAACTCTGTGAATCTGTATTACTTTGCCTTCCTAAAACATCTCACTGGTTTAATGAAGAGCCGAATGGCCAATAGCAGGGCAAGAGGAAGGACAGGAGGAGCTGACAGGCAGAGAATAAATAGGAGGAGAAATCTGGAAGGAGTGAGAAAAGAAGGGCCAGCTACACAAGTGGATATGGAATAAGAAGAAAAGATATACAGAAATAGAGAAAGGTAAAAGTCCAGAGGTAAAAGGTAGATGGGAATAATTTAAGATAGCTAGAAACAAACCAAGTTAAGGCCAGACATTCATAAGTAAAAATAAGTCTCTGTGATTATTTGGGAGCTGGGTGGCAGGCTCCCAATAGAGTAAAAACAACCAACAACACAGCTCTGCACAGTCACAGAGAAAAAAAAGTTGACAAAACCCATAATACATAGTTGACATTACAGAGATTTGAATCTCATTGTTTTACAATTATTTACCTAAGCAGATAGTTTTTAAATCCTAAGTTTGACTTTTCTGAAGGGGAAACAGAAAAGCATAAAGAAGCTGTCTGAGTCCAAACACATCAAGTATCAACCATGGCTGTCAGGCATGAAGAACCTGTGTACTCACTTGTTTAGTGTCATTATATTGTATTTCACTACATACACCTTGTTCCCACTCTTACCCTCTTCCTTTGTCCCTCCTACCTTCTCTTCCTCAAGTTTGTTCACCATCTCCTAGTTAGCCCACCTTTTGTTTTCCCATTGCATATACTACACTACCCTCCCCATTTTCTGCTCTTAAGATCTCTTCATCCCCTTTCATGATCTCCTTTTTAATTCCATGACTACAAACTCATATGTAAATACACATACATTGTTGGTTCCCACACGTTATAGTACATATTGCTTGAAATTCACTGTTGGAGTCTCCTTGGAAAACTAAGACGTAAAATGCACTCCCTGCAGATACCAAGAATTCACAACTGAGTTCCAACATACAAAATGCGATAACCTTGAAGCATATGGATACATCCTTTCTAGGCTTTTTTAAAATCTTTTTTTTTTTTTTTTGTATAGATATGTAAACTAGGCAGTCCTCGAACTCACAGAGATCCACCTGCTTCTGCCTCCTGAGAGCTGGGATTGAAGTCCCCACCACCTGGCTCTTTCTAGTTTTTATACTTTGCTTTGTGTTTTTGTTTATTTATTTATTTATTTGTTTGTTTTTTGAGACAGAGTTTCTCTGTATTGCTTTGTAGGTTGTTCTTGTACTCGCTCTGTAGACCAGGCTGGCCTCGAATTTACAGAGATCCTACACTTTGGGTTTTAATTTTAAAAAACTTGATTGTATTTCAGACACTTACTTCTGTCTTAGGGTTTTTGTTGCTGTGAAGAGACACCATGACCACAGCAACTCTTATAAAGGAAACATTTAATTATGGTGGCTCCTTAGCTCAAAGGCTCAGTCTCCATCACAGTGGGGAGCATGGTAGCATGTAGGCAGGCACGGTGAGAGTTGTCTTACATCTTCACAGGCAGGCAACAGGAAGTCAACTGTCTCCCTGGGAGGTACCCTGAGTGTAAGAAATCTCAAAAACCGGCCCTCACAATAACTTACTTCCTCTAACAAAGCCACATCCTCTCCAACAAAACCATGCCTATGAGATTATGGAGGGCAATTACATTCAAACTACCAGTTTCTTACCTACCAGATCTAAAGCAGAAAATCTGTAAAGACTAGAGAAAGAGGTTCATGTGACATAGGAAGCAAATCTAATTGATGGCTGTAGAGGAAGGTGAATGGACAGTGTGGTTATTCTGCCCTGTGAGCCAAAACACAGGCAGGAACTGCTAGTATACTCCACCTCATTTATCAGATCTAAAGTTTTGTTTTTAAACAAACATTAAAGCTTTATATCCCTTTCTCAGAATAAATTGTACAGAATAAACTAATTTTGGGATATTTGTCCCTCTGGGTCAGTTTGCCTGAACTATCTGATGAAGTTGACTGATGAAGGCAACCAGACCCCTCCAGCTTCCTCTCAGCATATTACCTGGTCACTCAGCACATAATCTGTGAATGTTACTTGATAGTGAACTGCAAGTTATATTTCTTCTTAACCCATGGGACTTTCAGTGTGTAGGATATTGATGGAAACTTCCACTTGCTTTACCAGTCAGTCAAGAAAGAAAAAGAGGCCTCCAGATATCCTTAGGTTTCTGCTGGGGCCAGGACTGAAACTTATTCTAGAGATGAATAAATGACTTAGTAGTTGCTGTGGTATTCCTGTTGCTTTCAAAAACTCTCAACCCAATATTTTATTATCCAGTGGTGTGGGGGGGGGGCATCTCAAACGCAAATTATACATTATAGATTTTGACAAAGTTCTGAATGTGAAAGAAAGACAATAAAGTTTTGATAGCTATAAAAAAAAGTTGTAGACAAAAACTCTAACCATAACAGAAAAAATGATAGCTTTGATTACATGAAGAATTTATTGGGGCTGGGGCATGATTAGGTGGACAAGCATGAGGACCTGAGTTTGAATACATAAAAAGTCATGTTTGGGGACAGAAACAGGCAATTCTAAGAGTTTGCTGGCCAGCAAGCCTCTCTCTCCAAAGTGGCAAGCTTCCAGTTCAGTGAAAGACCTTGCTTCAAGGCAATCAAGACAGAGAGGAGTAGATGAAGATATTCATGTCCTGTTGTGGTCTCTGCATGCAGGCACAGGCAAAGGTATCCACTCATCCACATGCACACACCACACCCATATCACACACCAAACTACCAAGAATTTATGCCTAGCAACTGTTCCCAGAAATGCTATAATATTGATGACAAGTTGATTGGCTTAACAAGTAACTTTTGTCTGTTCTGTGCAAAGCACTGTGAGAAAAAGAAGGGGAGGAGGAGGGTAAGAGGGAAATGGAGAGAAGAGATGCAGAGGCAGCGATGGGAGGGAGAAGTGAATGACCAAAGTGTAATTACACATATGTATGGAAATGACATAATGAAACCAAACTGTGGGGCTAGAGAGATGGTTCAGCTGTTAGAAGCCCTGGCTGCTCTTCAAAAAGACCCAGGTTAAACTCCCAGCACCCATATGGCAGCTCAAAACTATCTGCAAGTCCAGTTCCAGGGAATCTGACAGCTTCACACTGACATACATGCAGGCAAAATACCAATGCCTATAAAAAATTAAAATGAGCCAGGCCTGGTAGTGCACACCTTTAATCCCAGAACTCAAGAGGCAGAGGCAGATGGATCTCTGTGACTTCGAGGCCAACCTGATCTACAGAGATAGTTCCAGGACAGGCTCCAAAGCCACAGAGAAACCCTCAAAAAACAAAACAAACAAACAAACAAACAAAAAGCAAAAAACCCTAAAAGTACACATAAATAAAAATATTTAAACAATTGTGTGTTTTCAGGGAAGGTGTGTAACCTATATGTGGAAGCCAGAAGTCAACCTGAATGTTGTTCCTCAGGTACCACCCCCCTTGCTTTATTTGAGACAAATTCTCACTTGACCTAGAATTTGCTAACTAGACCACACTGGTTGGCCAGAGGGCCTCAGAAATCTACTGTCTCTGCCTCCCCAGTGCTGGGAAGACATGCATGCTCCCCATGCCCAGCTTTCTTACATGGGCTCTGGGATTCAAACGCTACGCCCCTAACCCCTATTAAATCCTCAATTACACAGCAGTCTAGAGGCCAGCATGTGGGCTACGTGGCACCCTGAAGAGAAAGAGACAGATACACAGAGAGATTGATTCTCCAACACACACATGAACAAAAGACCTGACATTGTGTGAGCTCACAGGGAGTTCCTCTTCTGCCCTTTCTGCCCTTCTGCTGCCTAATGGAGGTGGCAACAGCCATGAAAACAACCCTCACCTTGATTCTGAAGTTCCAATACCTACAGAACTATAAAATAAATTTACTTTTAAAGTTTTCCAGTCTTGTGTATTGTTAAAACAATGCAAACAGACTGCAGCACTGCGTGTGTGTGTGTGTGTGTGTGTGTGTGTGTGTGTGTGTGTGTGTGTGTGTGTGTAGTGTATGAAGCCTGAGGTGCCCTCCTGTTTTGACCACTGCATGATGCCCAGGCTCCTCTCCAGTCAAAAGTCAGCATGTGTTCATACCCTGCACAGCATCTGGCATGGTCACGCTCCCTCTACCCACATTAGCAATAAAATCTCCATGAGTTTGAGAAAACAAAACAAAACCTAACCCAGTCTTTTAGAGAACTGACTTTAAGTATTTATTAAAACAGTACAAAGGGGAAATGTACCTCAAAGGATACAAAATTTCATCTAGATAGGTCAAAGTACACAAAATTTGAATTAGATGAGAGAAGTAAGCTCAGGAGATCTGTTGTGTAGCATAGCACCATAATTAATAACAATGTATTGTAGCCAAGTACACTGACTGCCTATAATCTCAGAATCAGGAGGCTGGGGCAGAAGGATTGCCAGTTTGGGGATTATAGCAAGATTATCTCAAAACAAACATTCATGCAAATCTACAATGCATTGCATACTTAAAAACTGGTGAAAGCAGAATTTTAAATGTCCTCACAACTTAAAAGTTTTTAAAGATTTTTAGTTTTATTATTAATGTGCACGTGTGTGTGTGTGTGTGTGTGTGTGCATGCACACACTCGTGAGCGTGTACATATCTTCCAAGTCTAGAAGAGAGCTGGTCCACCCAAACTGGAGTCATGAGCATCTGTGAATCCACTGATATGAGTGTTGGGATTGGACACTGTTCCCCATAACTGAGCAGCAAATGCTTTTAAGTGCTGAGCCATCCCTCTATCCCCAAGATTGTTCTACTATCTCAGAAGTCCCAGAATTTCATTTCTACATAAGCCATATCCACTCCCACGCTGACAAGCACCAGAAGTACTCAAGAGGTCAGGAGGATGTGTTGGTGGGGACCACCATAGAGTCAATTTGAACTGTGAGCCCACAATTAATCCTTCAGGTCACTTTGGGAAATTTGGTACAAGAACTTAACACCTGAAAATGGAAAACTGGACACAGGTCAGTCAACAGACATGGGCAAATTAAGCAAACAACAAACAAACACAAACAGCCTGGGGCTACCCTCCACTGTCACTGACTTGGTGCTATCAGGCCACTGAAATTTGATGAAAATGCTCCCTGTACAGCCTGTGATCTCCAAGGCCAATTCTTCAGTAGAAGGGCTGAGGAGGTTTTCGGATCTTGGGGTACCTATGCCTTGGTGGCTTGAAAGTGTGGACAAGAGTTCATTAAATGCTAATAAATTCTCTGAGCATGGTGATGCCTGTAATTCTAGCACTGAGAGAAGGAAGCAGGAGGAAATGGTATTCAAGTCACCTTGCCTACAAAGAAGTTCAAAGCCAGACTAGCATAGGAAGATCCTGTCTCAGTCTGGCAGCGGTAACACACACCTTTGATCCCAGCACTTGGGAGGCAGAGCTAGGCAGATAACTATGAGTTGGAGGCCAGCGTGGTTTACAGAGCAAGTTCCAGGACAGAAAAACCCTGTCTCAAAAAACAAAACAAAATAAACAAACAAACAAAACTCTTGTCTCAAAAACCAAAACCCATACACATATAAAAAAGTATTACTATTTGCAGATGATATGATAGTATACAGAAGCAACTTCAAAAATTCTACCAGGGATGCCTTCAGTGAAATGGCTGAATAGAAGATTAACTAAAAAAAAAAAAAAAAATTAGTACCTCTCCTATATACAAATGACAAACAAGCTGAGAAAAAAATTAGGGAAATAACACCATTCACAATAGCCACAAGTAATATAAAATATCTTGGGGTAACTCTAACCAAGCAAGTGAAAGACCTGTGTAGCAAGAACTTCAAGTCTCTGAAGACAGAAATTAAGGAAGATATCAGAGGATGGAGAGCTCTCCCATGCTTATGGATCGGTAAGATTAACATAGTTAAAATGGCATCCTACCAAAAGTAATCTACAGGTTCAACAAAATCCCCATCAAAATCCCTACACAATTCTTTACAGACCTTGAAAGGACATGCCCATTTTGGTCTTAGTTACTTTTTTATTGCTGTGAAGAGACCAAGGCAATTTACATAAAAAGTAAATTAATTGTGGGCTCACAGTTTCAGAGAGTGAGTCCATGACTATCATGGTGGGGAGCATGGCAGCAGGTTAGCAGGCCCAGCTGTGGAGCACCAGCTGAGAGCTTTCATGTGACCCACATACAGGAGGCAGAGAGCTGACTGAAATGCTGTGGGTCTTTGAAAACTCAAAGCCCAGGGACATATCTTCTAACAGGGCCACATCTAGTAATCCTTCCCAGGCAATTCCAGCAACTGAGGATTAAGTGTTTAAATACATGAACCAACAGGGGCCATTCTCATTCAAACCAGCACATACCATAGAATACATAATAGTCTCTTGTCAGATATCTTTCCATTGATTGACTAAGATGAGGTCTTGCTACAGGGGCTGGGCTGGCCTCAAACTCAGTAAACAGTGTCACAACTCCTGGTTGTTCTCTTATCTTTTCAATAAGGTTTACTATAAAGCAAGAATTCAATTTTGATACAATTCTACTTATTTATTTTTATTTTTGAAGAGCATGCTCTTTCAGGTCCATATCTTCAGGGAACACTTTTCTGGAGTCAGTTTCTTCCATTTTTCCAAAGGTTCCTGGCTCCCACTCAAGCCATCAGGTTCCCCAGCTAGTGCTCTTACCTGAAAATCATGCATCATGTCCCACCTCGCACTAATATTTTCAATTGCCCTTTGGCATTCTGGTAGAGTTTTCAACAGGGCAAGGATCAAGGAGCCTTCTTTATAAGACCCTGGAGGATCTCTTGACTTTCTTTTTGCAAAAGTGAGAAAGCAGCAACCTGTACGGGGAAGGGTAGGAGAGCCCAAATGTTCATCACAGACACACTCAGAGGAAAGGCACACAGGGGACTGAAATATCTCAAAACTGATTTCTGTAAACTATTCATGCTATTCTCTGAAAAGAAAACCCATACCAAGATAAAAGTCAAAGTTGAACTGCTAGGTGAGGTAGTACTGGGAGAGAGTGGCAGGTGGACCTCTGTGAGTTCAAGGCCAGCCTGTCTACATAGTGAGTTTTAGGCGAGGCCGGGCTTCCTTGTGAGACCCTGTCTAAAACATACAAAAAAGTCAAAGTATGGCTGAGACTATAGATCAACTGACAGGGTGTTTGACATGCTGGACCTCTAGTACCATATAAACCCACCTGGCATAGTGATAATAACCAGGTGTGGTGGCACTTACCAGTAATCCTGGCACCTGAGAGTTTAAAAGCAGGACCAGAAGGTCAAGATCATCCTTTGCTACATATTAAGCTTAAGGCCAGCCTGGGATAGAGACTATTTCAAAACAAAAAAGTCAAGGTGCACGTGTCAGTTCAAGCACAGGGAATCCAGGTCAGTGAGCAGTTGAATAATGAATATTTTTTGATGAGGACAGGACAAGTGCAAAACCAGGTGCATAAAATAGCAACACAATATCCATCAAAAGAGCAACTCCACTTGAAAGCTAAGAATCAGACTGGAGCAAATTAGACTATTGCTTTAATGATGATAATTAAGGATTATAAATTCACCTAATTCCCTGCCATAATGGACTAAGAAGTTTTGTTTATCCCTTCTCTGTCCTAGGGGGATAAGTTATCTCACAAGTCCATTTCAACCAATGCCATTTAAAAGCTGATGAAATGCACAATCAGTTCATTCTATTAATATAAAAATCCTTTATAGGACATAAATATGAACCAAAGTATAAGTAGCATTATGAGTAAAGTGAGAAGTATTGTTATAGTATTGGCCATAGAAATAAGGCATAAAGAAGTAAAACTTCCCATTAATTTTAAGACCCTGCTCGTGTGTGTGTGTGTGTGTGTGTGTGTGTGTGTGTGTGTCTGTGTGTGTGTCTGTGTGTGTGTCTGTGTGTGCATGTGTGAGCCAGAGATCAACCCTGGCTGTTGCTTCTCAGAACTGTCCATCTTGTTTTCTGGAATAGTCTCTCACTGGGACACAGGGCTCACAGATTAAGCTAAAATGGCTAATCTTCAAACTTCACCTTCCCAGTTACTAGGATTACAAGTATGCATCACCACCGCCAACCTTTCACACAGGTTCTAAGAATTAAACTTGGGTATTCATGCTTGTGAGGCAAACAATCTATCACTGAGCTATCTCCCCTATCCTGAAGTGAAGGCATATTCCATCATGGTTTTGTTTTTTCATTTCTCTGTTGGCTAGTGCATTAGTTATTTTCCTCATTACTGTAATCAAATATCTAACTTAAGGAAAGGGTTATTTTAGCCTTCAGTAGACAGTAGTCCATCATGGCAGAGAAGTTGCTCACATTGTGCCCACAATCAGGAAGCAGAGAAAAGGGAATGTTGGTGCCAAGTTCACATTCTCCTTTCTAGGGCTGGAGAGATGGCTCAGTGGTTAGGAGCATTGACTGCTCTTCCAGAGGACCCAGGTTTGTTTCCCAGCATGCATGTGGCAGCTCACAATTGTCTCACACATTCTCCTTTCTGTTTGGTATTCAGTCCAGGCCCCTGTGCATGGAATGGTACTGCCAACATTAAATTTTTCTCTCCTTATTTAACCCATCTAGAAAACTCCTTCAGGGGGCTGGAAAAAATGGCTCAGTGGTTAAGAGCACTGGCTGCTCCTCCAGAGGACCAGGGTTCAATTCCCAGCACCCACATGCCAGCTAACAACTATCTGTAACTCCAAGATCTGACAACCTCACACACACAGACACACAGGCAGGCAAAACACCAATGCATATAAAAATCAATAAATTATTAAAAAAAAAAAACTCCTTACAGGCATGACTACAGGTTTTTCTCCTAGGTTATTATAATCTAGATCCTGTCAAGTTGACATCAGTAGTAACCATCCATTTAGTTATATGGAGCACTTCCCCTATACCTGTACATATTCTTTTGAAAAATATCTGTTTAGGTTCATTGAGTTATTTGAGTTTGGGGCCATTGACAGGGGAGGGGGAGGGGAAGAGGGAGAGAGAGCATGCATGTGCACTCACAACACCCATCTGGAACACAGAGGTTGATGTGACACCTGGTGTCTTTGTCTATCAATCCCTACCTTTTTGAATCAGTTTCAGCTAGACTTGTTTGCCAGTGAACCCCCAGCTGTCCCCACACCTCACCATGGGGTTAAAGATGTACTCTGCCTTCACTGGCTTTAATGTGGGGCTGGGGATCTGAACTCACGCCATCATACAAATATTCTGCACATTGGGCTGTCTCCCCACTCCCCTAGCTATCAAGTTTTTCCTTAAATATTCTGGGTCCTAACCCTTGTAAGACACACACTTTGTAAATGTTTTCTTTCATATTCTAGGCTGTCTCTTCATCAAAGTGACTTCTTCCTTTACCTTGCAGAAGCTTTCCAGTCTGATGCAATCTAAGGCTATTTACTCTAATTCTCTTGCCTTGTTTTATTGAAATAACTTACTAATTCTGCAACAACTAATTACACTGCAGGCATGAGGATAAATAGGGCAGGTAAATATTCAAACAGAAAGATTAAATTTCATATCAGGACTTTCAATTCAAGATGTTAGATGGAAGATATATGTTTGCTATTTATACAGCTTGCCACACTGTATTCAAATAAGCAAAAGAAGCAATAAAATGCTAACATTAACAAAAAAGTAGGACAGTCACTTGTGTAAAAGTCCTAGTGAAATAGAAGAATTAAAAAAGCAAGTGTAATACTGTTAATAGATGAAGGAATAAGCCACTGCCCAGAATACTCCATCAGACAGCCTACAGGAATTGCAAGCCAAACTGCTGTGGGAAACTTAAAGGGATCCAGAGAGCCAACCTTGGGATACCTGAGGGTGTTAGGCTTGGTATCAACCAGCAGGAAAGATGACAGGCATGAGCAAGTGAGTCTGGTGACAGCAAGAATATTTGAGTAGCTGTAACTGGACCTTGCAGCTTGGCATGCTGATTGCTTCCTCCACTCAACAGAGATCAGCCAAACAACAACAATAACAACCACAACCATATAAACAAACAAACAAACAAAACCCCAGGTTTCTGGCTGGGCCTGCTACCTCATGCCTATAGCCCCAGCACTTAGCAGAGCAAGAGAATTTCCTGAGAGGTTGAGACCAGCCCATGCTACATAGTAAATACCAGGCCATTCTGGGCTACGGTGTGAAAACTTGTTTCTAAAAGCCAAAAAGGAAAGAAAAGAAAAATGGGATTTCTGAAGAAAAGAGGACCTGAGAAAGGCAAAGCATCTATGTGGGTACAGGATGACCAGAGGAAGTACTCCAATGGCACAAGAAGCATAGGACCATAAAGCAAAGCAACAACCACTACATCCTGGCTTTAGAGGGGACTCAACCAGCCACCACACAACTCTACTGAAAAAAACAGAACAAGTTCTACCACACCAGTTACTCAATCCTTTCTGAAACAAATCCCAAAGCCCAATAGGTACATGAGGAAATCCAGGGGCATGAAAAATAAGATCCACGAAAACACACATGAAAATAAAACACACTAAAGTGAAAATAAAACATTCTTTAAAATTAATGTGAAAACTGTAAACACATTGCGCAGTAGAACACTTGTCTAGCAAAGCTAGGTTTTGATCTTCAGCAGAACCAGAGCAAAGAAGCAGCTGAGGAGGGTGGGAACCCATAATCAAAATCCTAAAGATAAAAATCCACGCACAGAACACAGGGCTGGGAATGTAGCTCAGTTGTTAAGTACTCTCCTATCATGCATGCATTGCTGGTTAGATACCCAGTCCTACATAAACCAGACATATGTATGTATGTGGAGGAAGCAGGAGGGTAAGACATTCAAGGTCTGGCTAGCTATGGAGATGGCCCAGTGGTTAAAATCACTTGCCGTGCAAGCCTAATGACCTCAGTTTGATCCCTAGAACCCATTGTACAAAGTGGGAATCAATTCCTGAGAACTGTCCTCTAACCTCCACTTACATACGGTGGCTCGAGCATTTGAAATACACGAGTATACACACACTTGTTTTTATCTTTTTAAGAAAAGAATTCATGGTCACCTTCAGTTATATGACAATTTCAAGGCTAGCCTGGGATTCACAAGACCCTGCATGATGATTACTCCTGGCTGTCCCCTTGACACACTGAAAAGAGGGAGCCTCAGGTGAGGAACTGCCTCCCTGAATTAGCTTGTGGGCATATCTGTGGGCATTTTTTAAATTACTAAGTGGTACAGGAAGGTGAAGCTCATGTGGGCAGTGCCATCCCTAAGCAGTTGGAAGGGTCTGGACTAGAGGAGAAAGGCTGAGCATGCCAGCAAAGGCTATAAGCAGTATTCCTCCACAGCACCTGCTTCGTGCCTCCCTTCATGATGGGCTTTAACCTGTATGGGGAAATAAACCCTATCCTCCCCAAGTTACTTTTGGACATCTTGTGAAAAAGGATACAAAGATGGACGTAGCAAAGTAAGAAGACACAAGGAACCAATCCAAGAGACACATTATCCAACAAAAGCCCCAGAAAGAAGAAACAGAAGAATACAATAAACTATTAAGTGAGCACAGCCTGGAGCTGAAGTAAGAAAGTTCTAAGTTTTATGGCCTGAAGTGATGTTGGGCACAGGGGCATATGCCTGTAATCCCAGTGTGTGGGAGGCAGAAGGAGGCAGAAGTAGACAGGAGGAGGCAGAAGTAGACAGAAGAGATAGCAAGACACTATCTCAAACTAACAAACAAACTATCCAAAGGGCACAGCTCCTGCCCAATACAATATACAGTCTGTAAAAATCCCTCTTCCTAGGGAATTCATAACAACTATAAAAAAAGAAAAAGATGTAGCCAGATCTCATACAAAGGACTGAGACTTAAACTGGCTCCTTGGCAACAAAGATGATAGTAGGTAGACAGGAAGCCATGTTTTCAAATTTTCAGAACCCTGCTCAATAACAAATAGGAACTAGAATATAACAAACTCAATTTTAGACATGAAAGCACTCCAAGGTTCACATCCTTCCTAAAGAACTTATTTCAGGATGCATGCCAGCAAGGTGACAGCATAAACCAGGACAGGAAAACTCAGGATCCTAAAAACAGTGAGTCCAGTCCAGAGAGATGAGGGAATCCTAGGGAGATGGTGTGTTGTAAGCCCAGAAAAATCCATGATTTGGAGAATGGAGGGTTATTGGTTCTAATTTTAAAAAGACAAGCTCTATGACAAAGGCATGTTGTGCCAGGGAAAACAAAAAACAAAACAAAACAAAAAAGAGTAAAGGCAATTCGAAAACACTTAGGGAAAAAAATTGTTCTTACTGAGATCCCTGAAAGAGAACAGAAGAGCTGGGCAACAACCAGAGAACAGCCTGCAGCACAGGAAAGCCAGGGATAGGGATGTACTCCTTTAACCTCAACACTCAGGAGGCTGAAGCAGGACTAGCCTAGTTCCAGGCCAGCCTGAGCTACAAAGTTATTCAAGACAGGGATTCTCTGGGTAGCTCTGTAGAACAGGCTGGCCTCGGACTCACAGATATCTGTCTGCCTCTGCCTCCCAAGTGCTGGGATTAAGGGTGTGCTCCACCGCTGCCTGGCTTTTTGTTTGTTTTTAAAAGGAACCAAAACCAAACCCCACTCTATGCCCAAAGGAAACAGAAATTATAGCAGGACATCCAGTACTCTGATTATGAAGAATTGATGGTTTATGAGAAGAGTATTCAGTTGCTATTAATATTGAAAGCCTGGGGACCCAAGGGTCAGAAGAAATGTAACCTTAGCATATAAACTAGGTCTGTACTGAATAGTATTTATAGAATCACATTTTAGGGAACTCTAAAATTAGAGATGTCTTTCATGTTAGGCCAGAACAAACTTTCATTATGTTGGGTCTCAAGACATACACTGCAGTATGCTACTTTGCCTTTTAGAAATACACAATGTCAACTGACATCCAGTTGTTCCTTTCGACACTCTCTCTGGAGGTGAGAGTCATTTCATTTACTCAAATGGTTTGATGCTCTTCAACTAATCCACTTCACTTGGAGTTAGGGGTAGAAATGTCTGCACCTAGAGCTGAGTGTAGCCAGGTAACTTTCAATAGGGAAACTCAGGGAAGATGGCCTATGATGCTCCCAAACATGGCTCGTATTTTCTTAGGACTAGTTTTAAATCATTAAATCATGACAGAAATGTCAAAAAGCAAGCAAACCTAGGAAATTTGCAAATGCCACATTTTCTTCCCTAGTGGCAAATATGTGGTGTTCTCTGGGAAAGGAAAAATCCTGACAATGAACTTAATACCAGAGGCAACTGTTAAAGTCTGTGGGTCTCAGGTTTATGAGGGAGGTTTTATTTCATAGAAAAAACAACAACCTATATAATGTAATACCATTTATAGTTTTCATATTTATTTTTTCTTGCACAATTTCATACAGATACATAATGTACTTTGATCATATCCCCACTCTGTTATCTTCGAAGCCCATTCCTCTGAAGTCCCCAGCTACCTTTCATATCTGTTCAATGTTTCTTTATTTTCATGCTTCACTGAATTTAATTAAGATTTCCTGGGTTGGTGAGATGGTTCAGAGAGTAAATGTGCCTGATAATCTGAAACAATAAATTGGAAGGAAAAAAAATAAATCCTGCAACAATTTGACCTCCATATCTCTAATATGGCATATATACAACCACACACACACACACACAAATATATATCTGAGTGAAAATATAGAGTTAAAAATGAAGTAGCATTATTCACATGAGCATGGTGGACTCAGGTAGAATTCTGTGAGTTAAAGGTCAGAATACTATACACAGCAAGTTCCAGAACTACAAGCCTCAAAAAAGGAAAAAAGAAAAAACCCACAAATAAAATACAGAAAATCATCTATCGTAACAAAAATATATGAAATTTTCTTTATTGTATATTTTATTAATTTCTTCCAGCATCCACATTCATATTAGGTGGCTCCTAGGATATATACAATATTCTTTCGAGACACAGTTAGAAGTTAGAGGTGTAGTTACCAATTAAGACAAATGCTTTGGGAGTAAAGCAGGTCAGAGTGAGGTGGAAGGAAGCACTTATGACTTGTTTTTTTATGATCAGCTATGCACTTTTACTTACTATGTATACATTCCTTGACATAAGGAATTAATGCATCTAACCAATTCCATAAAGTTCTTTTTCTTGAAGCAGCTATAGTGGTGCATGTATGTGATCCCAGTCCAAGAGGCAGGAGAATCACTTGAGTTCAAGCCACCCTGGTTTACACACAAGAACCTTTCTCAAACAAGCAAATGAACAAATAAAACACCCTTCCTCCACTCCCCAGTAAATCCCCTCCATATCTCTATAAATGTTTAAGCAGATTCACTGTATTCCACAGTTGGCCTCCTGTTCTGAGCCAGGCATAATGGACAAAAAGAGGAAACTGACATTTCAGCTCTCAAGGAGCTCACAACTTTGAGAAAAAGATAAGAAAATTCCCAATTCTTCAGTAGCATTTACGAAACTCGGGTGCTAGATATCACTTGCTTAGAGTCTGGGACAAACAAAAGAGGAAGCTGACACAAGGTCACTTCCTCTTTAAATTGAGAGTTAAAAGATAAGTTGAGAATAAAACAGATAAGCAGATGTGAAGGTTCAGTGGAGGAAGAACTACAGGACATAGAGGAAATGGTAGAACAGGGGTGTGATCACATGGTAGAACAGCAGGGGTGTGGTCTCAGGTCACATGATAGAGCAGCAGGGGTGTGGTCACAAGAGAGTACTTGTCTAGCATTCACATTCTGTGGGTTCAATCTACAACACTGCAAAATTTAAAACGTTAACTTAAAGAGGAAAGGACAGTGGACATGGGAGAGTTAAGTGGCATTCTGGTATGTTTAGAAAAGTCAAGACTGATGGAATAGACTGTGTCTGTGGTGGTAGTGGCAGGAATAAAAGGCAGGGTAAAGGAAGGGAACTGGGGAAGTGAGCTCACTGAAGGGAGGCACAGGAAGATTTGTACTTTGGGAAAGATGATGTTAAATCAAGGAGGATGGCTTAAACTGGTGGAGTAGGCCATTCTAGGCCAGCCAGTGGAAGATCAAAAGTTATGCTGAATTCATGTAGTTTTTAGTCTGCATGAATATACAAAAGATTTGAGCACTGACTACTGTAAAAACAAGAGTTTCCAAATTTGGTATTTGCATTTTCCCTCTTGTCATAAATACCCCAAACTTTCCCATAGTAATTGCCAGGTCAATACATACACAGTTCTTTCTCTTTTTAAAACTACACATATACAGTTTTACATAGCTATATACTGTCTAGGAACCACAAAGTAGAGGGAAAAAAATCAGTATTTAACTTTCTGAGATTGTCTTAGTTCACTTAACATGAGGCTCTCCAGTTGCATCCATTTTCTTGCAAGCAATGACTTGGTGGTTCTGTTTTCTTTCTTCTTCTTCCTTCTTTTTCTCCTCCTCTTCATCAGTTTGTTTTTTAAAACAATTGTTTCTCTGTATAGCCCCTGGTCTCCTGGAATTCACACTATAAATCAGGCTGGCCTCAACCTCAGAACCCCCTGCCTCTGCCTTCCCAGTGCTGAGACTAAAGGCCACCTCCTGGCTGACTTGGTTCTTCTTTATGGCTAAAGAAAAAAAAAAAATCAGTGTACACATACCAAATTTGTTCTTATCTGTATCTCCGCTGTTGGCATCCAAGTTGGTTGTGTAATGTAATTACTGTGGACAGCATTGTGAAATACGTAGCTTCCTTCTAAAATCTCTCCTTTGGTGCCACCTTTCCCCCAGTGCTGGAAGGAACAGGACTGTGCCTGGTTAGCAGGTACCCCACCACAGACCTACATCCCTAGTCCTGCTACCACAATAAACCTAACACTACTAAGAAAGAAATAAAACATTTTTGGAAATGAATGTTTTCTTTTAAAGTCTTAGAATCCACACATCTGTCTTTAGCAGAAAGAATTCCAAAAATGTCCTTCAGGGTTCCTACTCCCTGGTCACTCAATCAACACTAATCGAGGAACTGTCCTAGGACTCTACAGATGAATGCAGTTGCTTATCAGAAGACTTTGAAAGAAGCTGTCCTGGTGGACTCAATGTAGTTAATTATACAAGCCTTGGGACCAGAGGGCAGAGGAGTTAGATGAAAAGGGAGAAGGAAAAACAAACAAAAAGGGAAGCTGCAGACACTTGAGACAATGTCCCATCCACTGCTGCTGAGTTCAGAAGATGAGAGAGTCATGAATGTGGAAGGTTAAGAACAACCATCCAGAAGCCACCATGGAGAACTGAGAGCCTCAGTCCCACAACCACATGGAAATAAGTTCTGATAACATACTAAAGGAGTCTGAAAACCAATTTATTCTTAGAACTCTGGAAATAGGCCTAGAGACCTTAACTTCATCCTTGTGAAACCTGGAACAGAGAAAGAGCCAAATGAGTCACACTGTGCCCAGACATGTGACCTATAGAACTGAAATCACAAATAACTCAACTTTATTTCAGCAGCTAAATCTGTGGCAATTGGTGTCAGAACCCTGGAATGCAAATACATTCCCATAAATTACTTCAAATATGATTTTTCATGGGGCTGGGAATGGGGCTCAGTTGAATGGTTGCCCAGCATACTTGAGACCTAAGATTCAATCCCTAGTGCCTCATAAACCTTATGCATAATCCAGCACTCAGGAGGTAGAGGCAGAAGGACCAGAAGTTCAAGGTTATCATCTGCTACATTGCAAGTTCAAGGCTGGCCTGAGCAATAAGAGCTGTGGTTTGAATAAATTCCATTTGAATGTCTGGAACTTGGTTGACCTGTTTGGGGAGGCCTGGGAGGTGTGGCCTTACTAGAGGTACATCACTGGGAGTGGGTTTTGAAAGCTTGAAGACCTTTGACATTTTGAGTTTATTCTCTCCATGTGAGTTCTCAGCTGTTTCAGCCACCAAGCCTGCCTACTGCCAAGATCATCATTATGATGGTGATGGTCTCCTACTTCCCTCTGAAACATAAAGTACCACCCCAAAACCCTTCTATTCTAACACAGAGAGACTCTATCTCAAACAAACAAACATAAAACAAAACTCTAACTCTTTCAAATCTCATTCTATCTCTTAATATCATTCTAGACAGTTGACACATTTCTAATCATACTTAAGTTATTGTAAGCCAGGTACGGTGGTGATGGTGCACACCTTTAATCACAGCACTTGGAAGGCAGAGGCAGGCTGATCTCTGTGAAGCCAGCCTGGTCTACAGAACTAGTTCCAGGGCAGCTAGCGCTGTTACACAGAGAAACCCCATCTCTAAACACAAAACAAACAAAGCAAATAAACCTACATAAAATGTGAAAGAAAAGCACAGTGAATCCTCTTATTCTCATAACTATATTCAATTGCTTTTTTTCTCCCACCAAAGACATTTAGCAATGCTGAAGAAATGTTTGACTGCCACTACTGGATGATATCAGTAGCATATAGATATAAACCAGGGATGTTGCTAAATATTACAGTATAGAACCCTACACAACAAAAAATAACTAGTCCAAAATGTCAGTGATACTGAGATTAAGAAACAGTGCTCTTGGCCAGGTTTTGTGATAAATTACTTTTGTTTTTTGTTTGTTTGTTCTGAGACAGGGTCTCTCTACATACCCTTGGCTGTCCTGGAACTCACTCTATAGATCAGGCTGGTCTCCTACTCACAGAAATCTGTCCACTTCTGCCTCTTGAGTGCTGAGATTAAAAAACATGATACCTCAGCCTGCTAGGTGGTGGTGCATTATTTAAATCCCAGAGAGCCAGCCTGATCTATGTAATAGAACTATGTATTAGAGAGAAACCGAGTCTTAAAAATAACTAAATATAGGGCTGGAGAGATGACTCAGCAGTTAAGGGCACTGACTGCTCTCCCAAAGGGCCTGGGTTCAAATCCAGCAGTTAAGGGCACTGACTGCTCTCCCAAAGGGCCTGGGTTCAAATCCCAGCACTCACATGACAGCTAACAACTTTCTGTAACTCCAAGATTTGACACCCTCATACAGAAGTTACCTGCAGGCAGAATCTCAATGCACATAAAATAAAAGTAAATAATTTTTTTGTTGGTATTTTTTAGAGACAGGGTTTCTCTGTATTGCCTTTGGAGGCTGTCCTGGAACTTGCTCTGCAGACCAGGCTGGCCTCGAACTCACAGGGATCGTCCTGCCTCTGCCTCCCAAGTGCGGGATTAAAGGCATGTGCCACTGATGCCCAGCTACGTAAATAAACTTTTAAAAAACTAAATATAAGTAAAAATAAAATTAGATCCAAGCAAGGGTTTCTAGACTGGCAAGAAAGGAGCTCTGATTTTTTTTTCCTTCCTTCCCCCGCTCCACCCCTTTTCTGGTTTCTAAGACAGGGTTTCTTTTTATCCTGGCTATTCTGGAACTCACTCTGTAGACCAAGCTGGTCTCAAACTCAGAGATCCATCCTGCCTGATGTTCAAGAAATGCAGAGTGAGGAGTGAGATGTGGCACTGACAGTAAAACCTAATAACCTAATAACTGACGTGGTGTCTGTGCACTAACTCATTCAGAAGGTTGTAAGCACACCCAAAACCTTTCTTTCAGAAATGTCTGTTATTTGTAAAGAAAGAGGAATGTTTACAATAACCCACAGTCCCACTGAAAAACATCATACTGAAGCAATAAATCAAGAAGGAACTGCTCCTTAAAAAAGACATACAATGGTCTGCAAACATACAAGAAGATGCTCAATATCACTAGTCATGAAGAAAACAAAACTCAGCACCTGAATGAGCTACCACCTTTCACGAGGATAGCTACTCCACTCCAAACAGAAAATAATTAAGTGCTAAAAAGAGTGTGGGAAAACTGGAACACCTGCACACTGCTGGTAAAAATGTAAAAAAAAAAAATGGCCATATGAAGAATAGTATTCATTGTATGTGGGCTGTGAATGTAGTTAAGAGGAAGGAAGGGATTTGAAGGAAGGAGAAGGAGAACTAGAGGAGAAAGAAAAACCAAGTATTGTTCATTTTTCTCATATTCATATTATAGAAACACACATGCAAGAGAGGTAATATTTAGGAGGCAGAAAAGGAAAAGAGGAAGAAGGAAACAAAAAGGGTTGTAGACATTAAGAATATAAACAAAATACAATCACATATGATAAAAAAGACTAAAATGTTACAATGAAATATTTTATTCTATGTGCTAACTGAAATATTAATTTTTAACTATGCAGAAAGGTATTAAGATAAGGGGCTATATTATTATTACTTTTTGTTTGTTTGTTCTGCTTTCAAGACAGGTTTCTCTGTGTAGCCTTGGCTGTTCTGGAACTCATTCTGTAGATCAGACTGACCTCAAACTAAGAGGTTCACCTAATTCTGTGTCCTGAGTGCTGGGAATAGAGGCATGCACCACCACACTCAGCTAGGGCTGTAGTTATTACTGGTAGAACTTGCACGTCGTGTGTAAGGCCCTGGGGTTTAAGTACCACAAGAAGAAACAACATAACTACCACAGTCATCCCATTCTCCCAGTCTCTGGTACCAGCAGACCTGGCTGCTCTCTGCACTGGTCAGAGCAGCTGCTTTTTTGCAGTGGACTGCAGACAATGAAGAGATTTGTAATTGATGAGAATGATGGGCATCCATGTCAACCCTATACCAGCAAGATTCAGGGAACACTGCAGAAGGGGTGAATGAAAGCCAGAGCTGTGGAATGGGAAGAGAGCTGAGAAATTCCAACTCTGGAAATGGCATTGCACTCAGGAACTCTCAGCAGCAGAAGTTACCTGCACAAGCTCTGGACAAGATCAAGCCAGCCAAGTTCCCATCACAGATGGGGTAGGTAATCTATAGATCCCAACTCTTACTCTGGACCTATTCATTCTGTTTTGAGAAGTGGTCACTGGGAGGTTTCCAAGCTTCAGTGGATAGCCCCACACCCCATGCACACCAACACCAAATAAATTTATTGGGTTATTAAAAAAAAAAGTTGAGATGGGACCATATGTTGGGGAAAATATGAGATGAGTTGAAGGAGAAAGTAGGGGGTAGGAGGTAGATGGGACCATATTTAGTTGCATACATGTATGAAACGCTCAAAAATAAAATTAAAAGTTAAGAATTATTATTAATTATCTTTAGTAATGAGGAGGTGGAAGCACAAGGATCTTGAGTGCCAGACAGGTCTAGATACAGTGAGACAAGGGGAAAAAAGGCAAGAAGAGAGAGGAAGCAAAGGGAGAGTGGGGAGGAAAAGAGGAGACAGGAACCAAGGGAGATGAGAGGAGAAAAGAAGTGAAAGGAAGAAGCAGGAGAGAGAAAAGGAGAGGCAGGAGGAGGGGAGATAACGGATGCAAAAATACGGTAGGGTTCTATTTATGTGAGGTATTTTAAGAGAGTCAAACTAACAGAAACAGAAAATAGGATGTGGTTACCAAGGACTAGGGTGGGGTAGGAGCCAGAAGGAAATAGGGAGTAGTTCAATGGGTGGGGTTTCAACTTTGCAAGATGAAAAATTTGAGGTCTGATACACTCAGGGTGCACAAAGCACATTTAAAAATATTTAGGTTGTTGGATGTTGTACTGCACACCATTAATACTAGCACAAGAGGCAGCAGCAGGCCAATCTCTGTGAGTTCAAAGACAACAAAGTGAGTTTCAGGTCATTGAGGGCTAAATACTAATGTGGTGATATTTTGTTTAAGATCTAACAGATAAAGCTTACCTGAAGATCAGAGTACAAAGCTAGCCATAGCCATAGAGGCCAGGCAGTGGTGGCTCACACCTTTAATCCCAGCACTCGGGAGACAGAGGCAGACAGATCTCTGTTAATAAAAGGCCACCCTGGGCTACATAAAATTGATCTGGTCTGAAAGAGAAATAGAGCTCACACAAAAGTGATCTCAGCACTTGGGATCCCTGGCCTTTAATCCCAGCATTAGAGAGGAATTTAAAGACAGGACCTCAGTGCAGTCAGAGGTTTTGTGGGAACAGATGCAGTCTGGAGATACAATCTGAGGACAGGATCGCCCTTTCAGTCTGAGCAACGGTAGAGATAAGGACTCTACTGACTGGCCACTCTGCTTTTCTGATCTTCAACATTAACCCCAATATCTGTCTCTGGGTTTTTATTATTAATACCAATTAGAATCTGTGCTACACAGTAAGACTATCTCGAAAAACAAACAAACAAAAAGTATTGTGAGGGCTGGAGAGATGGCTCAGCAGCTAAGAATACTTTTTTCAAAGGACCTAGGTTCAATTCCAAGCACCTAAATGGTGGCTGACAACCATCTGTATCTCCAGTTCTAGGAGATCCAACACTTTCTATTGGACTCCACAGTCACTAGGCACAAAACACCAATACACATAAAAATAAAATAGCTGTTAAATTGGTAAGGATGGAATTTGCTAGAAAATTTATCATTGTTGCCTCTATGCTTAAATTTGGCTTCATTTTGATTGTTTTTGAGACAGTGTTTCACCAGAATATATTAAAACTCTCAATCTTCTTTCTCAGCCTCCTAAATCCTGGAACTGTAGGCATACACTATAATTTAAAGCACTACAGGTCATGGACATTCTCTGTGCACAAACAACTTCAGCGCTAATTATAGCTCTAGAGATTCAATTCCAGGCAAAGGTCAGCACATGGGCTTGCCCCTCTGCCAAGTTTTAGGAATACAGAACTACCTACTCTAAGTACCTGTTGACTCACAAGTTTCTGGAGACCATATTGCTTTTACTCTAGTGTTTGTCAACACTGTTACAGCTACCATTGATATGTCAGTAACTGTCCCTGGAACCGAAACCCACAAAATACCCATAGAAAGGAACAAAGAACCAAACTATTTGAAAAATGGTGTTAATATAAGCTAAATTCCCAGGCATGAGGAATTTTAGATGATAGATGGCATACCAATGCTTGAGAAGAAAAGGAAGGAAGACCAAGAACAGTCAACATACAATTCTGTCTGAAACAAACAGAAGAAATGTTAAGTAGCGGCAGTCTAATTAGATCAGGCCATTGTCTGACATGGTGGTGCATACATGTAATCCCAACAGAAGGAAAGCTGCCTGCCACAAGTTCAAGGCCACATATAGGGAGTTCCAGGAAACTCTCTCAAAGAATCAACAAAACAAAAAATGTTTATCCGTTCATTCATGACAGCCCTGACTGAACACTTAGTAAAAATGCTAGGGCAGTCATTTTGGAGATAATATCTCAAAATTTAAAACTTCTCCCTAAAGGGATTGAAAAAATCTTCAAAGGAAGAAATCTTAGACTTCAAATTTCCTTAAAATTGCACAATCTTCACCTGTATTACAGAGCATGAGCAGAATAACTGGAACAAAGAATGTGTATAATCAAAGCATACTAAATTACCCCAAACTGCCTTTTTTTTGGGGGGGAGGGGAGTTTCAAGACAGGGTTTCACTGTGTAGCCCTCCCTAGCTGTCCTGGAACTTGCTCTGTATACCAGGCTGGCCTGGAAATCCCAGAGTTCCGTCTGCCTCTGCCTCATGAGTGGCGGGATTAAAGCCGTGTGCCACCACTGACCAGCAGCCCCAAACTGTTTATGCTCTAGTGGTAAATGAAGGAGAAATACCAACTAAGAGTGGTTTATTTAAGCTGGTTGACAGACAAGTTTCTGAGCCAAGAGTCAAGAGTCTAACCCTGTTCAACAACCTACAATACTTGGCACATACAGAAAGTGCTATTTCCAGAGTAATTTTTCAACAAAAAGTGGCAAAAGAAGTCATACATTAGCCTGCTCTGAGAATGATGCCTTGACATGGGAAAACCAGTGCTCAGGTACATGTGTATTAGCTAACTTATGCAGAGGGGCTGCATAGTGTACTTGTACTGCTGCCCTGGAAGCAACTACTGCCTGTGCCAAAAAGCTGGCATCGGTTAAAGCTGTGGCAAGGGGGCAGAAGCAGTGTCCTGAGGATCCACTCAATGGATCACTTTCCTTTCTACTTCCTCTCATCCTTGTTTTCTGTCTACGGAATTACAACTCAGATACTACAGAATTTATTTCTAAAAAAAAAAACAAAAAACAAAACAAAACCTACCCTTAGTAGACACTCTTTATTTTCACCCAACTCTAAGCAACTACTAATCTATTTCAGTCTTTACTACTAAATAATATCTCATTATATGATACAGAATGTAGCTGGAGTTTCCCTCCTGCCAGGTCCCGCTGCCACTTCAGCTTCAAATAGACATAAAGAGATGCTATACTAATTATTAAACTGCTGGCCAATGGCTAGGGGTTCCTACTGGCTAGCTCTCCCCCAATTATCAACCCATTTCCACCAATCTAAGTATTTCCACATGGTCTCATCTCACCAGAGAAAGGTCCTGCCCTGTTACTCCTTCCTCCTCCACTACATGGCATCTCCTCACTATCTCTCTCTGCCTACCTTTCCCAGAACTCTCATCTCCCAGCCCCTCCCACCTTCCCTTCTCTGTTGGCCAAACAGTGTCCCATTCACCAATCAACAAGAGAAACACATATACAGAAGGACATCTCCCATCAACAAAACCTAAATTCTTTTCTTCACAAGCAGTAGAAACCCTTGGCTGTATCAACAAAGATGGCCACAGTTGTTAGATACTTACAGGCTCCTGTGATAGCCTATGGTAGAAATTATAACATTAATTACAATATACTAAGTTTTTGGGGGGAGAGGAGGGGACTTAATTTCTGTTTTATTTTAAACTAGCTCAAGATGCTTAACTTTCTAGAAGTGACATCAGGACTAACAGAAATTCTGAAATTCTGTGAGTGAAGTTCCTTGACACATCAAATGTTTAAGTTTCCCCTTCTAAATTATAAGGAAAAGGACTAGACATATGGCTACTGCTCTTGCACAAATAAAAAAAAAAATTCAGGTTCAGTTTCTAGAACCTTCATATTGGCTCACAACTACCCATAACTCCACTTCCAGTGGACATCCTCCATAGGCACCAAGCATGTTGCACATAACACATGCAGGCAAAACATCCATATACATATAATAAAAATAAATGTCTTCATTTTGTTTTGTTTTTATCTCAATAGTTTGTGTTAATTTTTGTTATAAGTTTGTTTGTTTTTGAAAGAAAAAGAATATAATGTTGGATAGATCAAGGAGGGGAAACATGATCAAATATATTGTATGAAAAATAAATTTTAAAGAAAAAATTGTTAGTCAGGTGTGGTGGCATGTGCCATTTAGTCCCAGCACTTGAGAAGCAGATACCTGTGAGTTCAAGGCCAGCCTGGTCTACAAAGAGAGCTCCAGGATAGCCAGGGTTGTTACACAGAGAAAGCCTGTCTCCAAAAACTAAAAAAAGAAAAATTGCTAAGGAAAAAAAAAAATCGAAAGCCCCAAGACCAGAATTGGAACATAAATAATCTTTGACCCCAATCAGTTGAGACAAACAGCAAAACTGCCAAGTATATAAAACTGGTCTCTATATAGCCAGTGGGTGGTGGTGCATGCCTTGAGTTCCAGCACTCACTTGGGAGGCAGAGGCAGGTTTGAGGCCAACCTGGTCTACAGAGCAGTTCCAGGTTAGCTAGAGCTAAGAGAAACCTTGTCACAAACAAACAAACAAGCAAAAAAAAAAAAAAAAAAAAAAAAAAAAAGAAAGAAAGAAAGAAAGAAAGAAAAAGAAAATTGATAAAACTGGTCTATAAAAACTCCATCTCCTCCACCTGGCCCCTTTATCCCCCTTGCCCTTTGAAATAAATGGAGAACCTAGCTGTTTCCTACCCACAAAAGAAGAGTATCTGCTCCCCTGTTGAATGATTATCTCACTGTAACTTAAAATGTATGTGTGCAGAAATGTTACTACTATCTAGTTAATAGATTCGGCAGGGCATGCCTATCATCCCATTATTTGAGAGGCTAAGGCAGAAGGTCCACCACAAGTCTGAGGCCAACCTAAACTACATTATCAAGTACCAAGCCAGCCTGCAGGTATACACAGCAAGACCTTATCTCAAAGAACACAAAAGTGATAATGAAACCATTCAACAGGAATTTGTATTATAAGACATTCTCTCAAAACATAAAATAATAATTAGTTTCCCCATAGTAAGGTATAGTGGGGCACATGTGTACTCCCTGCACTTATCAGGTAGAAGCAGGAAGGTCAGAGCTCAAGCCAGACTAAGCTACTGAGCCTTAGTCAGAGAGAAGGGGGGAGGGAGGAGAGGGGAGGAAAGAGAGGGGAGGAAAAGGAAGGGGAGGGAGAGAGAAAGAGGGAGGGAGAGAGAGATGACAAATAATCTGTTAAGGGGAAAGTTTTTAATTTTCTTTTGCCAAAAGATAGTGCAAATAAACCCTCTCCATGACAAATCAAATTTAGTTAGTTAATGCACTGCTGGGGATAAATGTACAACTTGGAAGAAGGAAAGTAGAGGGAAAGTTGGGGCTGTGGAGCTAGCTCAGTCTGTTAAGGGATTACTGCTCAAATATGAGGAACTGACCCTACTGCCCAGCACCTACACACCCTTGCAATGCCAAGGCCAGATGAGTGGAGACGGGAGGTCCCTGGGCTCAGTGGCCAGCCAGTCAGGCCAGCATATTTAGAGAGGTCTACTGGAGAGGTCTCAGAAACAGGGAGGAGGCCAGGCAGTGGTGATGCACCCCTTTAATCCCAGCACTGGGGAGGCAGAGGCAGGAGGGTGTCTGAGTTTGAGACCAACCTGGTCTACAGAGTGAGTTTAGGGCTACAGAGAGAAACCATCCAGCAAAACAAAACAAAAAGGCCAGGAAAGCGGGCTATCAAGAACATACTGACTTGTGCCCTCTGCACTCTTGTAGACACAAAAAGTAACAGAGCAGGAGGATCAGAAGTTCAAGGCCATCCTCAGCTACCTGTCTGGTTCTAAGCCAATCTGGGCTACATGAAAACTTGTCTTTAAAAATAAATTTTGAGTTTACCTTAATTTTTTTTAAAGACAGGGTCTCTATGTATTCCTGGCTAGTTTAGAACTTGCTATGTAGACTAGGCTAGCCTTGAACTCACAGAGGTCTGCCTCCCATGGGCTGGTATTAAATAAGGTCCACTAGCAAGCTTACCCTGATTTGATTATTGATAAAAAATGAAAATTCAGAAAACTACAACACCATTGTCATTAATGGAAGTACAGCTTTTTGTAAAACTATTTTTTTGTGGTGATGGGGATTGAACCTAGGGGCCTCCAAGCTATAGCCTCAACTAAATCAAATCAGAAAACCTGTGTGCCAAAGAGTGTTTGTGTTCACATCTGTGGGAATCACTTAGAGCCAAAACAACTAAAGTCTAAAACTCTATCATAAAAAACCCTAATAATAGAAAGCTAAGTAGTTTAACTTTAGATTGTAAATATGACAAAATACTTTAACAATAAAGGGTCACCCGAAAAGGGTGGAATTCGAAATTGGCTTCTGATACTGGTGCTCAAGGCACAACTACTTCTGGGGGTGCTGCTACAAACAGAACATTCAGTCTTACCCTCTTAATACCATGAACTGTCAAATCATCTTTTCAGGGTCTCATTTCAAAGTGTTATTGGGTTATGATGGTTCCCTCTCAACTATTTTTTTCACACTTCTAAGAAGCACCATCAGCTGACCCTAAATAGCCTTCCCATACCATCAAGACTCTTAACACAACACTGCTGACCAAGTGTGGGGCATTGATCTGTAGTCGTAGTGATAGATTTGCAATCAGCTACTCACAAATGCCTACTAGGTCCCCCTGGTGACCAAACAGTGCACGAAGGCAGCGAAAGCCGGCTGGCAGCGAAACACAGAATCATGAAGAATTAACACGCCAACAGTACACACGACGTGACTTGAGAAATGCGTTCGCATTGCTGAGGAGCTGACTGGAGAGCCGCGCAGCAGTCACTATTCCCTTTCCTTTGACCAAAGCGAAATGCCCATCGCCTCAATCAACCAGGGTTAGGATTGGGAACGCCAAGCCCAGGGGTTCTGCACGAGGCACAGCCGCTGCCTGGGACTTGGGGACCCACTGGTGTAACAATCTGTCACGATTCTCTAAAATATGGAGGACTGACACACCACCTTTTCCTACCCGAGACACCGAGTCGGGGATGGCACGTCTGGGGGCCCTGGAGGAAAGGGGGAGCACGCCGAGGAGCGAGGGAGGGAAGGAAGGAGGGAGGGAGCGCGGCGCGTCCCGGGCCAGGACTCGGAGGGGCGCGGGGCTGGGGCGGCGCCCGGGGAGCGGGAGCGGGGAGCCGGGCGAATCGGGACCGGGAAAGGCGCGCCGCCAGGTGCCGACCGGTCCGCAGGAGGCGGCGGAGGGCGCGCGGAGGGAGGACGCGGCGCGGAGTTCCGCACGGTGCTGCACGGAGCGGAGCGCAGGGCGCGTGGCGGGGCCAGGCCGGCCTACCTGGAGGTAATGGGGTTTCCTCAACCAGGCCCCCGCGCAGAGACTCCTCGCCATGGCACTCACATCGCCCCGCCGCGCCGCAGTCGGAGGCGGACCCGAGAGCGGCCGCCCGCCGGCCGGCCTGCCTCCCCGCCCCAGCCCCGCCGGCCCGGCCCGCCCACGGCCCGCCCCCGGTGCACGCTCCACCGGGCAGCGCTGCGGCGAGCGAGGGCGGCGGAGGCGGGCTCTGCGCGCGGGACCCCGCCCCCACCCGCAGCCGCCGAGGCTGTCTAGGCGCGGGCGCCCGGCTCCGCCGTAAAGGGAGGGAGGGGGGGAGCCAGGCCTGGCGTCCGCCGACACAAATCCGCCTGCGCCGTGGTGCTTAAAGGGGAGGCGCGTACGTGGGAGGGGCGCGGGCGAGCGGCGCAGGGGTGCGCGGAGCGTGGGCTCGGTGGAGCGCCCTCTCCGCCGTTCCAGACTCGCAGCTCCCGGTGCAGAGCGTGGCGGCCCGCGCTCCTCCCTGGACTCTGTTTAAGTCAGGTCTTGTGTGAGCGGGTTCCACCGCAATTCCGAAGACGCTCGGAGCTGGTTCCAAGGGGATCGGCTCAGAGTCCCACTCCGGGAAGGGAAAGGAGGCGCCCGCAGCCACGGAGACGCCATCACCAGTATGCGAGGGAGGAGGGTGCTCCTTCCCACTCAGTTCTGCGTGGCCTTTGCGTACCTTCAACTTTTCCCCCACTTTATTTCTTTTTTTTCAACTTTGACTTTTTTTTTTAAGTTTGCATTGTTTTCTTGCCTCTGCCACAGAATCCAGATTCAAAGGTTAAAAAAAAAAATTAAATAAACGGCGAATTAAATACTTGTGAAGACAGGAGCCCTCCTGGGACCTGGCATAGCAACTCAGTTAAGGCTGCATAACGCCTGGCATGGTGCCCTTCTTGGTTACTGAGGGACAAATAAGGGAGAAAGAGCCACCCTAGAAGGAGTACAGCTGTTGATCTGAGTGACTGTTGTAGGAAGATGCGGTTCCCAATTTATTTTTTCCTCGTATGTCATGCCTTCCCTTGATGCCCATTAAGTTTATGTTTCTAATATTTTCAGTTTCTGGAGATAGGTTTTTAACCCGAGTAGTAATTGTTTGCAAATAAATACTGTATCCACTGATTTCCATATTTAATTAAACGACTTAAGTAATTTCTAAGATAAAGGAGAATATGAACAGTGTAAGCATTGCAGAGGCTCCAATGGGATAGAAAGAGATTCAGCCATAGGGATACTGAGTGTTACAGCTCAGTCGGAAAGGTATTCTGACACTGGGAGCCTAGGATTAGCACAGGTCACAGTAAGCATAGCAACTTACAGCCCTGCTTCAGGGAAAGGCTTTCCGGGTGTATGGGCTCTGCTCTGGCACGAGAAGGCTTCCAGCCCTTGGAGGTCTAAGCAGGATCAGGTGTTCAAGCCCAATCTGGACTACTTAAGGCAGAAGAGAGGGGAAGGGAAGGGGCAGGGGGGGGAGGATGGGTGATACTGATTTTGTTTAATATTTTAAATTTGTATTTGTGTGTATAATGTGTGTGATTGTCCATATCACCTGGAGCGGGAACTACAGTTGCTCCTAAGCTGTATATCTTGCGTCCTCTGAAATAGCAGGAAGCCCTCAGAACGACAGAGCAATCTCCCCAGCCCTTGATAAATATCTTCTTAGTACCCAGACACTGTTCAGATTGTCCTGCTGTATACACAGAAAGACAAAAAAGGCAAAAAAAAAAAAAAAATGTCATCCCTTTATGGATATTATATTTTGGAGATGGGGTGATAGGCAATAAATAATAAAGTGAATATATAAAAAGTCTGGGCTGGATGTTGCTGGCACATGTCTTTAATTCCAGCACTCAGCAGAGGCAGGTGGATCTGAGTTCGAGACCAGCCTGGTCTACAGAGCTAGTTCCAGGACAGACTCCAAAGCAATACAGAGAAACCCTAGTCTCAAACTCACAGATATCCACCTGCCTCTGCCTCCCAAGTGCTGGGACTAAAGGTGTGCACCACCACCACCTGGCCTCAATTTTTCTTCTTTTAGACAGTTTCATATAGGCCTGGCTGTCCGGAGTATGTAACCCAGGCTGGCCTTGAACTCCTGTCTCTATCCCCAAGGCTGTGATGACAGTTGTATACAACCAATCCAGCTCTCAAGTGGCAATCTTGAGTAGGTGATTGTGTGTATGAGTACGGGGTAAAGGAAACAAGAATTTTCAGCATTTTTATATGGCCCTGAAGCCAGTTTTCACAAACTGGACGCTCTTAAAAGGGGAATTTTAAATAGAAGAGAATCGAGAATGATGATCTGGGTATAATGCAAAATTCAGGGAGACATGGATGAGCAGGAAGAGTCTAAGAAGGAGCATCTAATTAAGAAATGACGTGCCCTGACAGCAAATTAAGCTAGTGTGTCCGAGGAGTGCGTACTAATAGGTTTTCTGTATTTCCTTAATAGCTACACTAACACAGTAAGCCAGATCAAGCCAAACTGGAAAAGTAAAAGAATATTTTGTTTTGTTTTGCTGTCATTTTTTATTTTTTAGCCAAGCAACTCCCGGATAAGTTCTCCAGCCCCAGAAATGGAGGCAGCCAAGCACCTACATGGCAGCTCACAAACCATCTGTAACCCCAGTTCCAGAGGGTCCAGAGTCATCTCTGGTCTTTGAGGGCACCAGGCATGCAATTGGTACACACACACACACACACACACACACACACACACACACACGTTCTTGTGTGCACAGGTAAAATACTCATATAAATAAAATAAAAATAATGAAGTGTGGGTTTATTTTTTAAGAAAATAATGTGGAAGAAATAAAACTTTGAAGGAGTGGGAATGTAGCTCAGATATTTGAATGTTTGCCTAGCATGTACAAAGCCCTGTGTTTGACCCCCATCACCATATAAGCTGGGTGTGGTTTATACATGCCTGTAATTCCAGCACACTAGAAGTGGAGGCATGAGGATCAGGAATTCAAGGTCATGCTGAGCTTCAGAGTGAATTTGAGATCAGCCTATTATACTTGAGATCCTGACTCTAAAAGAAAGAGGGAGAGGAGGGGGCAGGGGAGTAAAGATGAGGAGAAACTGGAGGAAAAGAATAAGGAAGAGGAGAGAAGGGAAGGAAGGAGGAAAAGAAAAAGGGAAGAGGGAGAAAAAATAATGGGAGGAGAATGATTGAAGATGGCTAATATAGAAAATTGGAGCCCCATATTGGAGCCGTTACTAATTGTTGAAATGGAAGTAAAAGGAGATTAAGATTACTATGAACCCTTTAATGACAGTGAATGCAAAGGCTCATGGTTACCCTTGGTAGTGAGAACAATCAACCTGTAGGAGTTTACTCTAAACAAGACCCTTTTTAGCACCTTCTCTAGATGTCAGGGAACATTTTGGAAGAGGAGGCAGGAAGTATATAAAAGCTGGAGGATAAGGTGAAGGGTTGCAAAATACCATCCTCTATAGACTCAATACTATTACAATCATCAATTTACAGCAACTGCTAGTACAAGACTGGCCTTCTCCAAAATCAGTCTTAATCTATATAAAGAAGGCACCCATGAGCCTTTACCTCTTGATAAATTATTGGCTATTGATAGCCCACTAGGCCCCAAATCTGTGGTCACATAGCCCTGGTTAAATTTAGTGAGCCACTCACCTAGACCAGCAGATCATTCTTCAGTGGCGGGAACCTGAGGAGGAAGGACGAGGGAATGAGAAATTCAGGCAGGTTGGTGAGTTCAGGAAGTCTTGCATAATCTGTGTTGTTGGCTTTTACTCTTGGGGGACCCACCAGCCAGTTCCCAAGTAAGTCACATGGAGAGACTTCTTACGAATGCCCTGCCTTAGCTTGGCTTGTTTCTAGACAGATTTTCTTAACTTAAATGATCCCATCTACCTTTTGCCTCTGGCCTTTTATCGTTCTCTATGTCTGTGTACCTTTCTTTACTTCCTTTTCTGTGGTTTGCTGTGTAGCTGAGTGTCTGGCCTCTGGAGTCCTCCTTTTCTTGCTCCTCCATCTTTTCTCCCAGGTTTCTCCTCTTCTTTATTCTCTCTGCCTGCCAGCCCCACCTGTCCTTTCTTTTGCCTTGCTATTGGCCATTCAGCTCTTTATTAGACCAATCAGGTACTTTAGACAGGCAAAATAACACAGCTTCACAGAGTCAAACAAATGCAACATAAAGAATGCAACACATCTTTGTATCATTAAACAAATGTTTCACAGCATAAACAAATGTTCCACAGCATAAACAAATGTAACACTCTTAAAATAATATTCTACAACACTATGTCTTATGCCAGCAAGCTTATTAAGAAGTACAGTATCGAAGCCGAGCATTGGTGGTGCATGCCTTTAACCTCAGCACTAGGGAGGCAGAGGCAGGCAGAGCTCTGTGACTTTGAGGCCAGCCTGGTCTACAGAGCGAGTCCCAGGACAGGCTCCAAAGCAATATAGAGAAACCCTGTCTCAAAAAACAGAGAGAGAGAGAGAGAGAGAGAGAGAGAGAGAGAGAGAGAGAGAGAGAGAGAGAGAACACTAACCAATAAGAAGTGGAAGCCATGGGCCAAACAATAATATAAGCCTCTGTGTGTTTATTTGGAACTAAACAGCTGCAAGAACCAGGTGGGACTGAAACTTCCATCTGCAGTCTGGTTCCTTTGTTTTATGACTTTGTAATTTCTCAGTTAAAGTCATAGCAAGTGATTTGGTAAAGTAGACTCTAACAGACGCTTCTTGGAAACTTCAGAATGGAAAGCGAGAAAAGCACAGATAAGGGGATGGGGAATTAGCCTGTAGAACAAGGATTCCATTAGAAAGAAGCCAAGGCCTGGGTTACAGCTCAGTGAAAGAGTGCGTGGAAGTAGTATGTATGAAGCCCTGGTTTTGATCACAACAATAAAGGAGGGAACAACAAGAGTGAGTGAGAAAGAGAGGGGGATCATCTTTACCTGAAACTCCCCAAATAACACAACTACAAATAAA
Source organism: Phodopus roborovskii (assembly GCF_943737965.1). Classification (NCBI taxonomy): domain Eukaryota; kingdom Metazoa; phylum Chordata; class Mammalia; order Rodentia; family Cricetidae; genus Phodopus; species Phodopus roborovskii. The sequence goes on along the minus strand of NW_026126524.1, from coordinate 826,407 downwards.
TTCTTTAATTACTGTCATCTATATTTACTTCTTTTGTCAATGTAGTATGAAGTATTCATAATTCAAGATGGTAAGTGCATTTACACCCCAAGAAAAAATTAAATATGTTACAATTTAATCATGAAAGAAGAGGTAGGACTTTTAAAAATTCTCCCGTAAAAGGCATATTGGATATAGAAATAAACACCTACACACACCAGGGCTAAGATGGCAGACAAAAGTGTTAGCCATGCAAGCCTGACAACCTGTGTTCTGTTCTTGGAACTCACATTTAAAAACAGTCAAAGGGATACCCATCTGTAATCCCAGCACTCCCATGGTAAGATTGGACATGGGGACTGAAGAATCACTCTTAGCCTCATAGGTCAGCTAGCTTTATATTAAGAGCACAGCAGCAAAAATAACAAGAGACCTACTTCAAGAAGGTTGTCTTTTGGGGAGGGGAGGCTTTTCAGGAGTTTCTCTTTGTAGCCCTGGTTGTCCTGGAACTCAAACTCAAGAGATCCACCTGTCTCTGCCTCCCAAGTGCTGGGATTAAAGGCTTGCACCACCACCACCTGGCTAACAAAGTTGTCTTAGGGCTATTATTGCTGTGATGAAATGCCATAACCAAAAGCATCTTGGGGAGAAAAGGGTTTATTTAGCTTACATGTCCTGAATCATAGTACACAGAGGGAGGTGGGACTCAAACTGGGCTGAAACCTGGAGGCAGGAGCTGACAGAGTCCATGGAGGGACACTGTTTACTGGCTTGCTCAGTCTGCTTTCTTATAGAACCAAAGACCACTACCCCAGGGTTATACCACCCACAATGGACTGGACTGCCGTGGAATATTATTTTAAGATATGTTATATTTGTTTATTCTGTAGGACATTTGTTTAGTGAAGCAAAGATGTGTTGCATTCTTTTATACTGCATTTGTTTAACTCTGTGAAGCTGTGTTACTTCGTCTGCCTAAAACACCTGATTGGTCTGAACGACCAATAGCTTGGCAAGAGAAAGGATAGGTGGGATAGAATAAATAGGAGAAATCTGGGTAGAGAGAAGTGAGAGGACAAGGAGAGGAGGACCCCAGATGCCAGCCACCCAGCTACACAGCAAGCCACATAGTAAGAAAGGTAAAAGCCCAGAGGCAAAAGATAGATGGGGTAATTTAAGAAAAGCTGACAAGAAACAAGCCAAGATAAGGCCAGGCCTTCATGGTAAGAGTAACAATCATTGTATTTATTTGGGAGCTGGACAGCAGACCCCCAAAGAGCCAAAACAGTAAAAAAACAAACAAACAAACAAACACTGGACTCTCCCACATCAATCACTAATTTAAGAAAAGCTCTACAGGCTTGCCTACAGCCAATCTTATGGAGGCATTTTCTCAATGGGGTTCCCTCCTCTCAGATGATGTAAAGTTAGCCAGCACAAGGATGAATCCAATAAGCACACACACAATGAATTACATTTAAAAAATTCCAATTTTTTGTCTACAACTACCATCAAATATTAACAACATATGTCTAATACACTGAAAAATTGCTATTTAGGATATGAACAAAAGAAACTTATTGTAGAAGAAACTGTGGCCAGCCTGCATGAGTATGCATGGCAAGCAGTTCTTCCCTGAGCCAAGTCTACCTCTATGCCCTATGCCCAGAGACTGCTGACAAATAGACACCTGACCCAGAGACACCAATGAGGAAAGGACATGCAGCAGAGTCAGCTGCCTGAGCCAATGGAACCTCAGGAATGGTATAAAAGCAGGAATGGTATAAAAGACTCATTAATAAATGAGTCTGCTGGCAAACTCTGCTACTCACTGACTACCAGTGCCACATCTTCTTACCCTCTCCCCTAAGGGGTATCCTAACAGGGTTACCCCCAACAACCCATTATGAAGTAATGTAAGCATTTTGTGCACCTAGTATCAATACATAGCACAGTGCTTACATTTATTAAAGTTAGCTTGGTGGTGGTGGCAGACACCTTTAGTCCCAGCATTCAGAAGGCAGAGACAGGTGGATCTCTGTAAGTTCCATGCCTGTCTGATCTACAGAGTGAGTTCCAGGACAAGCTCCAAAGCTACACAGAGAAACCCTGTCTCGAAAAACCAAAATAAATAAATAAAAATAAAAAATCATTCTAATTGAATGTTGTATTTCTGATAGCTATCATAGTACAGTACTGGCCTATATAGAAGGTAGCCTATTTGAGCTTGTTGAAATAGTGAAGAGTCCATCGCTGCCAGGAGGATAAACAGTATAAAAATAGAACCCATTTTAAACATGCTTTAAACTTGAAAGCAACACCCAAAATCTGAAATAGAATTACAAATGTCACTCTTTTATTCATTATTCATTTAGGATGCAGTGCCTGAACAAATAATTTTTTTGTTGTTGTTGTTGCTGTTTTTTTTTTTTTTTTTTTTTTTGTGTTTTGTTTTGTTTTTTTGGTTTTTCCAAGGCAGGATTTCTCTATATTGCTTTGGAGCTAGCTCTGTAGACCAGGCTGGCCTCGAACACAACAGAGATCTGCCGGCCTCTGCCTCCTGAGTGCTGGGATTAAAAGCATATGCCACTAATGCCCAGCTACAAATGACAGTTTTTGAATAGTTCTTTAGTAAAAATAAGCTGGGCAGTGGTGGTGAGTGCCCTTAATCCCAGCACTCAGGAGGCAGAAGCAGATGGATCTCTGAGTTCAAGGCCAGCCTGGTCTACAGAGCAAGTTCCAGGTCAGCCAGGGTTAAAAGGGAAACCCTGTCTGGCATGGGGGAGCAGCCCACATAATTTGGTGCTAAGATTTTGTGTGACTTGAAGCATAAAAATATAATTCTGAAAATTAAAATATGCCCTAATGAAAATGTCACACTAAAATTTTTATGTTGGTAATTCATAGTGAGGTTACAAATGTTGGGGCTCAATATTATATGAAACTTGTCACATGGAAGTTCCTGAAAAGAACATCTTATGGTGGCTGTCTTCTCCAGAGGACTGTGAAGTTGCCCTAAGGCAAAGAGGTCAGCCTCAGGCAGCAGTCTCCATCAGTTTTTTTGGTTTTGTTTTTTTCTTTTTCCTTTCTTTGTCGACTGTCAACATCAGACTGTTGAAATGGTATTTCGTCATGGAGCTCACAGTTCTTTCCTATATAGCAGGATATGCCGTGCTCTTTATAGAAAAGGAAATGTACAGAGATAGATATCTATAAAGCATCAAGAGGTAGCCCAGAAGCACTGTTGGAGCACCATTTTGTTGAATGATTTGTAGTATGTTCTTCCTTCTGGTGAACAGCAAGGACACTTCCCACTGCTCTTGTAGTGAGAATTAACCATCCAACTCCAGGAAACACCAGTCCTCTCAGAGAACAGCAAGACCTTAGAGCACCTAGATGTTTCCTTACTGATTACTCCTAGGAAAATCAACGAGGACCCACCAGTTCTGAAAATGTAGTAAGGGTTCCAGGTGTCTTTCTTCACAACATTTTATTGATTTACTGGGAGACACGTGTGTGAAGGTCAGAGGACAACTGTCAGGAATCAGATCTCTTCTTCTACTTTGTGGGTCCCAGGAGTTAAACTTACCTCATCAGATGTGGCTGCAAGTGCCTTTCCCTGCTTGCCATCTCACCAGCCTTACCTGTAACTATCTATGGGATGTTTCATGTTTTCTTGAGTGTTTTTCTTTCCCTCTTTTCTGGTGCAATGTTTAAATTTGATGAAGACTGCCCAGTTTGCCATTTTCTGGCTGTGTGATCTTGGGCAGATGACTTCAAAATCTCCATGTCTTGGTTACATCTTAGTAATGGGTTAATTTACTTGTGTGAGAATTAAATGTTATAAAATGAACAATACATTGCTTAACACAAGGTAAGAAGGAACTGAACACACAGAGAACGTTCTTAAAACAGACACATCTTTGAAACACCTCCTATAATGCCACACATGATTACTGTTTTTACTATAAAAAAGAAAGTTCATGCAAGTTGGGTGATGGCACATGCCTTTGGTCCCTGCACTTAGGAGGCAGAGGCAGGCAGAGCTCTGGTAGTTCAAGGCCAGCCTGGCCCACAAACCTACACAGAGAAACCCTGTCTTGATAAACAAATACATCCATCCATCCATACATCCATACATACATACATACATACATACATACATAATACAGCCTTTAATCCCAGCATTCAAGAGACAGGAAGTTCAAGGCCAGCCTGGTCTACAAGAGCTAGTTTCAGGACAGCCTCCAAAGCTACACAGGGAAATCTTGTTTCAAAAAACAAACAACAACAAAAAAGTCTCAGAAAGGTTTTGGACCTCCCCACTTTCACAGTTTTAAATACTTTAAAAAAGTTATTTTTCTATACATTTTATTTCTTTATCATGTGTGCACATTTGCACCAGGGCATGAATGTGTGCCAGCATACACCTGGTGGAAATCTGGTCTCTTCTTCCACCCTGTGGGACCCAGGAATCAAACCCAGGTCATTAGGCTCTGTGCAAGAAGTCTTTACTCGCTGGGCTGTGCCTGAGCCCTCTTTTTACTTTCTTTTCTTTTCTTTTTGTTTTTTTCAAGACAGGGTTTCTCTGTGCTGCTTTGAAGGTTGTCATGGAACTTGCTCTGTAGGTCAGGCTGGCCTCAAACTCCCAGAGATCTGCCTGCCTCTGATTCCCAAGGGTGGGACTAAAGGCTGCTACCAACATCTGGCTCTTCTTACTTTTTGATATGTGAGATTCTAGATGGCTCCAGTGGCCTGGGATGGATTGTGTAGAATAAAACCTGGAGTCAATAGGGCTGCATAGTGGTTTACTATAAGTCCTTTCCTTGTAAGGGGGTTTTCTGGTGAGATTTTTAGAAAATTGCAGGTTTGTAGAAAGGAAAGGAGGAAGACCTCACACAGCTGTTAATTGTGCTGCAAGTTTTGCCTTTCAGCTAGAAAGGAGGAGGCTTCAATCAGACTTTTCTTCTCTGTGCCCCACAGTTTCCCAGTCTTTCTACCCTGTCTGAGCTTAGTCTCAGAAAGAGATCTGGGAAGCAGAGGTTAAGTACCAGGCAGAGAATTCCCCATGGAAATCTTGACTCTCAGGCTAAACAGTGTCTGGAAATAACATTCTTTCTTGCACAAGAAGCTCATAGTTTGACTCCCAGGACTGGCTTTTCCTTTTCCTACTGCAAACAAATGGTTTGGCTACATGACATAAGAGCTGCCGATTTCCTTCACTTTTGAAAACTGCTGCTCTCTTCCTGGGTACTGTAGAGTTCTTAATTGGTACCAGCAGATGCTTCTGCACTGATTCAGTTTGGCAAGAGAATCCGAGCATCTGGCGACAAGTTGGGAACTGGAAATAGATCCTGCCCTTTGACCAGTGGGACAAGAGGGCTTCTTAATAATCCCACATCAAGTTAGAACTTGTCAGTGTAGAGGATATCCTATTCCAGAAATGACTTTCATATTGAAACAGAAGTAGTGACAGCTGGTATAATGTTGCATTTTCCCTCTTGAAAGACTAATGAAGTCATATAGTTCAGCAAGTCTGGTGACATTCCTCTCTCTGAGAAGCACACATTTCACAGAACACTTCCCCTACCCAGGCCATTTGCAGAAGCAAACTCTCACCTCCCAAAGCAGGGAAATTTGTGTTTTACTTCCTTCCTTTAAGCTGGAGAGCTTTTCATTTTATCCACCCTAGAACAGGGGATCTAAGTTTCATTGTGTTTGGTTTTAGGCTGTATCCCCGGCTTGCCTGGAACTTACTATGTAGCCCAATGTCCTTCAACTTTCAGTAATCCCCCTGTCTCTGTAGTATTGGGGTTGCAGGTGTGCGTCATCAAAAGCCTATCCTAATTTGATAAGTTGCTTTCTGCCCAGCTTTACTTGCAAGAATTGATAGCAAAAGTGAGGACATTTCCTTACAAGGCAAGATTCCTTTGTCATTGGACTCATGGATGAAGATTGATGGACTCCATCTTTCCCTCCTAACATTGTCTCCTCTGCAAACTCTAACAGGCAGCTCTCTATCAGAATGCTGGTGAGGATTCTTTAAATGGATTTGAAATAGGTTACCTGATCTTGGAGACCAACTCTAGTTTTGTGCCTAGGTAAGGTGCATGGTTTCTAGTTTTCTGTTCTTTAAACTAATTTGAAATGTTAACTGTGCTTAAATTCCAGGCAGAATCTGATAGTGTCTTAGGAGCTAGGGATGCATTTTAGCAGAGAAGCACTTCCTGCCAGGCACACGGTTCTGGACTCCACTTCTATCATGAAAAAAAGAATATAGAGTGTCTCAGTTACTGCAGATGTTCTATCAAAATTGTTCTGACAGTGACACATTGTTCCTTTGACCTGAGACTGTCTTGTCATAATGCATAATGCATAATTTGTCTTGTATTTTAGGGGACTGGAGAAATTATCATGGTCTTACAAGTGGTACTGCACTGCTAAGCTTTGTATTCTACCCCTGACTTAGAAAAGAAACGTGTTAGCAAGTGTGACAAATCATACCCTGTATTTCAGCCCTTGAAAGGCTGCAAGTTAAAGGCTGGCCTGGGCTATAATGTGACACCTTGTTATGCTGGAGCATGGCTGTGTAAACCATAATCTTCATACTTGGGAGGGAGAAGCCAGAGATCATGCTGCATCTGTTTGATACACATAATTAATGTGTGAAACTAATAAAACTAAACCTTTAAACATTAAGATAGGAATGATGACATGACAGCTAATAGTACTCACCAAGGAGCCTGATGACACAAGTTCAACCCCTGGAACCTATATTAAAATGGAGAGAGTGACTTCCAAAAGTTTTCCTCCTATATCTATCTACACACACATAATAATGATAACAAAACAAAATATTTTGCAAAGTTGAAATGAAAGTATTAGGCAAAGGGAAATTTTAAAAGATAGGAAAGATAAAGAGGCATGGATAGAAAGACAACATGAGAAGGTAAAAGAGCTCTTGGAACCAGAGCATGGTTGAAGCTTCCTTTTGCCAGTGGACAAGCAAGAATTCCCAGTGCAGTTAACGCTGACTTAAGGCCTTCCTCCCTTCCCAGCTGTGAATCTGCCATTTTCTAGGAGTCTCACTGAAAACTCCAAAAGACAAATGTGAGCTCCTACAGTCCTAGTAGCTCCTGGTTTTACCTTATAAGACTGTAATCCCATTCCACCCAAGGAAATATGTGTGAGTGCTGTGACACTGTGCCTGAGTGCTACTATGAGATTTCACATACTTTCATTCATCAAAAAAAGAGACAAAGGGAAGTGGCTGGAAGGGGGTCAATTCTTATCCATTGTCTGAGATGTTACTTAAAAAACATTTTGGTGGTACAATGTGGACACTGCTAGCAGCCTGACTGGGACTCTCCCTTGAGGAGGCCTGTAAACCGCACTCGTAAGTCGCACTTCACGCAGCTTATCTTTGAGAAGGCTATACCCTTGCTCTTAGGTGTGCTTTTGTCTTTTTCGAGGGTGTCTTCCTTGCTACCTTTAGTAAAATTCTAACTCTGTTTCACGCCCACTCGTCCTGAAATTCTTTTCCACATCAGAGCCATAAAGCTCTGTTTGCCTGAGGTGAGGTCCCAAAACAAGCAGGCGAACTCCTGAGGATGACAGTGTGGAGCTGTGCCTCATCTCCCCCATCCCCACGCTGCTGAAAACAATACCTAGGGTTTAAAACATCATCTTGGGCTAGAAAGACGGCTCGATAAGAAGGCTCGATGGTTAAAAGAGCTTGCTGTCAATACTCATGGATAGTTGTTGCTTAAAAAAAAAGACTACACTTCCCAGCGTCCCTTGCGGCCGGAAGGGCATGAAACCCCGGGATCGACTCCCAGCATCACATAAAATGGATGTGGTGGCTCACCGGTACTCAGGAGGAGGAGGCGGGAGGATCAGAACTTTAAGGTTATGTTTAGCTAATTTCTTGGGTGTAGCCAATCAATCATTTAATTAGACTGTTTGTTCCTTGTGCCTTGTCTGATGCTAACCCTGGATCCTGTAGCTGTCCTGTCTCTAAAAAGACTTGTGCCCCTCGCTTTGGGTATCAGTGTATTGAAACAATGGACCCCAAGAAGTTGGAATTTCCCCAGGAATTTCTTCCTGGGAAAAGGAAAAGGCTAGAGCTGGTGCCAGGCAGAAGGGGAACTTTTTTTCTTGGAAGGAGGTTTCACACTGCTGACACCTTGCAAAAGAGACATTGATTCTGTGTGGGACCATACCCGGACCAGACTGTTTAGTTATGCTTATGCCTTGCTTTCTATTCAAACCTGGCCATATTGAATAAATATTTATCTTTTTTTCTTCCGATATTACTTGTTTCTGTAATTAGCCAGTTGAGAATGGATGGCCAAACCTGGCTTGTTAGGACTGCGAGGGCCCAAGCTTTTATCCTAACAGCTCCTCTGGTAACAATTGCATTTCAGATACTCCGGCTATGGCTCAAGCATGTTGCCAGCTGAGCCATCTTTGAGACCTTTATCTGTGTATGTCTTTAAGGCAATAATCACCTGATGAGGGACCTGATATTCCTCACACTATTCTTCAAGGATTCATTATTCTAGGGGAGCAGATGAGACAAACAAATTGCAACTATTATACAGTATTTTGTTTGTTTTATTTTTTGAGTCAGGGTCTCATGAAGCTTATACTGGCATTGAAACTTGAACAGCATCACTATTCACAAGTAATAGAGGAGAATTTCTCAAATATCCATAAAGATCCTACCTTATACTGGGAGGGATAGCACATATCTGCAACTCATGAGTTTGAATATAGCCTGGGCACCATGGCAAGAGTTAGTATCAAAAACAAAATCTTTACTTTAAGTTTCTTAATATAAAAGGCACTGTTTTGTTGTTGCTGTTATGTTTTTTTGTTTTTTTTTTTTTTTTTTTTTTTTTTGGTTGGTTGGTTTAGTTTGTTTGTTTTGTTTTGTAAGATGACAACTGGGGAGAAATCTGCCTGTCCCCTATAGGCCTCATGTGAAATAAGAGGCTAAGACTAACATCACCATAGGAGCACAATTTATACACTAAGGAAATTGATAGGAGGCATCAGATCATCTTCCTGCTTTGGAATATTTGCTTACTCAGCTTGACAGAGATGAAACAGGTAGGGGATGGGACCCAATGCCACTGAGATAACTGAGCAAGCTCATCTTCAGGCAGAGGGGAAGAGGAGTGTGGTCCAAACATTGTCTGTATAGCTGTAGGACAATGCTTTTACTCTAGGAGGTTCATTCTGGCAAGTACCCAACTACTGGTCTCTTAAACCCCCAAAGTGGAGGGATGGCCCTGGAGTCTTCATGGAGCTAATCATCCACCATCTTGTCCTGACATCTGTCCATCTCTATTTTATCACATGAGTTCCTCATCATAAGAGTTGTATCATGTGAGTTCCTCATCAGAGTTGTCTGCATCACTGAACCAAAAATTTGCTCATTTTCATCATCAAGGTAAAGTGGCACAGGTAGGTCTCACTCACAGTACACCTACTTCTTTCATACTTCCTCTATACCTGTGGGAAGTTATTTTTGTGGTTTTGGTTTTGGTTTTTTGAGACAGGGTTTCTCTGTGGCTTTGGAAGCTGTCCTGGAACTAGCTCTTATAGACCAGGCTGGCCTTGAACTCACAGAGATCCACCTGACTCTGCCTCCCAAATGCTAGGATTAAAGGCAAGCACCACCACCACTGCCTGGCAGGAAGTTATTTTTGACCAGTTGGCAGAAGGTCATGAAATTCAGTCCTGGGTTCTGGATGGCTTTTCACAATGTTACCAAGTGAAAATGGAACTGTATTAGTAAACCTAACTTAGATGTGTCCTGACAAATAACAAAGGTGCAGTAACTGTGTTTGATACATGATACTTCTGTAGTAGAGGAGAGCTGGTCTGGGACTGGGATCCATAGATTCAAGAGGCAGAATCTAAGTGCATGGGTGCATATTCAAGAATTCAAATAAAGATCAGAAACGCTAAGGAAGTGGAAGCTGGAGACTTAGTGGACATGTCCATGAGTAAGTATGTTGAGATGACCCCAGAATGTGAGAGTGTTTGCATCCTGTGTGTATAACTGTCAAAATAAATCTTTGAAGGGCTGGGAAGATGGCACCAAAGGAGCATGAGCATGGCATGAGCTTGTTTCCCAGCACCCATATAAAACAAGCTGGGCACCTGTAACCCTGGTGCTAAGGAGGGAGAAACAGGAGGGTCCCTGTGGCTTGCTGGCCACCTAGTACAGTGGCATCAGGGATCTCCAGGTTCAGAGAGCAACCTTGCCTCTAAAAAGGTAAGATGATGTGGGCCAGTGAAATGACTCAGGCTGGTAAAGGAGCTTGCCTCATAAGTCTTGCCCCCTGAGTTTGATCCCCCAAAAGCCAGATAAATTTTTACCTTCACACATGCTCTCTGGCACCGTCAGCCACAACCACAACAAACAAATAAGTGGAGGACAACTGAGCAAGGCTTGTGCTACCAGCCTCTGGCCTGTGCTCTGTGCTTGTGTGTACATGCACACCCCTTAGTGGTTGAGATGTTCTAAATAATCGAGGTCAGGCTATCTGTTTGATGATTCTCAGAGTTCTTTCTCAACAATTTGCACATTAATTATCCAAGAACTTCCTGCAGTCTTCCCTTCTACAAAGCTTACCTCACTGACCCTGTTAAATGTCAGCCTGACCTTGAGTCCTCAAGGCCAGCCTCCTGAGCCAGCTGTTCAGAACCATACTCACCAGGAAAAGACTGCCACCATGTGGAAGGTTGGTAGTGTTGCCCCCTTTAACTAGGTAATTTGTAATTTAAAAAAAAAGATTTATTTTTAGTTGTGTAGTGGGTATGTGCACATGAGTGCAGCTCCCTTAAAGGAATCAGATTACTTAGGAGCTGGAGTTAAGAAATGGTTTCCAGTTGACTGCTACGGAGACTATGAGCTGAATTTTGGTCCCCTGGAAGCACAGCAAATGCCTTAGCCACTGGGCCATCTCCCCAGTCCAAGTACTTGTAATTTAATAATTTTACCTCATTATAATCAAAAGTTATTCTAGCTAATCTGACATTTTTGCCCTCCATGCATCTGCCATGTATGTTATTAATCTTCATTCACTAGTGTGATATAGCAGACCATACTGCTAAACAACAAAGAACTCTGTAGTGAGATAGTCCTTCTGTGGCACTGACCACGCCCATGGGGGGGTGGAGCCATGGGCGGAAGTGACCTGTGGAAGGAGGTCAGAGGAAGAGCCGAGGAAAGCTCTCTTGCTGGCAGGACTTGGACAGGAGAGCATGGGGTGGAATTTCCTGGTGTTCATCTGTCTAGGTTGTAAGTTATTTCCCCCTGAATAAACATCTATTCAGCCTATTTGTTTATCCTGATCCTTATTTAACCGCGATATCTGGTGTCAGAAGCAGGATTAGGATTTTCACGGGACCTGGGTTTCACCCAGGCGGCAGACACCGCTCCCCTCCCCCACCTTCCCCAACGGGCAGGGTCCCTTGCCTAACCAGGTGGACTCACCACAGCTTTGGGACATTTGCCTCTTCCTTACAGGAGATCTTTGCCGCCAAAGCGGACCTGAGAAGGCACTCACTGCTTCTCATTTTTTGCCCATTTCCGCACTGCACTTTGTATTCGCGCAGAGCTGCTCGGCACCCACCCTGCGGTCCCAGCAATTCCACAAGTCTCCTTTTAACAAAATTTCGCTTGCCATAGTTCGTTAAGAGCTATTCTACAGTGACCAGAATCAGAAGGATCGTCTGCTGCCGGACGATATTTGGCGGTACACTTCTAGGCAGAACTGGGATCACACTGGCCTCGGCGGCTAGGCGCTATTTGGTGACACACCTCCAGGCTTAACTACCACAAGCTGAGATCTACAACTAAAAGCATCAAAGTTCCAGGACAGCAGAATTACACCTAAGGTAATTGTAACATCCTTTGCAATTTAAGCTGATATAATATCTGAGATCAATTGTTCCATAACTATGGCAGATAATTTTACAATGCAGGACTTTAGGAATTATTTTACTTCATATATAGAAGGGATTTTAGCAGAAGAAACTTATGACTGGACCAATATGTACTTTTATTTTGTAATAGCAATGGGTTTCATCATTAACATGATATTCTTAAAGAAATGGTTTGAGATTACAGCAAACAATAAGGAACTTGTACAAACCATAGGAGACTTAGTAACAAGGATTCGAAACATTGAAAATGATAGAATTCAAAGCATAGAAACAAGGATTCAAAACATTGAAAATGATAGAATTCAAAGCATAGAAAGTATAGAAAGAAAGGTTCAGAATATTGAAGATGGCGTTGGAGAGCTGACAGGTAGAATACAAACCGTGGAACATGAAAATGACCAAGTAAAAAACAGAATTTGTTTCATGTCAGATACCTCAATAACCAAAACAGAAACAATGCAGTGCATTAACACGCTAGCAGAAACAGCTTGTTCCTGGTCGGAGGAAGCTACTAATAAGTTTAAAAAACTGGAACATCAGATAGAAAGACTAGATGATAGAATCTCTTCCATGTCTGAGGATAATGGCAAGCTAGCAGATAGAACATTGTTTCTGGAAGGCAGTTTACATGCCATTCAGGTAATATCTAAGGATGAGAAGATTAAAAACATGGAATTATTTGTAGTTGGAGAAAGTAAGAAACTGACTGATGCAATGAAGTCTCTAGAAAGTTATTTGATTCAAGAAGTTCAGACACTCAAAGAAACAATGGTGAATAGATTTCAGGCTTTAGAAGACCTTCAGTCTGATACATCAGAAGAAGAACTACAGGTAACAGGGCATGAAAAAGACTTAAAATTTTCCACACCATTTAGGGTCAGGGGAGCTTTCCCTGTATCTATTAATGAAAAACCAGCAACAAAAAACACCCAAAAGGTGTCATTGCATATCAGTGGGAACCAATACGTATGAAAGATTTAAAAGGTATAAAGAAAGCAGTAGTCTCTTATGGCATACACTCACCTTATGTGAAGCAATTAGTAGAATCATGGGCATGGAATAACAAGGTAACCCCTAAGGATTGGGATCAATTCATATCAGCGGTTCTTGAAAACTCCTCTCAATTAGAATGGAGGGCTTTATGGAGAGAGGAAGCAAAAGCTCTTGAACTTCAGGGCTTAAAGAAAGGTTATAAAGCTCCCCAAGATAAAATTCTTGGTGAGGGTCTCTATGCTGACCCAGAAACCCAAGTCGCCTATGATGAACATATCTTGTCTCCATGCAGTACAGCAGCTTTGAATGCTTGGGATAAGGTTCATGAATTAGGAGAGAGGATAGAACCCTATACCAAGATAAGGCAAGGACCTAGAGAACGCTTTAGTGTCTTTCTAGAAAGATTATCTAGGGCAGTACAATTAGAGGTAGCAGATATAGATGCTAGGCGAATACTCATAGAATCTTTAGCTTATGAGAATGCGAATCCTCAATGCAAACAGGTGCTTTGGCCTTTAAAAATGCGATCAGCACCCTTGGATGAATGGGTCCTATATACAGGCAACATTGAGTATAATGACAATAAAACTGAAGCATGGGTAGGAGAAGCCATATCTAAAGGTCAGAGAAGACATCAAGATAACAGAGTTCCTTACTATGGTGACTTAGAAGCTTGGGTAGGAGAAGCCATCTCCAAAGGTTTGAAGAGATATCAACATGTCAGATGTTATAACTGTGGTAAGATAGGACATCTAAAAAGAAATTGTAGGCAAAGCTTCCCTAGAAATAACACTCCCAGGAATGAATCAAACAGAAGGCCTCAGCCTCCTGGGTTATGTAGAAGGTGTGGCAAAGGCAGACACTGGACAAATGAGTGTAGATCGACCAGAGACAAGCAAGGAAACCCTTTACCATTGGGAAACTCTTTGGGGGGGGGCTCTCAAAGGCCCCCACATCACAGGTGGTTCGAACATTCCCAGTCACAGTGGAAGACAATCTCCCACAGGACAATTAGAAAATTCTGTGCCTATTATAAAAACTCATACCGCTCTGGATGACAAACTAGTGATGGAAGTTGAATCAAACATGACAGAAGGAAATAAAAAACGTATATTTTGGCAAACCGCTATAAATAGTCATAGGCCTAGATGGATAGTTAAGATGAATAATAGACTGACTGTCTCCTGGACACAGGGGCGGATGTAACTATCATATCTAATAAATCTTGGCCTCGAAGATGGCCCCTGCATGAGGTAAATGTTCAATTCTTAGGGATTGGAACCCTGTCTCAGGTAAAACAAAGCACGAGATGGATTGAATGTATAGGACCAGAAGGACAGAGAGGAAGGTTGAGACCATATGTAGCTGATGTAGTGATAAATTTATGGGGTCGTGATCTATTACAGCAATGGAATACACAGATTAACATTCCTCCAGTATTAGATAGGAACCATAAACGACCTCATGATTATGGAAAAAAATATTATAAAGTACTATACAAGACAGATACCAAATATCCAGGCTGTACAAAAACAGAATACAAGTGCTGAACAAACAGAGGAACCAAAAGCCCTACCTTTAAAATGGCTAACAGAGGAACCTGTCTGGGTAGGACAATGGCCTATGACCTCTGAGAAGTTAAAAGCTTTAGAAAGCCTGGTTCAGGAACAGCTAAATGCTGAACATATCGAGGAATCAACCAGCCCTTGGAATTCTCCTGTATTTGTGATCAAAAAGAAATCTGGTAAATGTAGAATGCTTACACACCTGAGAGCCATCAATAAAGTTATCCAGCCAATGGGCTCTTTACAGCCTGGAATGCCCTTGCCTTCTTTGATACCCAAAGAATGGCCTATTATAGTTATTGATTTAAAGGATTGCTTCTTCACTATACCTTTACAAGAACAAGATAAAGAGAAATTTGCCTTCACGGTACCTAATTACAATAATTCTCAACCGGTGAAGAGATATCAATGGAAGGTTTTGCCACAGGGAATGTTAAATAGCCCCACCCTGTGCCAATATTTTGTACAAAAACCGTTAGAAATAATTCATAAACAGTTTCCACAATCCATAATCTATCATTACATGGATGATATATTGTTAGCTGACTCAAAAGGAGAAATATTAGAAAAAATGTTTGAGAAAGTAAAGGAAATTTTACCTCGCTGGGGATTACAAATTACACCTGAAAAAATACAAAAAGGAGAGTCTATCAACTACTTAGGATATAAAATAGGTCTACAGAAAATTACACCACAAAAAGTACAGATCAGAAGAGATTGCTACCAGATTCTTAATGATCTTCAAAAATTACTAGGAGAGATTTCTCAACTGCAAACCATTATTGGAGTAGAAGGGCATTATTTGAAAAACCTGAAAATGGCTCTAAAAGGAGATAGTCCACGAATACTATCAGCTGAAGCTGAGAAGGAATTAAAATGTGTAGAAAAGAGGATACTAGAAGCACATGTGGACCGTGTGGATTCAAACCTAGACTGTATTCTGGTTATATTACCATCTAGAGAATATCCTTCAGGGATTTTGATGCAGAGAGAAGATATCACAGGGCAGGAGAGGGTCACAGTCCATCACTGTGGGAAAGTGAGACAGAAACTCAGTTCATGACATCTATACATGAACAGAAAGAAAAATGCATGGATCCTTGCTTGACTGGTTTTTTGTTTTGTTTTTCCAATTTTTGTTTTAGATTTATTAATTTTATTTTATGTGTGGTGCTTTGTCTTCACGCAAGCCTGTGCACCATGTTTCTGCTTGGTGCCCGTGGAGGTCAGAAGAGGGCATCAGAGCCTCTGGAACCGGAATACAGATAGTTGTGAGCCACCATGTGTGTGCTGAGAGCTGAACTCAGGTTATCTTCAAGAGTACTCTTAACTGTTGAGCCATCTCTCCAGTCCCTTGATTGCTTTATGTGCTCACCCAGCTTTCTTCACTCTTAAACAGTTCAGGGTGCAGCCTGCCACAATGGGCTGGCTCTTCTACAATAATATACAACCAAGAAAATTCCACACAAGCATATCCATAGGTCTAAATTATCTAGATAAGGTCTCATTCATATTCTTTTCCCAAATGATACTAAGTTGTTTCTAAGTTGACAGTTAAACTTACCAGCACACCTGCTGAGAACCACATTCTATAGCAATAGCAGTGAGGCTTTGTTTAAGGGATTCACTGATGTTAACTTGGATTTCCTTCCCCAGATAATCTAGGCAGAATAGGGTCACTCAAAGTAATCTATTAAAAATTCAGGACCCTTGTTCTTGGAAATAAGATGGCAAGAATGAGGTGAGAAAGCAAGATCTTGACATCTAACCAGGGCTTGGGATACTGTGCTTTCCTTCAGTGAAACCAAGCAAGGAGAGCAGAAGGCCCGCTTTCTCACAGGGACATTCAGGACACCTCTGTTCAGTTTAGACCTGAGATCGGGAAGCACCGAAACTGGATTTGTCATACCCCAGTTCCATTAACACAACTTCTTTTGTCTAGGGATTTGTCTCAGTTGGTAATATGCTTTCCCAGCATTCATGAAACCCTGGGTTTAATTCCCAGCTGTACATAAAAGCAGGCATGGTGGTATATACCCGCGATCCCAGCTCTTGGGAGGTAGAAACAAGAGAATCAAAAGTTCAAGATTATCATTGGCAAAGAAGTGAGTTTGTGGCCAGCCTGAGCTATGTGTGGTGATATATTATTTATGATTTATTAAAGCTTGCCTGAGGATTCAGAAAGCAAAGTTAGCTATAAGCCATAGAGGTCAGACAATGATAATATACACCTTTAATCCCACCAGCTATAGAGCTATCCGGTGGTAGTGCACACCTTTAATCCCAGGACTCAGGATCAAGAGATAGACAGATCTCTGTTTAGTTCAAGACCATATTGACTGCATAAAATCGATCCAGTCCTAAAAGAAACAGCTCACACAAAGGTGATCTCTGCACCTGGGATCACATACCTTTAATCCCAGCATTAAGGAGGTATATAAGACAGAGCAATGTCTCAGAGCTGGCATTCAGTCTGAGAATTAGTCTCTAGCCATGTTTCAGAAAGCATAGTAGTCTGAGTGAATCTTAGGAGCAGTGAAGTAGGGAGCAGTCTGAGGATCACCCCTTTGGTCTGAGCTGAGGTAGAGTAAGAACTAGTGGTCGGCTGCTTTGCTTTTCTGATCTTTAGCTTGAAGCCTGAACTTCAATATCTGTCTCTGGGTTATTTATTTATTGTACTACAGTTATGTGAAATGCTTCCTAAACAAAATAAGACCTTTTGTTTGGTTGGAGTTTCTGAGCCAGGATCTTGGAAGTAATCCTTACTGGCCAGGAACTCACTATGTAGACCAAGCCAGACTCAAACTCTTGGCAATATTCCTGCTTCAATTTCTGAGCTCTGAGCCACCTTGTCCTGTCTTTAACTTGCATTTTTTCTTGTTTGTTGTTATTTGTTGTTTTGAGGTAGGGTCTTATTATGTAGCCCCAGCTGGCCTGGAACCATTTATATAGACCATGCTAGGCAGAGATTCACTTGCCTCTGTCTTGAAAATCCTGGGATTAGAGTGTGCCACCACACATGGCACAAGAAGTCTTCTTAAGGTGGGTCTTTGTGCCTTTGTATTTATTATTATTATTATTATTAGGTCTATCAAAACAGGGTTTCTCTGTAGGTTTGGAGGCTGTCCTGGAACTCAGAGATCCATCTGCCTCTGCCTATCGAGTGCTGAGATTAAAGGCATGGGCTACCACCACCTGGCCGGTCTGTGTAGTTTTGATGGGCCCTTCTCCATTTATCTGACTACAGCTCATACCCAACATGTTCAGAAAGTCTTACTATACACATTTGCCTACTATGTCTATATTTGCCTTCCTAACTGGCCATACTTCCTGTCTGTTTCATTAGTTTGGTCTTCATCATTCTCTTCCTTCTTCTCCTTTCTTTCCGTTCTTTTCTTTTCTTTTCTTTTCTTTTTTAAACTCAGGCTGAGCTTAAATTTGTGATCCTCCAGCGATAGATGGACCTATCATGCCTTCCCACATGGATTCACAGAAGCAATCTCTTAGCCTCATAGTAGTGGCACAATAACCAACACAGAAAAATACAAACTCATATGGGATAGGCATTCCTGGAGGGAACTCATGGGCATAGTGTGTAGCAGGCACTCAATCCCTGGAATGATTAACTGAGGAATGGGTTGACATAATATGGGAGACTGTATTAGGGCAGTGATGGCACACGGGTTTCATCCTAGCACTCTGGAGACAGAGGCAGGTGGAGCTCTGTGAGTTTGAGACCAGCATGGTCTACATAGTGAGTTCCAGAACATTCAGAGTTATGTTGTTAGACCCTGTCTGTGGAGGGAAAAAAAAAATAGGAAGTAGAGGTGGTGATTTCTATGGAAAGAAGAAGGTATATATTGACCTAGCTATTAGCCTGGTCACTCTAGTTCCTGTGCTTAGACTAAAATAGGAGTTGAGATTGGTTGTAAATGCCTATAACTCCAGAATTTGGGAGGTAGATGCAGGAGGATACGGACTTCAAGGTCATTCTCCACTTCATATTGAGTTCAAGGTCAACCTGGGCTACATGAGAGCCCTGTCTCAAACAAACAACACAAAGTTTTTCTTTTTCTTTCTTTTCTTTTCTTTTTTTTTTTTTTTAAAGACAGGGTTTCTCTGTGTAGCTCTTGCTGTCCTGGAACTCACTCTGTAGACCAGGCTGACCTTGAACTCAGAGATCCTCCTACCTGTCTCCCAAGATCTGGGATAAAAGGCCTGCACCACCAAGCCCGTCTTTGTTTTGTTTTGTTGGGTGGTATGGAGGCGGTGGTAGAATGAACCCAGAACTTCATGCATGTTAGGCAAGTGCTCTACAACTGAACTGAGCTACATCCCCAGCCCTTTTTACTTGAAGACACAGTGTCACTAAAGTTGCCCAGGATGGCCTTTAACTCTTGATCTTCTTGCCTTGAAGTAGTTGTAGGCTTGTGCCACCAAGCCCAGCTTGAAAGAGGTTTGTTTCTCAGTGAATTAACTTCATCTGACAATTTAATTCTTCTTACTATTTATGAACTTGGGAACTGATTAATATTCAAGGTTTTTTCTTCTTTTATCCAAGCTCCTTTCTGAAAAAATTAGGCCATGACAGCTTGCCAGGTGAAGAAAGAAAAGGGCTCTGCACAAGCCATCATGGTTGATATCTGACTGAAGGTCCCAGCGGTGTTGAGTAACCTTAGAGACACTGCTTTTCTTATGGTTCTCAGCCTAGAGATGGAGACATGGAAGACCCATTGGTTGCCAGGAACTTCAGTTACTAGATGGCTTATCAGCCAAGGGAATCCTGTTTCTCTTCCTGTAGAGCTATTCAGCAGAGCTTTAGACACCCACAAAATGACAGCGCTCCTCACTTCTCTCTGTAGGATAGATTGGAAAGAAGGGAGAGAAAACATATTCACTGTGCTATGTACTGTGCTGTTTGTTTTATGAACAGGGTCCTAAATGATCCTCACAATGACTTTATTGTTCACATTTGATAAAAGGGAAAACTGAGGGTCGATGGAGTTAGGAAATGGCTGATAAGTTGGTAAATCGGCAGAATGTGTGGGTGGAGAGCAAGAGTCAGAAAACAGTGTCTGTTTCTCCCACAGCACTGCCTTCCACGGTAGTGCCTGCTGGTTCAAAACTTTACAAAGCATGTGAACATCTCCTGAGCATCCCTCTGAAATTCATGCTGTCTCTTCTGTAGGCCACTCAATCTTGATACTCTCAATCTCCCTCCTAGTATTCCATCCAGGTTGGTCAGTACTGAGCCCCTTTGTTCTAGTGATCATTTGGCCACATCGCTGCTCAGACTGGCTCTCAGTCTGAGACTCAGTTCTGTAATTTGGTTTCCATTCTTTTGCTTCTAGACCTGTAGAGAAGTACATATGGCTCTCCTATCCACTCACTGGTCTGTAGATTCTGGTCATGCTTCCTGCACGTGACATCTGACCTAGGTATCACTGTGAATGCAGGTAAGCAAACAAGATCTAGAAAAGGAAGATATGAGGCAGACATGGTGGTTTATACCTATATCCCCAGTTTAGCTGGAGTTTTCCTTGTCCCACCTGGTCCCACAGCCATTAGCCCCAAATAAACTTATAGACACTGTATTAATTATAAAACTATTGGCTGATTACTTAGGGTTCTTATTGGAAAGCTCTGTCTTAATTATTAACCCATTTCCATAAGTCTATGTACTTCCACATGGTCTTGGCTTACCAGAGAATGCCTGGACATATTACTCCTTCCTTGGCTACATGGCATCTCCTGGTGGTCTCTCTGCCTCCCCTTTCCCAGAATTCTCCTCATCTCCTGGTCCTGCCTATCTTCCTGCCTCTATTGGCCAAACAGTGTTTAATTAATTGCCCAATAAGAGAAACATATATACAGAAGGAAATCTCCCATCATCTCAGGGCTCAAAAGGCTAAGACAGGAGATTGCTAAGAGTTCAAAGTGACTCTGGGCTACATAATGAGTTCTAGACCAGCTTATAATATGGGGTGTCCTTCTCAAAACCAACAACAAACAAAACACCCAAAGAAAAATCCAGAAACAAGACAGGTAAGCAGTGTAGACTCATTTGGAGATACATATTGTTAAAGATTGATTCTACTGTTAAAGATTAATAAAAGCCAGAGGCACAACTCAGTTGGTTGACTTCTCAGCATCCATGAAGCTCTGGCTTTGAAATCTAGCCTGGTCAATAATCCTAGTACTTGGCAGGTAAAGGCAGGAGGATAAGGATTTTGAGGTGGAGGCTATATGACAAGTTCTGGGCCAACCTGGGATACATGGGTAAACAACAAACAAGGAAAATTTGTTTTAATAAGCATTTGATTTTAAAGGGTTGGGAATCTGTCAGTTTGTAGAGGGCCTCCTACCTAAGATGAGAACTCAAAAGTTAGGTACAGTAATGCATGTCTATAACTCTAGTGATGGTGTCGAGGGTGAGAGGAGAGGCTTGGGTAAATACCTGGAGCCCATTACCTAGCCAGTGTAGCCAATTGATGAGCTACAGTTTCAGTGAGAGACCCTGTATTAAAAAAAAAAAGAGAGAGAGAGAGAGAGGAAGATATCCAATGCTGACCTCTGTCCTATACATACACACACACACACACACACACACACACACACATATATATAAGATTTATTATTTGTGTGTGTGTGTTCTCCTGTGTTTATGTGTCCAGGCTCCCTCAGAGGATGTCCTGATGTCAAAGTTCCAGGTAGTGTGAGCCACCTGATGTGGGTGTTCAAGACCTCTGCAAAAGCCACAGCATTTACATGTTGGAGAGATGGCTCCGTTCGGCTGTTAAGAGCATCTGCTGTTCTTCCAGAGCACCTGAGTTAGATTTCCAGTGCCCACATGGTGACTCACAGAGGAGCTGTCACCTCCATATATATATATATATATGCACATAATTAATTTTACGGCTGGGTATGTAGCTCAATTGTTTGACTGCTTGACTAGCATTCCCAAAGCTCTGGGTTTATTCCCAAAACCCGGCCCTGAAGCACATGCCTATTATCTCAGCACTCAGGAAATGGAAAAAGAAGGATCTGCTCTACAAGATAATCCACAACTTTCAGGTTAGCTTTGGATACATGAGACCATATCTCAAATTTTTTTAAAATAAAACTTACTTTGTGGTGGGAGGAATCAATGTGTTCAATTGTCCTGAGAGACTTCTGAGGTTGCTTCTGGGAATTTAAAGTAAAATAATGAAAAAGGTACTTAAACTCTTTCTCTCAAGGGAATTTCTGACACAAGTCATACAAAGTCAGCTGTGTTGATTATAATCTGTGAGGCCCACTGTCTAGCTACATGGCCCTGAGAAGACCTTGAAATATCTATACCCAGGGGATGAAGCCAGGCCAACTAGCCTTGGCTTTGATCCAGAATTTAATACCACACCTACTTTGTCTGTTTCTTTCATGAGCTGTGCTAAAGCCAAGGAAACTACAAAAGTTTCCTTTATTCTCCTGTCATAATTGAAGACCCAGGCTCAAGCCCTTCCTGTAGGGCTGCCCTTCAGGCATCATGCCCTCCATGACCCTCATCTTGCTCCTGGGCTTTCCAAGGGCAGAATGGCCCAAAAGCAGTGCTTGTACATGACCACACAGCCATTTTTTTAATTAAATATTTTTTGAAACGTTTGTTTTTTATTTTATATGTGTAGGTGTTTTATCTGCATGTCTGTGCATCATGTGTGTGCCTGGTGCTGGGAGAAGCCAGAGGAGGGTGTAGGATCCCCTAAGACTGTAGTAACTGACACATGTGAACCACCATGGGGATGATAGGAATTGAACTTGGGTCCTCTGGAAGATAAATCAGTGCTCTTAACCACTAAGCTGTCTCTCCAGCTCCCCACCTAGATTCTTGAATAGGGAAGAATGATTTGAGGTCATCTATAGAGAGACAAGAGCCCAACAAAGCCCTTTGTGCCTCCAAATGATAGATGATACAAAGAGAAGCCTAATGGACCAGCATTAGGAACTTATTCCTGAGTACACATGGCATTCTTTCTAGAGATATCTAGAAACTCTTGTGTGAACATTGGGTGAAAAACATTGTCAGGGGGTGAACTCATGCATAGGTGAGGTTCATGAAATATTGCATAGGAATTTCTGTGACTTTCATCTGTTCTTACAAGCTATAGGCCTGAGGACATTCAGATTTCCTGAAAGAAACCAAAGATGTTTGCAAACTTTCTAAGCATTTTGAAGTTGACTTCATGCAAGAGAGGGAAGAGGACCTGTTTGAGTTTAATCTCACCTACAAAATGATCCTACATGTAGAGGGTTAGTCTGTTGTTGTTGTTGTTTAATGTGTATAGGTGTCCTGCCTGCTTGTATGTCTGTCCATCACACATGTGTAGTGCGTAAAGAGACAGAAGAGGATGTTGGCTCCCCTAGGACTGGGGTACAGTTGTGAGTTCTGGGAATGAAAACAGGGTCCTCTAGAGTAACCGGAGTTCTGAACTGCTGAGCCATCTCTAAGTGCTAGATTAGAGTTGTGTACTGCCATGCCCCATTTTTGTGTCTTCTCCTCCTCTTCTTCTGGGCATTGAACCCAGGCTTTGTATATGCTAGGCAAGTGTCCTACCATGGAGCTATGCCCCCAGCCTCAATTTTCTATAGGATTTTAACTCGAACACATTCTGCTATAGAAAACAAACTGACATTTATACCAACTTGAAAGGGCAGTAGCTTTTTTTTTTGGAATTACTAATCTCAAATGGCTTTACAGGGTTAGGGAACCAATGAACCTGCCAGATGACATTTTTTTTTTCTCAAGGGAGGGAGGGGGAATAGGAGAGAAGACAATTTGGGTTCTCAGTTGAACCTCTGGTTTAGTCTCTTTGGCTGAGAATATGCTTTCTTGCTTCTGTTTTTGGTACGGTGCCAAAGGCACTATCAGCCCACAAGTAATCATTGCTAACTTGCTCTGGAAGAGAGAGCCATTAAGGAAAATATTAAAAGCCTGATCCAGGATCATAAAATTTTCAAGGACAAATACGATACATGTGTAACCTGTATCACTCAGGCAGACAGAAGATGTAGGATCCAATGGATTTTAAGCAAAAATTACCATTTTCCCATATGATTTGTCATGGATTTTTTTTTTTTAAAGGAAAAAAGTGTGCTTAGAAAAGGATATTGCCATACTATAACTAGGACAATGGAGTAACCAGAGGCAGAGAGTCTAGGCAATGCAGAGTGATGATGATACAGCACAATCTTGTGATCTGACTAGGAGTCTCCACCCTCATAGGGTTGTAGCTACAAGGAGTTGCCTCAATTGTCTGTGCAAACAATAATTGTGAACTGTGTATTTAGGGAAAACTGCAGATCCGAAAAGGTTGTTAGATCAAACTTTCATCAGAATTTATGATGAAATTTACTGAATAATATAAGGATAGGCAAAGAGCTCAAAATGAAAATATTGCCTTAAACTAGATATGAAGGCAGACACTTGTAATCCCAGCACACAGGAAGCAAAAACATCACAAATATTAATGTATATAATTTGTATTCTCCAGCTGTGTTTTACTGAAATTTTAAAAGATTTATTATTTGTGTGTGTGTGTGTGTGTGTGTGTGTGTATGTGTGTGTGTGTGTGTTCTCCTGTGTTTATGTGTCCAGGCTCCCTCAGAGGATGTCCTGATGTCAAAGTTCCAGGTAGTGTGAGCCACCTGATGTGGGTGTTCAAGACCTCTGCAAAAGCCACAGCATTTACATGTTGGAGAGATGGCTCCGTTCGGCTGTTAAGAGCATCTGTTATTCTTCCAGAGCACCTGAGTTAGATTTCCAGTGCCCACATGGTGACTCACAGAGGAGCTGTCACCTCCTTCTAACCTTGACAGATACCAAACACTCATGTGGTGCACAGATATACATCAGGAAAAATACCCATATACATTTTTTGTTGTTTTTTCAAGACAGGGTTTTTTTGTTGTTGTGTTTGTTTGTTTGTTTTGTAGCTTTCGAGCCTGTCCTGAAACTTGCTCTGTAGACCAGGCTCGCCTAGAACTCAGAGATCCATCTGCCTCTGCCTCCCAAGTGCTAGGCTTAAAGGTGTATGCCACTACCGCCCAACAACACAAATCTTAGATAATAATAATAATAAAAACAGAAGTGTTTTCAATTGTGGAGCCATCTCTCTAGCCTCAAATGGATTTTTTTCCATATGTATTTATTTGTGTGTGAGAGGTCAGAAGGTAGGATTTTCATATGTATTTATTTGTGTGTGAGAGAGGTCAGAAGGTATTACTTGGATTTTCGTATGTATTTATTGTATGTGAGGAGTCAGAAGGTGCCTGAGATCTGAGAGATGAGAGACTTTCCTGATCAAAATCCAATGTGGACTGTAAGGATGGAAAAATTCAGCCTAACTCTCCAATGACCCCAGGAAGCTAGAAATTTATACCTTAAATTCCAGACCCTGCCCTCAGCCAGCAACTAGGCAAAAGGTCACATTCTTTGCTGTTTATGACAGGACCTGTAAGTATATGAGCTTTGTCACCCCACCCAGGAGCCTGTGCAAATGCAGACCTCCGGGGCTATAGAAAACTGATTGGTCTATAAAGCACAGGCTTGGATGGTTTTAATTGATTGGTCCGCACCGCCCGGGCTCTGGATGCTATGAGATGATTGGTTTATGATGCACGGGCTTTGTTGTAACCCTATAAAAACTGCCTCAATTCTGTACTCTCGTGGTCCTTAGTCCACGATCTGCGGGTCTTTCAGGACCACATTGGTGAGAGGCCACCCTAATCACTAGACCACAAAGGACAGTCCAGTGACACTTCAATTAAAAACAAGCCTGTAACTCTAGCACTTTGGACCTAGAAGCAGGAAAATCAAGAGTTCAAGGTCATCTTCAGCTGGGCATGATGCTCATGCTCTGAATCCCAGCACCTGGGAGAGTGGGGATAGTTTGAGGACAACACGGTAAGCATGGTGAGTTCTGGGCTAGTGGAATCCTGTCTCAAAAACAAAAATACATTGGAAAGGCAAGAGGACCAGTAAGTCTGAGTCACAGTAAGTCTGAGGCCTCATAGACTACAGGAGACTCTCTCAAAACCGCTCTAATAGCAAGAGAGACTGCTTCTGAAGGTTGGGGAATTTCCTTCTGTTTTGTTCCCAGATTTATTTTGTCTCATAATTTTTTTGGTTTTAGTGATTGGGTCTCATATAACTCAGACTGACCTTGAACTGACTATGCAGTGGTTCCTGACTTTGAACCACTGACCCTTATGCTTCTGCTTCCAGAGTCCTGGCATTCCAGGTGTGAATGACACACATACACCTAGCTGTTTCCCAGTGTAAAGGTTTTGAACTCCTACCCCACAACAGTTCAGAAGGCGACACTGCTCTTCCCCTGGCTTTTTCCATGGAGACTGTTGAGCAAGCATTACAGCTTCTTTCAAGGTCACCTTTTCCTTGGGACTTTCTCCCACTGGGTCTGCTAAAGTCCCACCCCTTGCTCCTCAGTGGAATGAGTGCATCTTTTGGGCTTTTTCATGCTATGACCTTCCCATCTCCCTCTCTCTTTTTTCCTCCCCTTCATGCCTTCCCCCTCCTTTATTTCATTTTCTTCCTTCTAGTGTTGGCCATGAAGCCCAGAGCTTTGCACACCTCCTGCACAGGGATTTCTTAAAATGCTCCAAGTCCATTTATTTTATTCAACATTTAATTAGCACTTTCTGTACCACTTATCAACTGCTCTGGGACTCAAGGACAAAACTGACATGACACCTGCCCTGTCTGTGGCCCAGACATTGTCAGCCATGGAGATTGCTCACATTCAAGTACTAAGGAAGGTCAGGGGGTGGAGGGAGGCATAGCTCTGCGGGAGAACATGTGATCTGCATACACAAGGCCCTGGGTTTGATATCCAGCACCACAGAACAAAACTAAGCATCTACTGGTTCCATCAAAGAGTTCTGCGATCACTTAAGTTTTGCCAAGGATTTTGTGAATTCTGAGGCTAATTTACAAGACATATTAAAAATGTTAGAGATGAATAGAAAGACACATTAAAATTTTGTTCTTTCCAAGGGCTGAATCACCTTGATGGTTAGGAATCAGCCAGCCAGTTCAGAATCTGAAATGATTCTGGAAACTGCAGATCTAGCACAAGGTCATACTTATCATTCCTCTCCAGAGATTTTTCAGAATATCAGCATTTCTATTAAAAAGAAATAGTCTAAAAAGAGAGAACAAAAAGTACTCAAATATGATTTTGGAATTGCAGGAAAAAAGATGTTTATGTAATTCTGTTCATTTATTTTATTTATTTATTTTGGTTTTTCAAGATAGGATTTCTCTATGTTTCTTTGGAGCCTGTCCTGGAACATGCTTTGTAGACCAGGCTGGCCTCAAACTCATTTAGATCCACCTGCTTCTTCCTCCCAAGTGCTGGGATTAAAGATGTATGCCACTATGCTCAGCAAACTTAATTCCTATTTTTATTTTGGCAGATTTGCTTTTAGTCTTTTCTCATGATTGTGCTTCTTCTTTTTCTTTTTCTTTTTTTTTTTTTTTTTCTTTTTATTTTGTTTTGCTTTTTGAGATAAGGTTTCTCTGTGTAACTTTGGAGCCTGTCCTGGAACTTGCTCTGTAGACCAGGCTAACCTTGAACTGGGATCAAAGGCATGTACCACCTACGCCCGGCTGATTGTACTACTTCTAATAAATATTTCTCCATCTCCTGTATTTGTCTCACTCTTTGTGTCCATTTTACTACTGCTTTTCAGAAACTATTAAAATTAAGAGCTAGAGAGATAGCTCAGCATTTAAAGGCACTGGCTTCTCTTCCAAACACCTGGGTTTGATTTTTCAGCACCTACATGGCAGCTCACATCATCCGTAGCTCTAATTCCAAAGAATTTGATGCCCTCTGTTAGCCTCCACAGGCACGTAAGTGGTACACTTATGCAAGCAAAACACCCAACACATAAAATAAAAGTTAAAAAAAAAAAATGGCAATAACAGCAAAAAAAAAAAAAAAAAAAAAAAAAAAAAAAAATCTACTAAAGCAGGTATGGGGAATATAGGCCAGTAGCAGAGTGCTTGCCTTGGTGCCAAAAAATAAAATAGGAAAAAGGACTGGGGAGATGGTTGAGAGGGCTGCCTACTCTTCCAGAGGACCTGGGTTCAATTCCCAGCACCCACAGGACAGCTCATAGATGTCTGTAACTTCAGTTCCAGAGGTTCTGACACTTTTTAAAAGAGATTTATTTATTATATATACAGTGTTCTGTCTGCATGTGTGCCTACACGCTAGAAGAGGGCACCAGATCTCATTACAGATGGTTGTGAGCTGCCATGTGGTTGCTGGGAATTTAATTCAAGACCTCTGGAAGAGCAGTCAGTGCTCTTAACCTCTGAGCCATCTCTCCAGCTGCAGGAACTGACTCTTGTACAGACATACATTCAGGAAAAACATGAATGCACATGAAATAAAAATAAATAAATATTAAAAAAAAGAAAAATAGAAAAAAATCCAAATATGGTGGTACATGATGAAATCCCAGCACTTAGAAGCAGAAGCACTTCAAGGCCAGCCAGGTCCACATAGTGAGACCTATTGTTTCCAACAAAAGATCAACCAGTCTATCAGAACCCAGAAGTGGCAGTCAAAGGGCTCATCAGAAAAGTATTTTCTGCTAACTTGATGGCCTGAATTTAACACCTGGGACCCACAGGATGGAAGAAGAGAACCAACTCCTGCACATTGTCTACACATGTACTATGGTACATGCATGTCCCCACAGGTACACACACACACACACACACACACACACACTTAGAAAATTTAAAAACATACAAGCAAACAAACCCCAGATGTGCTAGCACATGGCAAGTATCAGAAGACTTGAAAGGCAGAAATAAAACAATCAATTTAAGAGTAGTCTTAGCTGTCTGCGACCCTGGTTTGGAGGATGAGCCTGGGAGGACATGACACACAAAAAAATTGATGCTAATATTCCTTTTGAACCTTATCTTTCTTGGTTCCCAGAGGTAACAACTGTTTCAAGTTTGATAAGCATCAGTTTATTCTGTTTTGTGTTCTTTTATGTATGTACAGAAATAAACTATAACCTTACATCTTTTACCCAGATCATGATGAGACAACTGTAGGATCCACATTCCTTGATGAAAAGTATATGTACATAGTTAGGTTATTTTTTTGTTTGTTTTTTTGTTTTTCTTGTTTCTGTCCCATAAAACAAAATGGCATATCTCATGACTCCATGAAGAACATCATGATTTTCCATCATGTCACCTGGATGAGTGTGACAATCATGGATATGCCTTCATGACACAGACACTGCTCTGGGTTCAGGGCTTGATAAGAAACAAACTCCTTGCCTTTGTAGAGTGTGATTTTTTGTTTGTTTGTTTTTGTTTTTGTTTTTTTTTTTTTGAGACATAGATAACAAAGAGACAGGCAGGTATCAACTAGTGATAAATGCGACAAAGCAAATTTAATCGGGCATCAGAACTGAGATGGGTGTGCCTGGGTGGAAGACAGGTGGTTTGTTTTGTTTTTCGAGACAGGGTTTCTTTGGAGCCTGTCCTGGAACTCACTCTGTAGCCCAGGCTGTCCTCAAACTCATAGAGATCCGCCTGCCTCTGCCTCCCGAGTACTGAACCACCAATGCCCAGCAGAGCAGTGGCTCTTTGAAGAGGGAACCTTTAAAATGAACACAATTGGAAAAGATCCTGAATACAGAGCAAACTCAAGGACTGCAATTATTTTTATTGTTGTGAGCACCTTACACAGCAACATAGATGAACATGTTTGTGTCTTCCCATGGTTTCAGAAACAAATTTACAGTGTTCAGTGGTTTTGATGACAGCAATTGATTTGTCATATCTTGGAAACCTCGCCAAGGCAAATGCAGTTTCTTGAATTCCATTTCCAGTTTTAATTACTAACTCTCATGCTTACACATAGACACATAAGCATATTTAGACACTTATCTATTGATTAAAATCAGGCTTGATGGTGAATAAAAAATGAGGACATGACCACTCCAAGTTGTGGGTGAGGATGTTTATTGTAGCTATGAGGGAGAGCACAGTCAGGAGTGTCTGGAAGGGTCCAGCCTGAACCAGACCATGAGGAGGGGGTGGGACTGGGGGGGCGTGTACAAAGAAGCCAAGAGTGCACACAGCCAAAATGGCTGGTTATGAAGGAGTCAGAGAGGCTGAGGGAAGGGAAGGGAAGTTAAGGGGATGGAGAGGTTTAGGGTAAGGGTGGGTTGTGCCAGCCAGGATGACTCTGTAACAGGTACTTGTGAGTAGGGACTGGGGGAGCCTAGAGGCTAGGAGGTCTTGATATGCTAGTAGGCACCACAGGCATAGGCTAATCCCTTGTGTGGCAATGAGGAAGGTGGCTCCTCCTATCGAGTAGGAACCATTTTAAGCGTCAGAGAATATTGCCTTTTGCCTGCATGCCAGACTTTGGGACAAGGAATATTTTGGTACCATTTAACTGGCCCCAGGCTGGTGTTAAATTTGTAATCTCCTTCAAATTCCCAAGAATAAATTGGGGGGTTATGAGCCTACCCCACAAGGCCCAGTTATTCTGTGATATTTGCTGTGATAACCCTCTTTGGTGCCTCTGGGGGACAGGATGCTAGTAGAACAGGTACATTGCCTTCTCAACTGTCTAGACATTAAAAGGGTAAAAGGTCAATGAGAAACACAACTCAGTAAGTTTGTGATGCTATCTGGGGCATTAACCATGATGACTTTGGGAAGGAGGAGGGTGGATTGAATTAGAATTTCTAGGGCCTGGGGCTGGAAACAATTTGGTTCCCGGCACTCACATCAGTTAGTTCACAACCTCTTATAACTCCAGCTCCAGGCATTCAAGTTTAGTTTCTGTGGGCACCCACATAGGTGCTATGCCCTCAAACATACACATCAACAATTTAAAAAACAAAAATCTTTTTTTTTTTTTTTTTTTTTTTTTTGAGAAAGGGTTTCTCTCTCTAGAACTAGAACTACCATCCATGGTTGTCCTAGAACTCGCTCTGTAACCTAGAGTGGCCTTGAACCCACAGAGATCTTCCTGCCTCTGCCTCCCCAGTGCTGGGATTAAAAGACATGCACTACCATTGCCCGGTGAAAAGAAATTTTTTTTTTTAAAGACTTGCAGAGCTAGAAAACAGCTACAGATATTGGGACCTGCTTTCTGTACACTTAGACTCAGGAGTTCTACCTGTTGTCACCCCAAGTCTCTTACATGGTCTAAGGGCATGGTCATACCCTCAGGCTCTCCTGGTGGATACATAGCAGGTGTGGGCCCAGTACACCTCTCCTCTTAGGGAAAGACTCTCTTTCCTTCTTAAGTTTGTTTTTCCTGCTGCAACCATGTGCTACAAACTGCTCTTTGCTCACATTTCATGAGTCTTCAGCTGAAAACACGAGCCAAGTGATCATATCTGACTGCTCTTGAAAGACCCCAGCAGACCCCAAGAGTTTGGAGCCTGTCAGGGGGGAAGGCCCTTACCCCCAAGAGACGAGACTGGACCACTGGATGCAAGTGCAAGAGGTTATTTATTGTTTACACACAGGTACCTATGGACGCCTCAGTCTTTCGAGAGACTGAGAGAGCGTGCCTGGTTAAAGCATATGCAGTTTATATAAGGTTGGTGTGGCAAGAAGCAGGCTTACAGAAGCAGAAGCATGGTTACAGGGACTTCATTGTTTCATCTAAATGTAGCAGTTGTAGTTAACCAAGGACAGTTGGTTATTCGGGTTGGGCACAAAGAATACAAAGAATTCAGTTATGACTATCTCAGCATACTAGACACTGTCCTGCTGACCTTGCTTTAGTCCAAGCTGCAGACCACAGATATCTGGTTGGCAATGGATGAGAGCAGCACCTGGTTCCCTCCTGTACTTTTCTCATAACTTGACCTTGGCAATTAATGAGAGCAGCTCAAGCAGGCAATAAGCATAGTGGGGGTCTTTCACTCTTGCACTGACCCCAATATGGTATAGACCCTTCAGGACTAGGCCTAACACAAGCTCAGCATTTACTCCCATACAGAGAGAAAAGTCACTCTTCTAAAGAAGCAAGGCTGCAGCCCTGGGCAGAGGGGTTGCTCACAGTGCTGCCGCAGCTCTGCCTTCCAGTGAAACCATGCTAAAGGAACGAGGCCTGCAGCTGAAGTAAGCAGGGCCACACTGGTGACAGGGACTGGAACTGGCTCTCTGCAGTGAGATAGTCATTCTGTGGTGGATGCTCTCCTGTCTGAGTTTCGCCAGCCAGAAACTGGCTCTTCCTCAGACCTCCTTCCACAGGTCGCATCCGCCCATGGCTCCACCCCCAATAGGCGTGGTCAGTGCCACAGAAGGACTATCTCACTGCAGCTCTCCATGTCCCATATATCTTTGGTTTCCTGTTTAACTCTACTACAGTTCTTACAAGCTGCCAAATTCCTCCCTGTGCCTAATCTAGTTGTGTTTCTGTCCTGAGGAAAGCATCCAGTGCATTATCTTCTTCTACATTGACCCAAGTCCTAAAGTTAAATTCTCATCTCCCTTCCCTTGCTGGACAAAATTCCTCTCTAAAGTCCTGAAGAAACTATCCCAACTGGCTACTAGAGCAATTGACATTGAATTATGAGTCAAGTCATAAGTTTGTCTTTGTTGATAATAGGGAGCTGAGCACACGCTGAGACAGTGAGCAGATACCTCCAAAATCCTGCTGTGAGCTTAAACTGTTCTAAACAATAAGGTCTACAAAAAAGAACAGAAAAGGGGCTGGAGAGGTGTCTCAGTGGCTAGGAGCACTGATTGCTCATGCAGAGGACCTGAGTTTGGTTCCCAGCATCCACATCAAGCAGTTCACAATGGCCTGTAACTCCAGCTCCAGGGACCCAGAGAACCCAATGTACTCTTCTGGTCCCTGAGGACACTGCACTTACGTTCACAAAGATATATAATTAAAAAAAAACTTACAAGAAAAAAAAAATAAAAATAACAGACAAGCCCCTGTGAACTCTGAGAATCACAGAAGAGCCAAATCCACAACATTTGAGACAAATTTGAAGCAAGTTTTTTTTTAAATTTTTAGTTTAATTTATTTTATTATTTTATATGTATGAGCATTTTGTTTGCTTATTTTGTATGTGTACTATATGTGCCTCATTCCCTCGGGCCTTCCCTTCAGCTAATAGTAAAAGTCAGAGAATGACTCCTGTTCAAATAGCATGTCAGTTGCAGAATAAGACTAGATCTGCCTTCTCAGGCATAGTTCTTCTGCTAAGCTACCAGCTTGGAAAAGTGGGGGTGATTCCCACATTAGGACTCATGAAACAAGTGAAGAGAAGTTGCTCACCAATTGTCTTCCACATTCAGACTAGAGCTTTCTGATATCTGATCTATTCCAGACTCACTTGTTAGCCTGCGAGCATGTCACAGATTCCGCTAGCCTTATCTTCATGTTGTGGGAGGAACTCTGGGAAAATAAGCTATTTCATATTCACAGGGCAACTTGCAAGTACCAGATTAGTCATGAATCTGCTTAATGATGCTAAACATGAAAGTCAGGATTGTCTATTTCCAAGCTGTTACCCAGGCTGGCTAAATGGTCCATTTTTTTTTTTTTTTTTTTTTTTTTTTTTTTTTTTAACCTCTGGCCTGAACGCTCGTTGAGCTACAGTCAGCTAAACCAGGCTTTTCTTGAGCACATTTAGGCTGATAGTTCTTTGCTGTGAGGGCTTCTTAATGCATACAGCAGGGAAAATCCTTTCTACTCAGGCCTGGTGACCTGAGTTCTACTCCAAGGTGTTGTTTCTCTAATCTTCACCTGTGTGGCAGGTGTGCCCTTACCACACAGACATAATAAGCAATTTTTAGATCAGAAAAACAAAGTGGACAGAATCTCCAGATATTACAACATCACCAAAATAGCTCCCAATGGAGAATCATTGACACATCCCCTTCCAGACAGTGATGGACAATCCCAACCTTTTCTAACCTCCAAGTGCTCCATACTAAGTAGCATTTTTGTTTCTTCCTCATCTCTGTCCATTTATTTGTTATAGGTCCGATAGTTCCTGTATCCTGGTTGCTTTAGCATATGAGCATCACAAACATAATTCACTAAACATTTCTGACTGTGTATTCTGTTCTGTTGACATGGTAGATTATGTTGGAGACTGTGGGATTTATCAGTCAGTGTTGAAGGAATTTAGCAGAGTTACTGTATCTGGGGTAAACATTAGAGTGACTAGTTTTCTCTATATATAAGGTAAATATTAGAGTGAAAAGATGTTTTCTAGAATCACTTTGACCTTGAAGAATCATTGTAGAAAACAGTGATTGTTTTCTGTGACTTGAACAATTATTCTGAAGGGGTGTTACAACTTTCACATGACTCTGGTCACAAGATGCCTCTAGCACATCTGAGGCTCTTGGATTATTGTATATTGCAAATGATACACAGAAAAGGACTAATGTCATGAGGGCATGTGATGCTCTTCTTTAGAGAGACATATGGATTAGATAGGACCTTGGTATAAAGAAATACTTTACCTAAAAATCAACTTTGTGTTACAGTCAATAAATATGCCTTTGAGCTGGGCAGTGGTGGTGCATGCCTTTAATCCCAGCACTCAGGAGGCAAAGGCAGGCAGATGTCTGTGAGTTTGAGGCCAGTCTGGTCTTTGTAGTGAGTTCCAGAACAGCTAGGAGTGACCTCTTTTCACCCTGACAAGTCAGAATCATGTGGTAAGTGACAGCAGCTTGAACAATATAGGAGTTTATACCATAAAGCAGTCCAGAGCAAGACAACCCAAAATGCATATGGCAAATTTGCTCCATGAAGTTGGTCTGTGTAGTGGGAAATTTACAAGAGACACTGTGCCTGGTATAAATTCTAGGGTGATGGCACCTAGGCATTGGAGTAATCATTTGTAAATAATCACTGTTGCAGTGTTGTAATGTGAGAAGAGCGGTTTGTGAGAGAAAGATGCCATGTGACAGGGTTCAAGCAGAGGGGTTCTTATTATGGAAAGGGATTATAAAAATGGAAAGGGAAGAGGGGAGACCAGCATCCTGAGACAGGAGCAGCAGGAGAGGGAGGGAGAGAGAGAGAGAGAGAGAGAGAGAGATGAGAGGTGGGCAGGGCCCTTTTAAAAGGGAACATAGTGAATGTGCACAGGTGGTGCTCTTAGAGGCTGCAGCTGAGGGCATGTCCTGTCAGAACCCCAAGGACAGACAGTACAGATGCCTGAATACTAACAATCAGTGATTGTTATCTGAGATTTATGGAGTTGTCTTTGGATGACTCCAGTCACAAGAAGGCAAACCAGAATTTTTTTGGGTAATATGCTCTCCTTCAGACAACTCTTAGATCAGATCAAAAGTTCTGGATGTAGAAATTGACTTGCTAAAAATACCTTTTGTGTAACAATCAATAAAAAAATGTTTCTGCAGGGGTTGGGGATCTAGGTCAGTGGTAGAGTGCTTGTCTAGCTAGCACAAGGCCCTGGGTTCAGTCCTTAGCTCTGAAAAAAAAAATAAATAAAAAGAAACAAGAAATGCTTCTGCTGGGCTACTCAGGGTTCAGTCCGCTTGAGGCTGACCTCCAGGCTTCTTCAAGGGTTCATTACATCCAGAGTGTCTCTTTCTTCAAACATCCTGAGTGATTCGATTTACTGACCAGTCTGCCTGGCCTAACATGTCTTCAAGATCGCTTTGTGATCATCTGTAGCTATCAAATCTATTATCCAGTCATCAGGAAAAAAGGAAGATATGGAGAAGTTTCTAAGGACTGCTAAGAACACTTGGGTTCACATCTCCTTGGGCTTGAGCCACACCCATGTGTAAGGCAGGCTGTGGAAATAGTCTTTTTTTTTTTTTTTGAAACAGGTCAGGATCCCACCATGTAGATCAACCTAGTCTCACACTCCTAAGATCCTCCTGCCTCAGCCTCCTGAGTACTGTGATCACAGATATGAGCCATCAGACCTGGTTTCAGAGATGCAGTATTTTCTATAACTGGACATGTAACCAAAAAAAACTAAGGTGGCCAAGCATGACACTGCATACTTGTAATCCTAGCACTTGGGAATTGGAGGCAGGAAGATAATAAGTTCAAAGTCTTTGTCTTAGTCACTGTTCAATTGCTGTGAAGAGACACCATGACCACTCATAAAAGAAATCATCTAATTGGTTGTTTTTGTCTTCCCTAAGACAGGATTTGCCTGTATGTATAACAGTCCTGGTTGTCCTGGAACTCATTTTGTAGATCAGGTTGGCCTTGAACTCAGAGATCCACCTGCCTCTGTCTTACAAGTGCTGGGATTAAAAGTGTGTGCCACCACTGCCCCCACATAGTTTGGGGGTTTGTTTATTCAGAGGTTTAGTCCATTATCATGTTGGTGGGGAGTCTGAACGTATGCAGGCAGGCACTGGGAGAGTAGGTGAGAGCTATATCCTGATCCTCAGGCAGAGACAATGGGCCTGATATAGAGTTTTGAAACCTCAGACTTACTCCAATAATCCTTCTCAAGTAGTACCACTCCCCAGTGACTGAGCA
Organism: Phodopus roborovskii; assembly: GCF_943737965.1. Lineage (NCBI taxonomy): Eukaryota > Metazoa > Chordata > Mammalia > Rodentia > Cricetidae > Phodopus > Phodopus roborovskii. The sequence continues at coordinate 790,346 of NW_026126524.1, read as the reverse complement.
TTCAAATATATGAGCCTATAGGGGCCACTCTTACCTGAATAACCACATAAGGGTAACTCAGTTATCTGTGTTTGAAATGTTGGGAATAATTGAACCACTTCCATTTCTGCTATCTGTAGAATCAAATTTGCCCCACTCTAGTTTTCACCACGCGCTGTGTCATTCTGTAGACAGTCCCTGGCAGGTCACACTGGCTGAGTTACAAGAAAGATCAGCACAATCGATGGTACTGCCAGGACTTTGTGATGATTATCTTACCCAGACATTCATTTTTGGTACAAATTGACATGCTATCTTCCAGTACCAAAAGTCATTAAGATCACAGTTGGAACTAGGCAGCTCTGACTTTCCCAGTTTTCACATTCTTACAGTTTCCCCCTAGCAAATTTTACTTTGGTACAGCACTGTTCCGATGACCTCCATGGAGTACTAGCTCAGTCCTAAAGCCTTTTCAAATACAGAATCCACATAAGATTGAAACATGAAGTCTGTAACTCTCTGTAGGAAGTAGGGGGCCTAAATGTAGATGAATAATATTTCCTTGACTTTCTTAAAGAAACTTACACAAGGTCCAGGTTGTAGCTCAGTTGGTAAGTACTAGCCTAGTTTTTGCAGGCCCCATGTTTCAATTCCCAGCATCCCCAAAACCTGGCATTGTGGCCTGTGCCTGCAATCCCAGTATTTGGGAAGATAGGCAGAAAAATCTGGAGTTCAAGACCAGCCTGGAGCCTATGGTGGTGGTGCACACCTTTAATCTCAGCACTTGGGAGGCAGAGGCAAGTGGCTCTCTGTGAGTTCAAAGCCAGCCTCGTCTACACAGTAAGTTCCAGAATAGCCAGGGCTGTTACACAGAGAAACCCTGTCTTGAAAAAAAATAAAAGACCACCCTGGCCTACATGAGATCCTGTCTCAGGAATTAAACTAACAAATAAGATAAGGAGGAGAAGAAAGAGGCAGCAGAAGGTAGTAATCTTGGGGTCTAATCTCTAAAAAGATAAAGGCGGTCAAGGCAGTCAAGGTGAGTGCTGGACCTGAAGGGACATCTCTACCAAGACACAAACCTCCGATCCCACAATAGCATTTCTGAAGTTATGGAACCTGACACAAGGAACTGGAGTGAGATATGCAGAAAGTGACTGCTGTCCCATCAATCAGTCCCTTCTCCCTGCCTTATCAGCTGTGAGCAGAGACCCCATCAGCAGCTCTCAGCCAAGAGAATGATGGGATCCTTCCAGTTCAGCTCGAGACAGTAGTAAGTGCTCTATGAGAGCTGCACTATTCTTACCAGGTTAAAGGGAAGCTACCACCTCCTTCTTCCTGGTGCAGATCCTGCTGTGGAGTCACACAAGCAGGTGATGAAAATGCACATATTGAGGACATGGAACAACCTGCCACTGTCTTGCAATGCTCACCAGCTGGTTCATTTTCCAACCTCTTATCTTCCCACCTCAAACACCTACTGGATCTTCCAGGTCTAAGATATCTACCCATCACATTCCCATGCAGACCTCCATCATCTCCTAAGAGCTCCCACAGCAATATGCTTATCCCTGCAGGTGCACAAGGTTCTCCCCAGGCTGCAAGAGAAGAGCCACTTACTCACATGTCACAGGCTAATGACTGTGAATTTCACTAGGGAGAAGAATAAATTCCTTTCTACCTTTGCATTTTCGATTATTAAAACATTGCTTGACTGAATAAACTACAATTTCACCAATAGGATAATACCCAGAGATGAAAAGAAATGAGCTATCAAGCTATGGGAAGACATGTAAGAACTTTAAGTGAAAGAAGTGGTTACACACTGCATGATTCCAATTATATGATATTCCAGACAGACAAAACAGGAGAAATGGCTCAGCAGTTAAGAAGATGTTTTCTTTTTTCTCAAAACAGGGTTTCTCTGCATAGCATTGGAGCCTGCCTGGAACTCTTTCTGTAGACCAGACTGGCTTCAAACTCACAGAGTTTACCTCTGCTTCCTCCGTGCTGGGATCAAAGGCGTGTGCCAACACTGACTGGCTAGATCCTACTGGCTAGATACTATTTGTTGTTGTTTTTCAAGACAGGGTTTCTCTGTGTAGCCCTAGATAATTATGCTGGCCTCAAACTCAGAGATCCACCTGCCTCTGCCTCTCAAATGCTGGACCACAGGCATATTCAACTGTGATAGGTACTATTCTAAGTGTCCTATACATATTAACTCAGTCAATTCCTCTATTCCTTTTATTTTTCCAGTGCTGGGGATGGCATCATGCAATAACTGAACCACTGAACCATACATAGTCCATCCAGGTTGTTGGCTTTTTGTGGACAGAGGTCTGAGACCTGGGTCAGTCACACAACATTAGCACAGGTTCAAACAGCCATTAAGTGTTTGTATTGAGGAAGCCTGACTCTAAAGATTATGTGTGTAACCTCTAGACTGTATAGCTTCTCTTACTCAAAGAAAACTTTGAAAAGTGATTTTAAGTGAAAGTCTTGCCCTCATTATTGGCATCCAAAAAACACAAGCAGATAGAATTATTGCTGCCACTAGGGGGCGGCAAAACCTTACAAGGTTGCCTTAAAAATTTTTATTTTTATGTTGCTTTTCTGTTACAGTGTTTCATGAAGCCCAGGCTGGAAGGGAGGATGGGGGAAGGAGAGAGGAGACACAGACAGAGAGAGGACGAAAGAGGGAGACAAGAAAGGGCATTTTCTTGCTTGCCTTTCTAAATTTTAATTCCCTGTTTGTTAGCACATTCAACTAAATTGCTTTATCTTTCTCTTTCTGCTCTGCCTAGCTTTCTGTCTCCTTTTCCTCTCTCCCTTGTCCTTCTCCTTGTCTCTCCCTCCTCTTCTCTTCTGCTGCTCCTGTCCCCAGAGGCCAGTCTCCCTTCTCCCCTCCCCACTTTTCCCATTCACTTTCCCCAAGCTCTGTCGAATGACATCTTTCTCTAATGTGCTGCTTTTTTTTTTTTTTCCCCATTACAACAGTATGAGGAGACGTGAGACAGGGACCAATACGAGGACAAAGCTGACCACCTGACCAGAAGGGAATGCCCTGGAAAGTCTGCTGCCTGGAGGTAAGAATTATGGCATGGTTTGTAGGGTGCACTGCTTTCCTAGATTGCTGGCTCTCTGAACAAAACAGCTTAGAGATTCATTTCCTGGGTCTGGAAGATGACTCAACAGGAGGAGACATTTGCTGGCAAGCCTGACGACATGAGTTTGTCCCCTGGTATCTACAAAGTGCAGGAAGAGGGGACACACACACACACACACACACACAGAGAGAGAGAGAGAGAGAGAGAGAGAGAGACAGAGACAGAGACTCAAGGTTTTTGATTGATTATTTTTCTTTTTGTGAAGAAAGTGATTTTAAATTTTTACATTTGAAGAAACACAAGATCAAGTCATAGAACAAAATTTTTTTTTGTTTGTTTGTTTTTTGCTTTTGAGACAGGGTCTCTCTATATTGTTTTGGAGCCTGTCCTGGACTAGCTTTGTAGACCAGGCTTGCCTCGAATTCACAGAGATTCACCTGCCTGCCTCTCTGCCTCCTGAGTGTTGGGGCTAAAGGTGTGTGCCACCAACGCCTGGCAGAACAAATGTTTTTTAAAACTTTTTTTAAAAATAATATATTTCTTGTCTCTACTCAGTGGCATTTTTTTTGTGACAGTAGGAGCCTGGTATTTCTGTCATGTCAGGACCTTGTCCTCTTGTCCTTTCTACACTGTGAGTTCTTCCCCCCCCCTTTTTTTTTTCTTCCAAGATCAGGTTTCTCTGTAACTTTGGAGCCTGTTCTGAAACTCACTCTGTAGACCAAGCTGGCCTCAAACTCAGAGATCCACCTGCCTCTGCCTCCCAAGTGCTAGGATTAAGGGCATGCATCACTGCCTGGCTAAATTTTTATTTCTTAAGACACAGTTTCATTATGTAGTTCTGCCTGGCCTAGAATTCTCTAAGTAGACAAGGCTGGCCTTGAACTCTCAGAGACCTGCCTACCTCTGTCTCCCAATGCTGGGATTGAAGACCTGCACCACCAACCCTGGTTTTAAGACTGAATTTTGTTATTTACTATGTGATTATGTGATCTTAGGGATTCTCATGTCCTTAAGTTTTCTAAATGAAAATGGTTCATATTGTGATGCAAAACATACAACAGGAGCAGAAAGCAAAAACAAAACAACACAAAACTAAAATCAAACCACAGTTTAAAGGAAATAATAGATAATTCATACTGTGCATAGTGGTGATGCCTTTTATCCTAGCACTTTGGAGGCACAGGCAGGCAGGTTTCTATGAGTCTATATAGTCACACCCTGTCTAAAAGTCAAGAACTACAGAAGCAGAGAGAATTGTTTATTCTGGAGCTAAAAGTTAGTGGCCATCGCTGGACAGTAGTGGCGCACACCTTTGATTCCAGCACTCTAGAGGCAGAGGCAGGCAGAGGTCTGTGAGTTCTAGGCCAGCCTGGTCTACAGACAAGTTCCAGGGCAGCTAGGCTACACTGAGAAACCCTGTCTCTGGTGGAAAAAAAAAAGAGAGAGAGAGTGGCCATGACCCATGAACACAAATTCAAATTGCTCAAATGCCATGTTCCTATATGGTAACAGTTTCATGAAGTTTTTTATACTAACAGAACAAAGCAAATCATAAATCAAGACACTTCTGAGACACACTGATGGAAATATCAGGTAAGCAGGTTGCAGCTAATAGGAGAAGCCCCTGCTGGAACAACAGAGGCTATCTGATGACCTTCTTAGCTTGGTGGAAGCAGGGGTCTGTTTGTACATTCCAGAATGTTGGTTAAACTGAGATAGGCAATAAATGGCTGTTAAGGAGGCTAAGATAGCACAAGATTATTTGTCTCTGGACTTGTGACATTCCAACTTTGTACAGTCATTGTTTTGTGTCGGAATAGGTGTAGCTTTTTCCTGAAAGCTTTGATTAACAGTGAGATCAAAGAATTGTAAGACTCAAATACCAATAAGGTGTGTAGCTGAAATTATGTGTGGGGTGTATCCCTAGCCTAGCCATAAATGCCAATTATCCTAAAGTTAGCATAGGCTTTAGCCTGCTAGGAATTTCCTCACAGATACCACTGCCCGCCCACCTTGGGAGGGGTTGTGTTAAGCACCAGAAACATATTTTCTCAAAGTTCTTAGTCTAGAAGTCTGAGACTGAGATGTTACCAGCATTGTTCATGTTCATCTCCTCTGTCAGTCTAATAGTCTCTCCTGTGTGCCCGTATCTTTTTCTTTTTTTTTTTTAAAGATTTATTTATTATGTATATAGTGTTCTGTCTGCATGCATGCCTTCAGGCCTGAAGGGGGTGACAGACCTTATTACAAATGTGAGTCACCATGTGGTTGCTGGGAATTGAACTCAGGACTGTTGGAAAAACAGCCAGTGCTCTTAACTGCTGAGCTACCTCTCCAGCCCCCTGTGTCAGTATCTTAACCCTGTGCTTCTTAGAAAGCTGGGTGGTGGTGGCTCATGCCTTTAATCCCAGTACTTAGGAGGCAGAGGCAGAAGGATCTCTGTGATTTGAGGCCAGCCTGGTCTACAGATCGAGTTCTGGGACAGCAAGGGCTGTTACACAGAGAAACTCTGTTTAAAAAAAAAATAGTATATGATGTCCACATAAAACACAGCTGTCAGCTGTTAGAAAACTTTCTGGGTGATGGTAGTATACACCTTTAATCCCAGCACTCTGGGATTCTCTGAGTCGAGGCCAGTCTGGTCTACAGAGTGAGTTCCAGGACAACTAGAAATATACAAAGAAACCCTGTTTCATAACAAAATCCAAACCAAAACAAAAGGAAAATATAGCTGTCATCTCAAAGACAATATGAGATAGTTTATTCTTGAGCCAAATATATGAATGACCATGGCCAAGAAACATGGATTCAGGTTGTCCCAAATAACATGTTCCAACATGGTGATGGCTTAGGTTTCTATGGGTACATAACAAAAGGGAGTCATAAATGAATGCATTTTTCAAATGCTCTGGAGGGCATATCAGGTAGGCAGGTCAAAGTACAATGTGGTGAGGAATTTCTGTTATAGGCCTCAGATGCTATTTGTATCTAGCATTTTTAGCTTTTGGAAGCTAGGATCTGTTACATTTAATACATACCAGAAGGTTTTGTGTGATAGTTATAGGGATATTATGCCAGACAGATATTGGCACTAAGGGGTTAAAGATAATGTGACTCTGGATCTGCAACGTTCTAACTCTCCACACTCATAAATCATAAACCTCTAATCAATCAGTCATCTTTGTGAAATCTTTATCAAATGTGTGCTTTTTTCTGAGAACTTTGATATACAAGAAGAAAAACAACATGAAGAAACGCTACAACGTCTAGTTTGGCAGTGGCAAATGAAAAAAAAAATCATGTTAATTCTTGACCATTCCATCCAAATGGAAACAAAGCCACAGGCCTATTCTCCAGCCTCTACCCTTAAGTATTGACTTGCCTGGCCAGAGGCTGTATTGGATAAGATGCAGGTTTAAGCTCAGGAACAGCAAACTCACATCTGGAACCAACATCTCTCTGTGAGAATACCTCACTAACCTTTTCAGGACGGGAAGAGACCCTCCCCCCCAATCTGGCCTCTGGAAAGAAAAATTCCTATGAGACCCCAGTTTGGGATACATGGCTGAAAATTAGACTGGGCTTGGGGATAAGGAGTCCTTGTTTTGGTCCATACTTAGTCCATCTCTGCCATCAGGGCCAGTCTGTGTTTATATGTGCCAGGCCTATCCTGGCACTGACATTGGCTAAGCCAGGCTAACATCAACTAGTTGAGAAATTTTGTCTACCATTTTCAGCTCTTCCATGACAGGTACTTCCTATGTCGATTACAAGAAGATCACCACACTTGCTGCTTTCTTTCTGTGTCCCTCCATGTGCTCCTGCTCTGAGGTCTCCAACCTCCCAGGCATTTCCCCTCAAGTTCCTGACAGAGGGTCAGGCCATTAGCAGGTTCCAGGAGTCTGTATAGGTTTTCATTTCACACCCTGTTCCTCCCACCCCTTCTCTAGAGGAGACAAAAGTAATCCCCTGGTTGGCAATTAATAAATAATTGATACTAAATAGAGTTACCATGATTAGTTTTTTTTACAGACAGGGCACATACCCTGAGCTGCTTCTTGGTACTGTGAACGCTGGAGTTTATCCAGTAATCTCAGGGTTACTTACCTAGGGCTGCTTGTGAATGGCTATGTCAGTCTATACATCTGTCTGCTAAACTGCAACCTCCAATTAGCCTCTTCCATAATTAAGGTGATGTTTGGCTTTCTTCACTAGCTTCAAGCTCTAGAAATGCTATTGTCACATAACCTGAAACCCTGACAGAGAGGGTAAAGCAAGAGGCTTGCAAAAGCAAATGGAAACACCATGGCTAGGCAACTCTTGTTATGTGAGGCACTGTCTCAAAACAAAACAACAACAAAATCAACAAAACATAACAAAAATGAAGTCAAGAGAGACAGCTCAGTGGTAAAGTACTTGGCTATTCTTACAGAGGACCCTGGTTCGACTCCCAGCACCCACATGGTCACTTACCATCATCTGATGCTCTTTTTGGTTTGTATGGGCACCAGGCACACATTCAGTACACAGACATACATTCAGGGGAAACACCTTATGTGTAGGAGCTGGAGAGAAATAGTTCAGTGGTTAAGATCATTGGCTGTTCTTCCAGAGAACCCAGGTTTGATTCTCAGCATTATTGGATTCTCACAACTGTCTGTAACTCCAGTTCCAGCCAGGGCCATCTGGCATCCTCAGGCCCTGCATCAGTGTGATACACACACAATTAAATAAAAAAGATGGTTTAGCTTAGCTGGTAGCTGGTAGCATACTAACAAGCACAAAGCCCTAGGTTCAATCCCTAGCACCACACAAAAGTAGGAATGTTGGCATATGCCTGTACTTCCACCATTTGGGAAGTAGAGACCAGGAGTTTGAGGGCAGCCTCAGCTACATACTGAGTTCCAGGGCAGTCTGACTACTGTAAGACTCTGTCAGGAAGGAGGAAGAGGAAGAGAAGGAAGAGGACCAGGAGAATAATAATATAAGAATAAAAGTACATTTGATGTTCACTCTTGATTTCATAATACCAGCTCTTGTCCAACACCTGGGGTATCACCAAACTGAGAGGAAAAAAAAAGATGATTGGGGAGAAGTAAAAGCATCCAGTGCCATCAGAGAAGTGCTGGGAACATCACAGAGTGAAACTTGTATTTTAACCACAAGGTTTGATCAAAGGGCTTACCCTGAAAAAGAGAAGCCACAGGTGAGTGATTGGGAAGGGGGTGGGGACAGGACAAGAGATGGAGAAGGAGGTGAGGGTGGGTGGGGGTCAGGTAGAGAGCAACCCAGAGCACTTGGTCTATGTGGGATGTCTGGGAATCAGGCTGCTTTGTTCACCCACCTGCTCTCTCACATACAACCTGAGTTCCCTCAGTCAGGAGAGCTTAGTGCCCAGGCTACCTTATTTAGTGGTATGATCATGAATCATAAACTAAAAAGCCCCTGAACTTCATTGACAAAATTATGGTGATAAGGACTTCCTTCCCATAGAAAGGTGAAGCAGTGACTGTGAGAAAAATCATCTGCAGAGTCTTAGCTCAGTGACTGGCAAAAGTGGATGCTGAAGAAAGAGAAGGCTGCAAGAGAGATGGCTTGGTGGGTGAAAGTAGCTACCACCAAGACTGATGACCTGAGTTACTGCCCTGCAACTCCCTCAAGTTGTCCCCTGGCCTCTACATGTGCACTGTGGTATGTGTGAGCCTCTGTCCCCATAGACTATGTTAATAAATGTTTAATAAACAAAACAAAACGATTATCCAAGTTATTAGCCTTGGTTGGGAGTTTCTTAATCTAGCTCTGGGAAGTCCCAGAGGTTTGTATAAATCACATCACCACTCTCCCCCACAGCCCTATTTTCCTGTCATTTTCGTTCTTCTAAAAATTTTTTTGTTACTTATTTGTGTGTGTGATGTATGTGCACTTTATTTCCTTTCTTTTCTTTTTATATTATTTATTTATTTATTTATTTATTGAGACAGGGTTTCATGTATCCTAGGCTGGCCTGGAACTCACAATGTGGCTGAGGATGACCTTGAACTTCTGATCTTCTGGCCTCTGTCTCCCAAGTGCTGTTGAAGGAAGTGACTACATGCTCAGCTAGGCTTAATTTGTACCAATAAAGAATCTTGTACACAAGGTGCCTTTCACCTTGTTGAAGCCCAGTACTCCAGTCTTAGAAATAAATATCTCACTGGGACCAGAGATAGCCCAGTGGGTAGAGTGCTTGCCAGCAAAGCCTGCCAATTTGAGTTTAACTCAAGTGGTAAAAAGAGAGAACATATTCCTACTGACCTCACAAATAAATACATACATGGAATTTTTTAAATATTTAAAAGAAATATTATGAATAGGCTTGAGTTAATGTTAATAATTGTTATTATCAAATTAATAATAACTACTAATAACTAATAATATTCCTTGAACAATACTCTAATACCATGAGAATTCATACACAAAGAATTCGTACATCAAATAAAGGAAATGGGAAAGTGAAGTAGGAAAAACTACAGTGTGATCCTGATCCCTAGGAAGTTTGAGTGGTAGATTTAAAATCTTAATTTCTGTCATTAATCATTAAAAAACAAAACAAAACATGCTGGATGCACTATCACTTTTAAAGATTAAGTCAATCATGTCTCTAGTGTAGAAGATCTCAGGTGGGCTGATTGTTCCATGTTTGTGGTAGTAAAAGGTGGTCTGAGATCATATTTCCCTTTTGACCACTCTTTTGTAATCAATAGTGTATCAACCATCTGTACAGGGATAAAATTTACACTTGTACCATGTAGTTACGGAAAGATTAGACTGTTCTCAATGTTCTCAGAGAAGGGCTTGTGACACAGGAAGACAATAAAAGTTTACCTTATAAACACAAAAGAGAAAGGGTTTAAAAAGTTAAAAAAAAAAAAAAAAAAAAAAAAAAAAAAAAGAAAGAAAAGAAAAAGCAGGATTTGCAAGATGGCTCAGCAGGTAAGGGTTCTTGCTGCCAAATATAATGACCTGCAAAAACCTGCAAGTGTTCTGTAACCTCTGTGCCACAAACATAAGTAACCAACCAGCCAACAGCGAAAAACAAAAACAAACAAACAAAAGTACTTCTATTAATTACTTTTGTTCTTGCTGTAATGATATACTTGATGAGACATTTAAGCCAGGAGAGGGTTGTTTTCGGGGGCGAACATGGTGGTAGGAAGTGAAGGGGATGGTTACATTGTATCTGCAGTCAGGATACAGACAGGAGACAGAACTGGTGCCCAGCTGTGAATCCTGGAGTCCTTTCCACAGTGACCCACTTGGTCAGTAAAGCTCTACTTCCCAAAGGTTCTGAAGCCTCCCCAAATTAGCAGCACTATCTGGAGACCAAGTGTTCAAACATGGAGAGACTTTGGGGGCATTTCACATCCAAACCACAACAGTACTGATTCTAAATCTAGTAAATATTTTATTAAATTGTATCAGTTACTTATTGAAATCATGAGGGGGATGGATATACACTCACACCAAGGCACAAGCAAGTGTGGTGGTTAGAGGACAACTCTTAGGTGCTGGTTCTCATCTCCCTCCCAACTTGTTGAGGATTTTCTGTGCTGAGTGTTCTAAGCAGGCTGGCAGTAGAAGTAACTGGATTACAGATTCCAGTCATCATGGCCTACTTTCTGTGGGTTTAGGGCAGTGCACTCAACTTGTCAGGGTTGAGTAGCAAGTGCTTCTATCCATTCAGCCATCTCCCAAGTCCTTTTGACATCTTCTAACAGTTATAAGACCCTTGTTCTCTGCTTTGTTAAATGAAACTAAAGGAAGTGATTTTCTAGTTAGGTATCATAATTAACTTATTATTGAGCTGGGAATGAAGGCATATGTCTGTGATCCCAGCACTTGAGAAACATACAGCATCAAGTTCAAGGCAACCCTGGTCTTTCAGGCTGGCCAGGACAAGGTCTCACTCTATCACAAAATAAAATATTATTTCAATACTTCTCTTAGATGATCTGTGGAGATGATTAAAAATACTAGTTAAAATATTACTAAGCAGTGTGCTCTAAGTCTGTCTTACAGTTTTATTTTTATTTTTGTGCACATATGCAGGTTTGTGTGAGTGAATGGCACATGTGTGCAGGTGTCCTCTGAGATTAGAAGAGGACATTAAATCCAGCCCTTGGATGTGTGGCAGTGCCACATAAAGGAAGAAAGACTAAAGGTTTGATTTCATTTACTCAAGAGTGGGTCTGAGTTATTCAGAAGAGTTTTGGTCTCTCGTGTTCTAATCTAAAAAGTAGTCCTGAACAAAGGCATCCTCTTTCTATCTGAGCAGCAGTAAAAATATGGTAATGAGGAGAAGACTGTCTTAATCTTTCACAGGAGTCTCACAAAGGAGTATAATATCTTTCACACCTTCCTAACTTACAGCAGCACAGAAAGCCACAATTAAATATGTGATCATTTTGTATCTGCATGAGTCTGGCCCAGACACCATATCTCACACATACATACATACATTGTTCTGAATAAAGAGTCACAAAGGAAAAATAGGGAACATGGTACAATCAACACTGTGCATTTGTCTGAGCTTGTAAGGATGAATTACATTGGAGGCCCAAAACCCAGTAAGATTTGATTACAATGCTTTTTTTTTTTTTAGACTCAATTAGTTTTTAACATGTTGAATATACAGTATGTGAGCAGAATGATATGTATTCATAGATAATCTCAAAGCCCATTATTAAATTGGTTACAGATTGGGTGGAAGTTTGATTTGTAAAAACAAGCTTCAAACAGCGTTTCTCAGAAAAACCATTCCCACAGAACTGGTGTTGCAGGTGGTTGTGAATGGCCTGAGGAGGGTGACAGGAACTGAACTCAGGTCCTCTGCAAGAACAAGTGGTCTTAACTGTTTGCAGCAATTTATTTTGATGTTTGTTCTGCTCTGAGGAGCTGGAAAGTGGAAACAAACTTCCTATCAGATTTTTCCTTGTTCACTTGATGCAGATACAATTAAAGGCGGCCAAGGAGAATCACAGCCACTCTGACATCCAACTGCTCAACTTCTTCCTTGTTCCCTCAGTCATCCACAATCCCTCTTGGGGGGTTAAGGTGTTTTCAAAAGGGTCAGCTATCTCCAAACTAAATGAATAGAGTTATACTACTCAGGAATTCACCACTGAGACAACACTCTGTTGAAATTTGTTTGCTTGCTTGCTTTTTTGTTTTGTTTTGTTTTTGAGAAAAGATCTCATTTAAAGTAATCTGCTTGGTTTAGGCTTTCCAGTGCTGGGCTTACAGGACTGCTATCACACTGTTACTTCATGTCTTTTCTCTTATTTTTAAGGTATGTATATATGTGTGTGCCTATGTGTGAGTCTGTTTACATTAGTGCAAGTGATCAATCTGGAAGAGGGCGTTGGTCCCCTTGGAGCTGGAGTTGCAGGTGGTCACTGACCCTGACTCCCACATGTATGTATGTATGTATGTATGTATGTATTCTTTGAGATAGGGTTTTATTATGTAGTCCTGGCTGGCCTCCAGTTCACATAAATCTGTCTGCTGTTACCTCTGGAGAGCTCTGGCCTCCAGTTCACATAGATCTATCTGCTGTTACCTCTGGAGAGCTGCCATTAAATTTGTACATCTCAAGTCTGCTGAACTGGTAGTGGATCTCAGGAGCCCTAAAACTTCCCCTTAAATTCCTAACCTCTATTTCCTCATCTCTTTTTCTTTATTAAGTTCAGTTTGATTTTATTTCAACTTCCATCACAAGGAAAAAGTGTGATTTCCTTTAAGCATGCCTACACAGTACCTGCCTTTCCCCTTTGCTTTCACTATGGGAAATTCTTTGTTTCCTATGTTTAATGTGCATACAAGCAGTTAAGAACTTTACTTAAACCGATGGTAGTGGCACACACCTCTAATTCCCACACTTGGGAGGCAGAGGCAGGTCAGTGTCTGTGAATTTGAGACCAGCCTGGTCTATAGAGTTCCAGGATAGCTAGGGTTACACAGAGAAACCCTGCCTCGAAAAGCAAAAAATAACAAAACAAGAACTTTATTTAAAGATGTTAGAACTAAGGCATCATTCAAAGAGCTTGTAAGCATTCATCTTTGGCACACCTTGCATACACAATTCCTGTGGGGCCTCTTTGTCACTTGTCTTATCTTCATTAACAAATCAGCAGTCTTGCCACCTGCTGCTACAGCAGCAAACAGGCCTCAACCAGTTTCTCCCAGGAGGCTAAAAACGTTCTGATTTTACAATAACGTTAGATACAAAGGACAAGCATGGTGCTTGCTGATGCCACATTTTAAGAGCTTTATAACAGAAATTTAATTATCAGGTTCTCTTAAATAAGAAAACTTTGAAACTGAGGCTCAACTACCTGCCACCCCTGATTTTGTTAACAATGAAAGACCCCAGCAGACCCCAAGAGTTTGGTGCCTGTCAGGGGGGAAGGCCCTTGCCCCCAAGAGACGAGACTGGACCACTGGATGCAAGTGCAAGAGGTTATTTATTGTTTACACACAGGTACCTATGGACGCCTCAGTCTTTCGAGAGACTGAGAGAGCGTGCCTGGTTAAAGCATATGCAGTTTATATAAGGTTGGTGTGGCAAGAAGCAGGCTTACAGAAGCAGAAGCATGGTTACAGGGACTTCATTGTTTCATCTAAATGTAGCAGTTGTAGTTAACCAAGGACAGTTGATTATTCGGGTTGGGCACAAAGAATACAAAGAATTCAGTTATGACTATCTCAGCATCCTGGATACTGTCCTGCTGACCTTGCTTTAGTCCAAGCTGCAGACCACAGATATCTGGTTGGCATTGGATGAGAGCAGCACCTGGTTCCCTCCTGTACTTTTCTCATAACTTGACCTTGGCAATTAATGAGAGCAGCTCAAGCAGGCAATAAGCATAGTAGGGGTCTTTCACAAACATATCAAAGAAACCTCCCATGAGGCTCAAAGATTCTGCCACAGGACTTAAGTAAGTAAATAAAGTCCCAGTTCTCCACACTCTCCAGGTCTTCTTCCACTAACGATCAAAAACCTGTGAAGAAGAAGAATTCCTACAAGATATAAAAAGACAGGCAGCAAAGAGATTACTGCCACCTTATTTCTTTAGATGACTTATGGGAACACAAATACTGACTAGGCCTCTAAGTGTTTTAAATGTAAAAGTCTGACTTTTCCTTTTCCAAGAGCTAACGGGCTTCCTACTATGATAGGGAAACTCAGGCAGATTTCAAAAGAAAAACAAAACTACCATGCTGTTGCTATTGACTGAAAGTTGCTTTATCCCCTAACGATGATTGAGAAAAGACTTACTTTTCAGTGACTCCTCTCAATAATCAAGCACTTATGTCAGGCTGTTAAGAAAAATAAAAAAGTAAAATGGATACAAAACTGGATAGAATGTTAATGATAGAAGACACATATAAACTTAAAATAGATGGTTATGTACAGATGAAAAAGAAAGGTCAAAAGGTTATGCAAGTTGTAAGAAGGCTTGTAAGGATGGAAAAATACAGCCTAACTGACCCCAGGAAGCTAGAAGTTTAAAAATATTAAATACCTTAAATTCCAGACCCTGCCCTCAAAAGGTCACACTCCTAGCCACTTACCTGACTTTGTAAACTGCTTGTGAAACCCCGTCCCAGTGACCTAACCTAACTGCCATTTGTTACCCCACCTAGGAGCCCACACAAATGCAGACCTCCAGGGCTATAGAAAACTGATTGGTCTATAAAGCATGGGCTTGGATGGTTTAAATTGATTGGTCTGCAGCGCATGGGCTCTGGATGCTAAGAGATGATTGGTTTACGATGCGTGGATTTTGATGTAACCCTATAAAAGCTGTCTCAATTCTGTACTCGGGGTCCTCAGGTCCTCTACCCCTGTATGGCGTATGACTGTGGACCCCAATGCACTTGGAATATAAAAGTTCTCATGCTTTTACATCAAGACCGCTTCTTGTGAGTGATTTGGGGGGGGGTGACTTTCCTGAGTAGGGGCATGAGTGTTCACACTCTGTGGGTCTTTCATTTGTTGCGTTGGCCAGGAAACTGAGACCACCTCTCTCACCCAAGAACCGACTTGGAGGTTCGGGGATCCCCTCTGATATGTGTGTATGTTTGCGTGTTGGCCGTCTCTGTTCTGAGTATCTGTTTTCTGGTATCTGTATTCTGGAATGCGTGTTTTCAGTTTTGTTTTGCAGCTGTCCTCTTGGTCCGTAAGGACCAGGGAACCGTGATCAGCAGATGTGCTAGGGGGATCACAAGCTGTT
This sequence comes from Phodopus roborovskii, assembly GCF_943737965.1. NCBI lineage: Eukaryota > Metazoa > Chordata > Mammalia > Rodentia > Cricetidae > Phodopus > Phodopus roborovskii. The sequence goes on along the minus strand of NW_026126524.1, from coordinate 774,982 downwards.
GTCCTGGAGGAATCCCCGGGGGGGGGGGGGGGGGGGTATAGGAATCCTGGGGATACTCAGTTGTTAGCTTCTTTCTGTCTGTCAGTAGGACCGAGCTCTGTTGTTGAAGTGGAAACTTCCTCTGTGGCTGTTTGAGTCTTTTGCCTGTTTGCTGGAGATGCGGACCGGGTCGCTTGTGTCTGGATCTGTTAATTGCTGTTTCGCGAATTTTTGTTCTGTGTGTCTTTGTCCCCTTAGTTTGACTCTTGACCACTGGACTGAAGTTAAGCCTTGGGCCTATAATTTATTAGTTGAGGTTAGGAAGAAATCCTGGCAGACTTTGTGTACCTCTGAGTGGCCGGCATTGGATATTGAATGGCCCCCAGAGGGAACTTTTAATTCTGAGATTATCCACGCTGTTAAGACAACTGTCTTTCAGACTGGACCTGGCTCTCATCCCGATCAAGAGCCCTTACATGGAAGGATCTGGTAGACAACCCTCCCCCATGGGTTGAACCATGGCTGAGCAAGCCAAGAGAGCCAGGCTCCCGAGTTCTGGCCCTCAAAAACGGAAAAAAATGTCTGCCCGGGGAACCCAAACCCTCTCCTTGAATCTACCCTGAGATTAAGGAGCCTCTGGCCTGGCCGGAATCCCAACCCGTTCCCTCACCCCCTTATCCAATACAGGCTGCCGTAGGGGACCTTTCATACCCCCATGAAGCTCATGCCCCAGTGGCAGGAGGACCTGCTACGGGGACCCAAAGTTGGAGAGGAGCCATGCCAGAGTGAACAGATGGGGTTGTGACCCTGCCGCTAAGCATGTTTGCCCCCTCCCCCCCCCCAACCCCCGTGCCGGGTGGCCTGGTGCAGCCCCTGCAGTACTGGCCCTTCTCCTCCTCAGATCTTTACAATTGGAAAACTAACCACCCCCCTTTCTCAGAGGATCTCTAATGCCTCATTGGGGTTGGTGGAGTCCTTTATATTTTCTCACCAGCCTACTTGGGATGACTGTCAGCAACTGCTGCAAATGTTCTTCACAACTGAGGAGTAGGAGAGAATTCTGTTAGAGGCTAGAAAAAATGTTCCTGGGGCCAACGGGCGGCCCATGCAGCTGCAAAACGAGATTGATGCAGGATTCCCCTTGGCTCACTCCATTTGGGACTTCAACACCGACGAAGATAGGGAGAGCTTGAAAGTCTATCGCCAGGCTCTGGTGGTGGGTCTCTGAGGCGCCGTGAGGCAGCCCACCAATTTGGCTAAGGTGAGAGAGGTGTTTCAGGGACCAACCTAATCTCCCTTGGTGTTTCTTGAAAGGCTCATGGAGGCCTTCAGATGGTTCACTTCCTTTGACCCTACCCCAGACGCCCAGAGAGCTTTGGTGACTCTGGCCTTTATAGGGCAATCTGCTCCGGAAATTAGAAAGAAACTCCAGAGACTGTAAGGGTTACAGGAAGCTGAGTTGTGTGATTTAGTGAAAGTGGCAGTGAAAATGTATTATAAAAGGGACACAGAGGGAAAAAAAGAACAGAGAAAGGAAAAGGAAAAAATGAGAGAGAGGACAGGCCTGACAGAAGATAGGAAAAAAAAATTTGACTAAAATCTTGGCCACAGTGGTTGAAAAAAAAAAAAATTAAAACATTTAAAGCAGGCCCTAAACAGTCTGGAGAGTGGGCAACAGAACCTCACTCGACAAGGAACAATGTGCATATTGTAAAGAAAGAGGGCATTGGGCACAGGACTGCCCCAAGAAGAGAAACAAGGGATCGAATGTGCTAGCCCTGGGGGAAGATGAAGATTAGGGAAGACGGGGTTCGGCACCCCTCCCTGAGCCCAGGGTAACTTTGAAAGTGGAGGGGAGACCAGTTGACTTTTTAGTGGATACCAGAGCAGAACATTCTGTACTGATACAGCCATTGGGAACATTAAAAGAAAAAATCCTGGGCAACGGCAGTATTCATGGACTACCTGAAGAGCAGTGGACCTTGGCTCGGGCCGGGTATCCCACTCATTCCTGGTTATCCCAGAATGCCCTTACCCTCTGTTAGGAAGAGACATTCTGTCAAAAGTAGGAGCCCAGATTCATTTTGACTCTGAACAGCCATCAGTAACTGATAAACAGGGAAATCAATTGCAAGTCCTTACTGTTAGGCTAGAAGATGAGAACAGACTCTACGAGGAGCCGGGGCTTGACTGTGACTGTTCAGATGGGGCTGGAACCTCCAATATGGACTGGTGGTTGGCTCACACTCCCTTAGCTTGGCAGGTTATTCAGATGAAAGCTAGTGCTAAACAGTTAAACAGTACCCCATGAGTAGAGAGGCTTGGGGAGGAATTCGACCCCATATCCAAAGATTGATCCAGCAAAAAAATTCTCTTGGGCCCCAGAGCATCAGGAGGCATTTGATGCCATTAAAAAGGTCCTGCTGAGTGCACCTGCTCTAGCTCTCTCTGATGTAACTAAACCTTTTTAGGACAAGTGTAAGGGGGTAGCCTGAAGAGTTTTAACTCAATCCCTAGACCTGTCAAAGAAGCTTGATCCTGTAGCCAGTGGATGGCCTGGCTGTCTAAAAGCTATCGTGGCCATGGCTGTACTGGTCAAAGACACTGACAAGTTGACTTTGGGGCAGAAAGTAACTATAATAGCCCCCCATGCACTGGAGAGCATTGTCCGGCAGCCCCCAGACCGATGGATGACCAATGCCTGCATGACTCACTACCAAAGCCTGCTTCTTACCAAGAGGATTACGTTCGCTCCACCAGCCACCCTCAACCCTGCCACTCTTCTGCCTGAGGAGACTGATGAACCAGTGACTCATGACTGCCATCAACTGTTGGCTGAAGAGACTGGGGTTCGCAAAGATCTTATGGACATCCCTCTGGCTGGGGAGGCGCTGACCTGGTTCACTGATGGGAGCAGTTACACTGTAAAAGGTAAAGGAAGGGCTGAGGCGGTGGTGGATGGAACCTGAACGGTCTGAGCCAGCAGCCCACTGGAAGGAACCTCAACACAAAAAGCTGAGCTTATGGCCCTTATGCAAGCCTTGCAGCTAGCCGGAGAAGTCCATAAACATTACAAGGACAGCAGGTATGCTTTTGCAACTGTACAAACTAAAGGGGCTGCCTCAACCGTGGTGGCTAAAAAATTACTCAAAAAAATTTTCCAAAGATTTAAAATACCTAAGGTAGTAAGATCAGACAATGGTCCAGTTTTTGTTGCCCAGGTAAGTCAGGGACTGGCCAAGATATTGGGGACTGATTGAAATTACATTGTGCATGCAAACCCCAAAGTTCAGGTAGAAAGGATAAATAAAACCATTAAAGAGACCTTCACTAAATTGGCCGCAGAGACTGGCATTAATGATTGGATAGCTCTCCTACCTTTTGTGCTTTTCAGGGTTAGAAACACCCCTGGACCATTTGGGCTGAGCCCCTGTAAATGGCTCTTTGGGGGGCTCCCTCCACTGGTGGAAATTACCTCTGTACATAGTGCTGATGTGCTGTTCTCCCAGCCTCTGTTTGCTAGGCTTAAGGTGCTCAAGTGGGTGAGGCAGCAAGTGTGGAAGCAGCTCCGGGAGGCATACTCGGCAGAAGGAGACTTGGAAGTTCCACATCACTTCCAAATTGGAGATTCAGCCTATGCACAGGAAACCCTGAGACTCGTGAAAAGGCCCACTTTGCGGTCGGTCCAGAATATGTCCTCCTCCTCTGGACCCACCCCCGCACCATTCCAGGTTATAAAACCCAGGAACAGCCTCTTACAACTGCTCATTTTTATTCCTATCTTGTTGCTTACTGTTAGAAAAGTTGTTGCTTTTGTTAGGAAAAGAGTGAGTGTGGTCCAGATCATGGTACTTAGACAACAGTACAAGATCCTTCTGAACCAAGAGGAGGCTGCCCTTTAGCCCTCCCAGTTCTAAGATTAGAACTATTAACAAGAGAAGTGGGGGGATGTAAGGAATGAAAAATACAGCCTAACTCTCCACTGACCCCAGGAAGCTAGAAGTTTAAAAATACTAAATACCTTAAATTCCAGACCCTGCCCTCAACCAGTAAATAGTCAAAAGGTCACATTCCTTGCCACTTACCTGACTTTGTAAACCTCTTGTGAAACTCCCGCCCCAGTGACCTAACCTAACTGCCATTTGTCACCCCACCTAGGAGCCCAAACAAATGCAGACCTCCAGGTCTGCTATAGAAAACTGATTAGTCTATAAAGCATTGGCTTGGATGGTTTAAATTGATTGGTCCACACTGCGCGGGCTCTGGATGCTATGAGATGATTGGTACGATGCATGGGTTTTGTTGTAACCCTATAAAAGCTGTCTCAATTCTGTACTTGGGGTCCCCGGTCCTCTACCCCTGAATGGCGTATGACTGTGGACCCCAATGCACTTGGAATATAAAGGACCTCATGCTTTTACATCAAGACCGCTTCTTGTGAGTGATTTGGGGGGGTGCCTTTCCTGAGTAGGGGCATGAGGGTCCATGCTCTGTGGGTCTTTCAGGATAAAATAATTATGGAATGTTTCCAGATGGAAAGGATAGGTGAAAAGTTTCTATATTTGTGATAAAGTTTAAGGTAGCTAGATGTTTTCAGAATGAAAAGAAAGAAAAACAGCTATGTAATTTGTGAGTTTGAGGAAGTGATTTGCTGTATGTGAAAGTTAAGACTTAAAGATGAAGCCCTTCGTAGTGATGCAGTCTTTAGTCCCAGCACTCTGGAGACAGGGAGTCACATTTTTTTGAGTTCAAGGCAGCCTGGTTTACATAGTGAGTTCCAGGTCAGCTAGGGTTATATAGAGAGAGGGAAAGAGAGACCTGTCTCAACAAACAAAGAAAAAAGATGATAATTAGATATTAAAACTTTCAGCTTGGTAGAGTAAGTTTCAGGACAGCCAGGACTACAAAGAGAGAGACCTGTCTCAAAACAAAGCAAAACAAAATTATGTTTATAATTTTTCAGGCTTTATTTTTGTTGTGGCTCAAAAAATGCATCTTACAGACACTTCCTGACTGCTTTCTCTGTTATGAGGCTTTCAAAAGAGACAATGGTCCTGCTCACACAAGCAAAACTTTTAGTTGTTTTTGTCAACTTTAGAAAGTTCATGCCTCTCATTGCATTCCAAATAGCCCCCAAGATAAGACATAATTTAGTATGTTTATCTATTGCTAAAATACCAAATACATCCAGACAAGGTGCACACCTTTAATCCCAGCACTCGGGAAGCAGAGGCAGGTGGATATCTGTGAGTTGAAGGCCAGCCTAGTCTACATAGCTTCAGGACAGCCAAGAATACCCAGAGAAAACCTGTCTCAAAAACAGGGGACTGGAGAGATAGTGTAGCTGTTAGGAGCATTGACTGCTCTTCCTAGAGAACCTGGGACTCAAATCCAAGCACCCACATGGCATCTCACAACTGTCTTTAACTCCAAGATCTGATAGCCTCACACAGATATACATGTAGGCAAAACACCAATGCAAATAAAGTATAAATAAATAATTTTAAAAAACAAGAAGCAAAACAAACAAAAAAATCAAATACATAAACAAAAGGGGGAGAATAAGATATGAGCTATTCCTTCAATTTTACCCTGACACCTGAAGAAAAACATCACAAGGAACAAGTTATTTTATCTAAACTCATGGTTTTGTATGTTCAGCACCAATGCCTAAGAAACACAAACATGAGACTCAGCGCCCATGTGGAGTTTATTGAGAGAGGAGAGAGGAAGGAGGGTAGCTGGTGGCCAACCAAAAGCAGGGGAGAGAGAAAGGGGGGAGAAAGAGAGAAAGAGCAAGAGAGAAAAGGCAAGAGAGAGGTGCCCTTGGCGCATTTGCTTTAAAAGAGAAACTTGTGCATGCGTAACGGGGTCCCCTGGCAGCCAGGCAAAGCTTGAGCAGCCAGGTTAAGTCATGACTTACAGGAAACATGGACATGAGTATCCCGCCCATCAAGGGGCGGGGTCAGCAGAGTGCTGGTTCCCAACAATATGAACTCCCCCAAGGACCTGGGTCCTGCTTCCTTCATGATTTGGAGCCCCACTCCAAATCTGCAATTTCTCCTATAGGATTTCTCTGGATTGTAACAGGATTGATAAAGTCATACTGTGAAATGGCACCAGAAGACATTATGGTAACAGAAGAGGGATGCTCCCTTGAGTTTCAACCACTTGTAAACTGCTGGCCACTGGTAATTATCACCCCATTTACCAAATTTCTCTTATACTGTGATTTTATCTCCTTGTAGGAATTTAGCAGAGTCACTGTATCCCTGTAGATATTAGAATGAAAAGCTGTTTTGTTTGTTTGTTTGTTTTTCCTTTTGAAGAATCCTTGTGGAAAACAGTGATTTGTAGAATTGTTTTACTGAAGGTCATTGCAGCCATCCCATGACTTTGGTCACAAGACACTCAAGCACACCTAAAGCAATTATTGTGTAATGCAAAAGATACATAATAAAGGACTAGACTCATGAAGGCATATGATGCTCTCCTTTAGTAAGACATTTAAATAAGATTAGGGACCTTGGTATGAGAAAATACTTTGTGTAACAATCAATAAATATGCTTTTGTATGGCTGTTTGGGGTTCAGTCCATCAGAAAGGCTGGACTTCCTGCTGCCACATAAGGCCTTAAAATTTCCTCTTGGAGTGCCTTCTTCCTTGAACTGATCCACACTGTACAGTGTACCCTAACATATCCTGACTTTAATTCTTAGCTATCACAACTATCACAGTTACCACTGTAGTAGCCTTAACTCAGTCTATCAAAACTGGAGCAACTGTAAATTCCTATCTTTAAAACATCACTGCTGAATTACAAGAGCAAACCCATATTGTCCAACAAGTCCCTAAGAGATAAGATACCCTCAAATTTGTAGTCATGTGGCTTGAGGAACACACCAAGAAGCCCACACCTCTGTTAACTATACTCAGAAATGGAAAAACACTTCTAAACATCTTGTAGTGGTGTTTAGTTCCCATTTAGAACAATGTGTTTCTCAGTTAAACAGCTTTCTCTCCAAATTAAAAAAACACAGAGAACAAGCTCAAGATGCATCCTTATCTAGCCTGACTGGATCAATGCTTCAGCTGGTTTCCAGGATGAAATCTATGTGTGGTCTTTTATAGGATTAGTTATTCTGTTGTCTGCCCCTCCTAAGTCCGTCATCCCTTTGCCAACTTTCCACAAGGACGCCCTGGAGTGAAGTGATGCTGATTTAGACTGCTCCACAGGACACCATGCCTCACCAACTCTACCTTCCTGGGCATGTTTATTTAATATAACAAAACAAACAAACAAAAAAAAGAGGTGTTGATGGACTGGCCTTGCTATGTGGCTCAGACTGGCATCAAACCCAAACTGCCTCAACCTCCTGAGTGCTAGAATTATAGGCCCATATTAGCACACCCATTTCTCACATTTCTCTGGCTGTCCTGGATCTTACTATGTAGACCAGGCTGGCCTTGAACTCAGAGAGATCTGCCTGCCTCTGCCTCCGGAGTGCTGGGATTAAAGGGGTGTGCCATCACCACTGTCTTCCCAGTGCTGAGTTTAAAAATTTGGGTCACCTAACCCTGCCATTTTTTTTTTTTTTTTTTTGAGACAGTCTCACTCTATAGCTCAGAGTAGCCTGGAATTGATAATGTAATCCAGACCTGACTCATATTTATTGCAGTCTTTCTGGGTCAATCTCATTATAGATGGTTGTGAGCCATCATGTGGTTGCTGGGAATTGAACTCAGGATCTCTGGAAGAGCAACCAGTTCTTAACCTATGAACCATCTCTCCAGCCCCGCTTCTAAGTCTTATTTGATGAATATTATTGTGTTTGGGTGACTACAGATTCAATAAATCTCTATTTTTTCACCTTTTTTTCTTTTTCTTGGTTAATGAATGATTTTTAAAATTACATTTTAAATTGGTTGCTTCTTGCATGGTGTGGTAGCACTGGTGAAGTAGAGGGAGGGGTCAGGACTTCAAGATCATCCTTGAGCTCATATTAAGTTTGAGATCAGCCTGGGCTGTGTGAGGCTCTGTTCCAAAGGAAAGCAAAGCCCCTAGGCATCTTGTGTGTTATTTTTTGGTTGTGAGCCTAAACTTTAGCAGCTGAGACATTCCTCCAGTCTGAATCTTGTGTGTTGTAAGATTGCTCAAAGCCTATTATAAGTTAAATCATTAATTATTTTTATGTCCCTTCTACAATATTATTCTACAATATACAATAGAACAATTCAAATTGAGTAATATACATTTCTTCTCTCCCAGGAGGAAGTCACAGATTAGCAGAAGGATAGAAAAATTATAGTGGCATGGGGAAGAAAACTATGGGTGTCTCATCTACTTTTCTTCTCTCTCTCTCTCTCTCTTTTCTTGAGACAGGGTTTCACTGTGTTTTATAACCCTGGCTGTCTTGAAACTCACTCTGTAGACCAGGCTGACCTTTAACTCAAGAAATGCACCTGCCTCTGCCTCCTGAGTCTTAGGACTAAAGGTATGCACTACCACTTCCCAGCTCACCTGAATTTTCCATTGAGAAAACCAGAAAATTTCAGGTACCACCAAAACTCAGGAATTTGAGTATTTGGTCCCAATTGGTGGCGCCATTCTGGGAGCGTTAGGAGGTACACCTTTCCTAGAGAAAGCATGTCACAGAGGGCAGACTTTGAGAGTATACAGCTTCACCCAACTTCCAGTTCATGTCCTCTGCTTTATTCTTGTGATCTCTCAGCTTCTTGCTCCTATCACCATACTTGCCACCTGCTGACATGCTTCCTTGCCATGATGGACTTGTATCCCTCTGCAAATCATAACCCCAAATAAACTCCTTCTTCCTCAAGTTGCTTTTGGCCATATTGTATTATCCCAACAATAGAAAAGTAACTAATACAGCCACCATATCCAGTTTATGTGGTGCTGACCATCCAACTCAGGGCATTGTTCATGCTAGGCAAATTTCCTGGTTTGAGGCCAGCCTGGTTTATACAGTGAGTTCCAGGACAGCCAGGGCTACACAGAGAAACCCTGTCTTGAAAATTCAACCCCTCCCTAAGTACATGCACACACACCAAATCAAAATCCAAAATCCATAAAACAAAAAATAGATATAATATGAAAACACTTTTTTTTTTGAGATAAGGTCTCATTGGTAGCCCATACTGTCCTTGAATATTAGCTACCTCCTGCCTCAGCTTCCTAAGTGCTGCGGGATCATAGGTGTGAATAACTATAACCAACAACTTGACATTTTACAAAAAGATAAATATTCAAATTCATACCAGCCAAAACTATACTGTGAGGCCCTGGCTCAAAAACAACAAATAAACACACTGCAACCAAAAATCCCACAAATCAATTGGAGTTCGTTGAAATTGAAAAATGAAGCCACAGAGAAACCCTATCTCAAAAACAAAATCAAAAAACAAAAATAAAGTAAAGAGAGAGAGAGAGAGAAAAGAAAGAAAGAAGAAAGAAATTGAAAAATCATCCTCATATCAGAAGGTATCTATTGCGGTTAAATAAGGATCAGGATAAACAAATAGGCCGAATAGATGTTTATTCAGGGAGAAATAACTTACAACCTAGACAGATGAACACCAGGGAATTCCACCTGATGCTGTCCTGTCCTAGTCATACCAGCAAGAGAGCTTTTCCCTGCTCTCCCTCAGACCTCCTTCCCCAGGTCACTTCCACCCATGGCTCCACCCCCCAATGGGAGTGGTCAGTGCCACAGAAGGACTATCTCACTACAGGTATAGGCTGTTTTTATTGTTTCTTTTCTTTTTCTTTGATCCAGACTGTTTGGAACTCATGGACTTCTCTGCGGTCCTCTTGTACCAGCCTCCTGCACGTTAGGATTGCTGGCATGAACTACTGCACCAGACTTTAAAATAAAAATACTATTAAAAAAGGAAATGGGCTGGAAAGTAGGTTCAGCGGCCGGAGGAAAAACCTTACTCCTTACTTATGGCACCCACGTGGCTAATAAGAACTTCCACTTAAGATTTAACAAAAGTTTAAAAAAGGGTTTTACAAACAAAAGAACAGATACAAGCAAGGTTTCTTGGTAGCAGCATTTTTCTTGGTTGGACTCTGCTTTTCGAGAGACAAGCTGATTGTGCAGTTCCTTTAAGGAAGTTTCCTGACTCAGCATAAGCGGCAAAAAACCGCACAGCTTTTAAGAAACTCTGCTAACAATTTATTGGTGTATATTAGTGCTGGTAATGCCAGTGACCACATCTCCAAGCCAGAAGCATGCTGCTGGATGGCAGCACAGACCAAGGCAGTGAGCACAGCTCTCAGTGCTAGCGGTAAAATTACCCGCTGTCATCTTGGATAGATAGCGGCTAAAACAGCTATGACTTTCATTTTAGCAATGTTGTTGTTTACTAGATAAAGACTCGTGGCCAGAAAAAGATAAAGATTACAGTAAAGACAGATTCACATTAAAAAAAAACACTAAAGGTTTACATTAAATATATGTAGGCTTGGGAGAGAAAAGAAATAAAATAGTTTTAAAAATATAGGGAGGAGCTGAGTGTGGTGGCACATGCCTTTAATCCCAGCATTCAGGAGACAGAGGCAAGCAGATCTCTGTAATTGCAAAGTAAATTCCAGGACAGATAACAGTTACACAGAGAAACCCTGTCTCAAAAAATAAAAAAATACAACTAACAAAAACAGAGTAATAAAAAAGCCACATAAAGATGAAAAGCACAGAAAAACTATGGGTACTATATGCTCTATACGCTATTCCGTTGTCTTTAAATTGTTTGACTGCTGAGGAAATAACAACTGTTAAAAAAAAATGCTGCTGGATTAATTCAATTTATATATTTTAAAAATGCTTTGACTCCAAAATTTAAATTCAAGGACAAGTTACTGGGGAAAAGGATTTCTATTTTTGTTTCCACAGAAAATGAAAAGCTGTGGATTCCTTCCAAACTAATGTGGTTTTGATCAAGCCAGACCCCTGAAACAGAGTACCAGGTGATCCAACATTCAAAACAGCTTGAACAAGGCAGCCTTGCAGACTACAGCCAGGATTTCTACAGCTTCTTGGGATCCCCATGACAGCGCTTCCTACCAGCAGGAAGCAGTTTGGAAAGAATGACACCCAAAATGCCAAATATTGTTTATAAATGTTTGTTTTCATTTAAATGGGGTTGATTATAAATGGTTAATGATCACAGCCAATTCTTTTTAAAGGTAAAAAGGGGATTATGGTATAGATATGAATACTTTGTTTTGGAATGGATTTTCATTTATTGATACAATTTAAGGTCAATTTTGTGATGTATATATTTCTCCTTTTGTTTAGGTATTGTGTTTATATAGCTCATTTAGAAATGTAATGTATAATGTAGTACAGATTATAGATAGTACCTATGATAGTCAGATATTATAGTTAAGTTAGTTAGGTTTTTCAAAATACACAGTGATGTATTTAAGATAGATAGGAATTCTTCAAACCTTTCAAAGACCTACAGAATATGGCATTTAAAATGGTTTAGGGTTTTTCTTGACAGTGAGACATAACTGCTCCTGGCAACACCACCTGCACCAGAAAGGAAGATGGAAGATGGACATCGAAGAAGCACGTTATGAAGTTTACTTCCAATATGGCAAGACTAGCCATTTGGACAAGATACTGCTTTTGTCTGGACTGTCTGATTTTATGCTGAATAAACTGGACATGCAGGACCCACAGAAAAGTGACTGCTGATTCTAGATGGACATTTCTACAGAGTTCCTGCTTCATGGAAGAGTCTGACAGACAGTCTGCAGGACACAAAGAAAAGTGACTAACAAACTGTCAATACAAGAAGACAGTTTAAAGTTTCCTGCTTTGCTGAAGAGTCTGCCAGACACACTATGGCCTATGGGCTGAAGATTCCAGAAATCTTTGGGTGACTGACCAGGCAGTGAGTTATCTCTGTCATTTCTAGAGATTATATATTATCCTTCTGTGGTCTTTGAAGGAGTTGAAGACAGATAGTTATGGTTATAGTTTTCCTTAGTTAGGATTAAAGATAAGTTACATAGACTTTAGACTCACAAAGATAGGATAGATGATAAAATATTTTCTTCAAATCTTGCTAAATGTTAATGGACTAAATATTGTTAATTATGATTCTTATTGGTAACTGTTGTGTGATATATTTTGCTATATTAAGGTTAAAACCCTTTTTATTTAGACAGAAAAGAGGAGATGATGGGAGATGTCATTCCGCAAATATGTTTCTCATACTGGTTAATGAATAAAGCACTGTTGGCCAATAGGAAAGGAAGATAGGAGGAACTAGGAGATAAGGAAGAAAGAGGAAGTAGTAAGGAGGAGTCAAAATGGAGAGTCTGGAGAGAGCAGAATGCTGGCCGGCTCCCTGGTAAGATGAGACCACATGGAAATATTAAATTAATAGAAATGGACAGAGTTAGCCGATAAGAAACAAGTAACTGGCCAACAGCATTATATCAAATACAGAGTCTCAGTGTGTTATTTGGGGCTGGCGCGATGGTGGGACAAGACCAGCGGTGGGAGGAAAAACCTTACTCCTTGCAAGTTACCACCAAGTCTGACAATCCAAGCTTGAGCCAGAAACTCCCACTGTAGAAGGAGATGAATACTACAAGTAGTTCTCTGATATTCATGTTTCTCTGATATTCTGTCCCAGGCACCTGCTCACACATACACACAACAATAAATAAGTCTAAAGATTTTAAAACAGAAAAGACAAATCAAAAATGGAAAAACATGTTTACAAATTATATATTTGATAAAGGGCTTGTATATATAAATAAATAAGGAATTTTTAAGTTTCATAAAAGATAAACTATCAGTTTAAGAGTATATAAAAAGACTGATAATCATAGGATAAAACTGCTCAAAGTCTGTAGGGCCCTGCATGGACCCCTGAGGCACCTTGAGCTAGCCTGAAGCTGTTGGCAGGAACTCCTTGCCCCAAGGCTTTTGTTGGTACTCTTCCCGTGACAACACACACCTCGTGACAACACACACCTCGTAGGGAGGAGCTAAGCCTAAAAATTCCTATAATTTTCCACTGTGCTGTAAGTCGGTATTTAACCCCGTTCTTGCCCCTCAATAAACGACATTCGGCATTTGGTGTTCTGACATTGCCATTGAACGAATGACCCGCTGTCTTGTCTTTATTTCAATCTCTAGGCCTTTGCCCGATTTGTGGAACAGATGGTAGTGCGGGCGCTACAAAAGTCCAGTACAGCCAGGGCTACACAAACGAAACAAAACAAACAAAAACGCTGTCTCAAAAAACAACAAACAAACAAACACCCAAAACTTGTACCAGGCTTTGTCTTTTGGGCCACCAACCAGCTTCCAAATCACAAGATGGAGACATATAATTAGTTATCAATGTTCTTATCTTGCTCTTATTTTAATCTGTTTCTCTTTATGTTTTGCCTCAGAGCTTTCTACTTTTCTTTCTGTAGGTCCTACTCTGTGTCTGCTGGCTGAAAGCTGCCTGGCTGACCCCAAGCATTTTCCTCAATTTCTCCTTCATTCTTTCATCTTCTTTGCCCTTCTTCCCTTCCCATTCTAGATTTTACCTCCTACTTACTCTGTCTGCTAGCCTCACCTATCCCTCTTCTACCTAGCTATCAGCTGTTCAGCTTTTTATTAGATCAAACAGGTGCCTTAGACAGGGAAGATGAAACAGCAACACATCATTTCATAATTAAACCAATGCAGCATAAACAGATGCAACACATCATTATATTGTTAAACAAATGGAACAGAAACAAATATGACACACCTTTATACAGTTAAATATTCTACAGCATAAGCAAATGTTACACATCTTTACATGTTAAATGTTCCACAACAAAAATCAAAACAAAACAAAAGCAAAACAAAACAAAAACCTAAAACTGTTTAATGTTGTAGGCAGTTTAAGAAAATACACATTGATCCAGGTGGTGATGGCACATACCTTTAATCCCAGCACTTGGGAGGAAGAGGCAGGTGGAGCTCTGTGAGTTTGAGGTCAGCCTGGTCCACAGGGCTAGTTCCAGGACAGAGAGAGTTCCAGGACAGGCTCCAAAGCTACAGAGAAACACTGTCTCTCAAAACGAAAGAAAAGAAGGAAGGAAGGAAGGAATGAAGGGAGGGAGGGAGGGAGGGAAGGAGGAAGAAAGAAAGAAAGGAAGAGGGACAGAAGGACAGAGGGAGGGAGGGAGAGAGGGAGGAAGAGAGGAAGGAAGACATTGATTGATTCTAGGTCATTATAGAATACCTCTCCTTCCATTTTCTAGATCAAAGTTACAGGGCCAACTTCAAGAGGGCAAGAGCAGAGTTTCACTGTGTGTCTAGAGAAAAAAGAAAAAACAATGCTTGAGAAACAAATAACAACATAAAGAGTAAAGTTTATTCTGACTAGAGTTACTTTGTTTTATCATTTGAGGGATTTGATACCTATTTGTTAAAGTCTAACTCTATTATATCTTGCTTAATTAGTGTAAATTTTGAAGCCCATGGTTACAAGTTTTATTACATTTTATCATGACTCCTTAAACTAAATGTTGGGTTTAACTTCATACATAGGAAAAAAACCCTTTTAAAAAAAATACAGGTGTTGTAGCTGGACAGTGGTGGCACATACCTTTAATCCTAGCATTCAGGAAGCAGAGGCAAGTGGATCTTTGAGTTTGAGGCCAGCCTGGTCTACAAGGGCTAGTTCTAAGACTTCTAGGGCTACACAGAGAAACCCTGTCTTAAAAAAAAAAATTCAGGTGTTATAGGCTGGAGAGATTTCTCAGTGGTTAAGAACACTGGCTTGTAAGGAGTACGGTTTTTCCACCGCCGCCTGGTCTTGTCCTGCCGCCACGCCAGCCCCAATTAACACACAGAGACTCTGTATTTGATATTATGCTGTTGGCCAGGTGCTAGTTTCTTATTGGCTAGCTCTGTCTTAATTATTAACCCATTTCTATGTATTTCCACGTGGTCTTACCGAGAGCGGAGGAATGGCGGTTCTGTTCTCTCCAGACTCTCCATGCTGACTCCTCCTTACTACTTCCTCTTCCTCCTTGTCTCCTAGTCCCTCCTATCTTCCTTTCCTATTGGCCAACAGTGCTTTATTTATTAACCAGTATGAGAGACATATACAGAATGACATCTCCCATCACTGGCTGTTTTCCCAGAGGACCTGGGTTCAATTCCCAGCACCCATATGTCAGCTTCACAACTGCCTGTAACTCCAGTTCGGGGAGGGGGGTGATCTGGCACCCTCACACACATATACATGCAGGTAAAACAACAATGCACATAAAAACAAATAAACTGTAAAAAGTAGAGTTGTCATAGAGTTCTTTAATTTACAAGGTATTAGAACACTTTTTGTGACCAAAAATGCCAAAAGTTAGACCAATAAGTGTAAAGTGTTCCTATATCATAATGTTTAAATTATTATGTGTGTGTGAGAGAGACAGGCAGACAGACAGAGAGTGGGTGTTCATATGCTGCTTTAGAAGTCAGAATACAACTTTTGGGAATTGTTTCTGTCCTTTCACCATGGTTTCCAGGTATCAAACTCAGGTCATCAGGTGCAACAAGCATTTTTGCTCACTGACCCACCTTGTTGGGCTTATTATTATTATTATTATTATTATTATTATTACTGAGACAGGGTCTTATGAAGCCCATTGTGGCTTTGAATTTACTCTGTCATTGAAGGCAACCTCAAACTTTTTATCACTTGCCTTTACTTCCCCAGTGCTGAGATTATGGGTATCACCATGGCTGGTATATATGGTACTATGGTTAGAATCTAGACCTTTGTATATGCTTTGCAAGCATCCAATTGAATTTTATCCCAGCCACCTAGATTTCAATTACCTGAAGTCAACTGTAACCAGAGAATAGTAAATGAAAAGATTCTAGAAATAAAAATTACTTTTATTTATTTATTTGTGTGGTTTTGTTTTTTGTTTTTGTTTTGTTTTGTTTTGAGACAGGGTTTCTCTGTAGCTTTGAAGCCTGTAGACCACGATGGCCTAACATTTTTTTTTTTCAGGATAGGGTTTCTTCATGTAACCTTGGCTGTCTTAGAACTAGCTCGATAGGCCAGGCTGGCCTCAAACTCACAGAGATCCACCTGTCTTTGCTTCCTGAGTGCTAGAATTAAAGGTATGCACTATCACTGGATTTTTAAAAAAATATTTATGAGAATGTATATGTATCTGTGTTGGTGCATGTGCAGTAGAGAGTATGGTTCTGGAGATGGCAAGAGGCATCAGATTCCCTTGGAGCTGGAATTACAGGTAACTGTGAATCAATGGGATTCTCTGCAATAGTAGTATGGGCCCTTAATTGCTGAGCCATCTCTTCAGCACCCACAGTAAGTTTAAAATTGCATGCTATTCTGATTAGCTTCATGAAGTCTCAGTGTCCCACTCTGCTCTGCCTGTGATGGGGATCATTTCTTTATACTGCATGTACATGCTGTTTACACTACTTGTACACTATGCACAGTCTTTCAGTCATCCAGCTGTACTGAATGGTGGGGTTAGTGTTCAAGTAATTTTTATTTTATTGTCATTATCTTTTTAAAATTAATTTTTATTTAAATTAAAACCAATCTTATTTTACATAACAATCCCAGTTCCTTCTCCCTCCTATCTCCCATTCCCCACCAACCCTTCATGTCACCACCCCCATCCACTCCTCAGGGAGGGTGAGGCCTCCTATGGGGAAATCATCAACATCTGTCACATGTTTTGGGGCCCTCCCTGTTTATCTAGGCTGAGAAAGTATCCCTCCATAGGGAATGGACTCCCAAAGTCCATTTATGCACTAGGGATAAATACTGGTTCCACTGCCAGAGGCCACAGACTGCCCAGGTCTCCTAACTGATTCCCATGTTCAGGTGACCTGGTTTAGTCCTATGCTGGTTCCCCAGCTGTCAGACTGGAGTCTGTGAGCTTCCACAGCTGTTTCTGTGGGTTTCCCCTGCCTGGTCTTGACCCCTTTTATTGTCACTTCTCTTGTTCTACAACTGGATTCCATTTAATAGAGATGCCTCTATTAAGGCATCTCTTTTCTTGCTCTCCTTCTCTGTTCTTCCCCCCAAATTGAGCTTCCTGATCCCACATGTTCTCCTTCCTCCTCTTCTCCCTCCTCTTTCTCTTACCTCCCCGCTCCCCATCCCAAATTGCTTAGGAGATCTTGTCCCTTTCCCCTTCTTGGGGGACCATGCATCTCTCTCTCTTAGGATCCTCCTTGTTTCCTAGCTTCTCTGGGGTTGTGGATTGTAGGCTGGTTATCCTTTGCTCTATGTCTAATAGCCACTTACTTATGAGTGAGTACATACCATATTTATCTTTCTGTGTCTGGCCATAAATACTATAAACCATAGTTGGCTCAAATCAGCCACCAATAAAGAGAGCATTCAAGTTGGGTTACCTTACTCGGGATGGTTTCTTCTATTTCCATCCATTTGCCTGGTAATTTCAAGATTTCATTGTTTTTCCGTTGAGTAGCATTCCATTGTGTAAATGTACCACATGTTCTTTATCCATTCTTCAGTTTGAAGGGCATCTAGGTTGCTTCCAGGTTTTGGCTATTACAAATAATGCTGCTATGAACATAGGTGTTGTATGAATGTGCATCCTTTGGGTATATGCCTAAGAGTGTATTTGCTGGATCTTGAGGTAGAGTGATTCCCATTTTCCTGAGAAACTACCATATAAGTTTGCATTCCCACCAACAATGGACGAGTGTTCCCCTTTCTTCACATCCTCTCCAGCATAAACTGTTGTTGGTGTTTCTGACTTTAGCATTGAGGAGGTAGAGGCAGGTTGATTTCCTTGAGTTTAAGGCCAACCTGGGCTACATAGTGAGGGACAGCCAGAGCTACATAATAGAAACCTTGTCTCCAAAAACGAGGAAAAAAAATTTATAGTGTAATATGAATATGTTTATTTGCCAGATTTTTCAGAGGATAAAGGGGACTCTTGCTTCTTCCTGTTTTTCGGGACAGGGTTTCTCTATTTAGCCCTGGAACTAGGTCTGAGGACCAGGCTGGCCTCCAACTGAATTAGATCCTCCTGCCTCTGCCTCTCAGGTGCTACAGGTTAAAGAGATATGCTACCATCTCCCTTCGATGGAACTCTGGAAATATGAGTGAAAGAACACAAGCCACAAAAGGCACTTTTTCAGAGAGGGAAATACAGTATGTTGTCTCTATGTTATAATCTGTGATAAAAATAGGACTGAAAATATTTTCACAAAATATAAAGGTATTACAGGTGTCGTCTTGCATCTATGTGTAAGTCAAAGAGATAAGCATGTTCTCCTTAATCAGTTGGAACACTGGTGTGCAGTTAACAATAGTATGACCATTCTGTGTTGTTACTTTTTTTTTTTGGTCTTTATTACTTTTTCCGGAGCTGAGGACTGAACCCAGGGCCTTGGGCTTACTAGGCAAGCGCTCTACCACTGAGCTAAATCCCTAACCCCGAATGTTGTGTGTTGTTACAGTCAGCTGCTTTGTAGGAGAGTATACTCAGGTTTGTTATCACTAGGAAAGGTCTCGAAGCAGGTAAACAGAAAAAGAAAAAAAGAAAAATTAGTTTCTTTCGTTGTCATAGGGAAAAAGTGTGAAAATCTTCCACACAGACTCCAAATAAATTGGGTTTGGAAAGTAATCTTTGAGTGAAATTTGACATCCAAGGTATCCTCCCCACTATGGGAATTCTCACAGCAGGCCTCCCGGGTGAAGGTACTTTTTCAGTTACTATCTCCACAGAAAGGAAATCAGCCTAGCGAGATGTACTGAGCAATATACCATTTCTGAGGACGTAAAAAAAAATTGCACACGAAAGATTGGACACGGAGTCTCTGTGTCTCTCCCTCTCTCTCCTTTTAAAAACGTCGCGCAGCGAGCACCAGGTGTCCGTAAGCGCCGCATTCACTATTGTGTCTGCGCTGGCAGTAGCAGTACTTAGTCCCACCGCGACATTAAAGAGTCCCTCTTTGTTCAGCGCTGGCCCGGGACGTAGGACGCGGTGTTCTTCCGCGCTCGCCGCGCAGTCCCCGCCCCTCCGCGGCCCTGGAGAGCTGCCATTCGGCCTTGGAGTCGCTCCGCGCTCCCAGAATGCACCGGTAGTCCGCGGGAAACCAAAATGGCGAAGGGCTGCAGCGAAGTGGTCTGTGTTTGAGGCCGGTGTGAGGACGCAAACTCTCTTCCCGACCCTCGTCCCCTAGGAATTCGGTGTGTGCGTGCGTGTGTGCAGGGTTCCCGCTGGGGCGGGTGCCCGGTGAGTGCCCGGACTTGCGGGGAAGCGCTCACGGGGACGTGATTGCTTCTATTTTCCTGTATGAAGCGGTTGGCACCACTCAAGTGACCGAATGAGGTGAGAGACCTTGGCCTGGGAACCGACTCTTTGGGAGGAGGTGGGGATGCGGGGAGAGAAGAAAGAAAGGAAAGCAAAAGAAAGGGGAAAGATGGAGGATCCGCTCCGGGTCAGGATTCCTGCGTGTGGGTGTCTTTGCATTGATGCATGTGTTGAAAGAATGGATGGGAAGCAGTCGTCAGTGGAATGTTGGAGAAAACGAGACTGCAGGAACGAGTAGGGCGTTCGGGGAGTCGGTTGGTGGAACCAGAGACGTTGAGACAGGGAAGCTGTGTTTGGAGGGCAGGAAGGAACCTGGGGGCGGGAGACGGTTGGAGGGGCAGGATGAACCTGGTTATGAGGGGGTGGGGAGCCGAGGGGGCGGAACCGTCAGAATGTGGGGCGTCTAGCAGAGGGGCTGCTGTTTGGCGTTTTAGGGTTGTGAGGGCAGTTTGGAATCGCAGGGTCCTGGAATCGTGTGGGATTGGGGTATAGGAATCTAGCGGTCGGGCTCGATAAAGTGTTAGGATGAGGGAAGTAGTCTGGAAAGCAAACCTTGGAATCTCAAAGGGAAGTGGAAAAGTGAATTAATGCGGGGAGCAGATAGTTTTTTTGTTGGCTTTTTAATTAGAAGGCTTTCTTCTGTTCAATTAAATTTCCCTACTCAAGATATTTTTATTCACCGTCACAACCTAGGTAATTACGGTTTTAAGGGATTTAACTAAACCGGGCTTTCTTAACATATATTTCCATAGTGCCAGAACACTCTAACTGGTTTTGCAATCTGATGTCCTTAATTGTTAGATTTTTTCCCCCCTTTGGAAGAAATTAGAAGGAACAGATGAATTTTATTGAGTCACTCGAACAATAACAAAAGATGTATGGGATGCTATTGTATTTGGTTGAAGATATTACCATGCAGTAGTAACTAGAATTTTAAAACCCAGACAAACCTGTGAATAACCTAGAAAAGTACCCCATGAGATCAAAGTGGAGCTAAAAAGGTGTAAATAGTGGTTGGTTTGACTCCATTCTCTGTAGTAGTAACTTTCTTCTTCAAATTGAGACATATACTATTGCCTTGTCTGCAGACTGCTTTCAGTTTCCATGTTTTAATTTTTTCCTTGGGAATTTCTTTTGGGAATAAACATAAAAGTAATTGTGGGTAAAAATAAGGCGAAGTTAAATTCTTTTTTTAAAAAATTTATTATTTTATGTACATTGGTATTTTGCCTGCATGTATGCATGTGTGAGGGTGTTGAACCCTCTGGAACAGACAGTTGTGAGCTGCCATGTGGGTGCTGGGAATTGAATCCAGGTTCTCCAGAAGAGCAGTCAATTCAATGCTCTTAACTGCTGCTAAGCCATCTCTCTAGCCCTGCAAACTTAATTTTTTTTTTTTTTTTTTTTTTTTTTTTTGAGACGGGGTTACTGTGTGTAGCTTTGGAGGCTGTCCTGGAACTCACTCTGTAGATCAGGCTGGCCTCGAACTCAAAGAGATCCACTTGCCTCTGCAAACTTAAATTCTTAAGTGACCTTTTAGGATACCAGATAATGCCTTAAATACCCACCCCACCCCCATTTTTAAAGTTTTGAAGCAGGGTCTCATTCCTTATTATGTAGCTCTGGCTGTCGTGAA
The DNA here is from genome assembly GCF_943737965.1 of Phodopus roborovskii. NCBI lineage: Eukaryota > Metazoa > Chordata > Mammalia > Rodentia > Cricetidae > Phodopus > Phodopus roborovskii. The sequence continues at coordinate 753,995 of NW_026126524.1, read as the reverse complement.
CTCACTTTGTAGACCAAGCTGACCTTGAACAGACAGAGATCTGCCTCTGCCCACTGAGTGCTGAAGTCTAATGTGTGAGCTACCACAAGGTGATTTAGTTGTTGATCTCCAGTTAATTTAGCATCAGCTGTCATTGGGTGTCCAGCTTGAAGTACTATACTTACATGTATACTATGGAGAATTATTTCCCTTATTTGTTCAAAAAGTGTATATTGAGGACTTTGTGGATTGAATGTAGTCTCTTTTTTTTTCTTTTTTTCTTTTTTTTGAGACAGGGTTTCTCTGTATTGTTTTGGAGCCTGTCCTGGAACTAGCTCTGTAGACCAACCAGGCTGGCCTCAAACTCACAGAGATCTGCCTGACTCTGCCTCCCGAGTGCTGGAACTAAAGGCATGTGCCATCAATGCCCAGCTTGAATGTAGTCTTAGTGTTAAAGATATATGTTAAAGACATGTTCAGTGTCCATGTAGAGTAGAAAATTTGATTTTGACCAATGAGGTGTGATAGTGCCTGTGGACACACAGCACCTCCCAAGCTATAGTTACTAAAACTGATGAACCTTGACCTTAGTCATGATGAAAGTACAACTAAATTCATAATGAAGCATGATATCAAGATAGCCTACTGTAAAACTATCAAGTGTCAGGAAAACAAAGGACATAGCTGAGATTAGAGAAGACAAAAACATGCTGGTCAAATGAAATGTACAAGTACCAGTGTGCACAGAGGCCAGGGCCATAACATCTCCTAGAGCTGGAGTTACAGGTGGTTGTGAGCTACCTGACAGGTGCTGGGAACCAAATTCAGCTCTTTTCCAAGAGCATTCTGTGCTCTCCAGCCCTGATAAAGGATATTTTTCACCTGTTGCTGGAGTTACAAGTGGTTGTGAGCTACCTGACAGGTGTTGGGAACCAAACTCAGCTCTTTTCCAAGAGCATTCTGTGCTCTCCAGCCCTGATAAAGGATATTTTTCACCTGTTGCTGGGTGGTTGTGAGCTACCTAACAGGTGCTGGGTACCAAACTCAGCTCTTTTCCAAGAACATTCTATGCTCTTCAGCCCTAATAAAGGATATTTTTCATCTGCTCTAGTGGTTCTAAAATTTAACCTTTGGTAATGAATGAGTCTCTCATTTTTATTTTTTTATTTTATATTTTATATTGATGTTTTTCCATGGGTATCAGGTCCCTTAGAACTGGAGTTACAGTTGTGAGCTGCCATGTGGGTGCTGGGAATTGAACCTGGGTTCTCTGGAAGAGCAGTTAGTGCTCTTACCTGCTGAGTCATCTTTCTAGTCCTTCCCCTCCTCCTTCCCTCCTCCCTGCTCCCCCTCCTTCAGGGGAACCAGGCTGGCCTCAGACTCACAGAAATCACCTGCTTGTGCTTCCCAAGTGTGCTGGGATTAAAGATGTGCACCACCACCTTTCGGCCTCTTTTTATGTGTATGGGTGTTTTTCCTGCATGTATGTATGTCCACCACATGGGTGCAGTGCCCATGGAGGCCAGAAGAGGGTGGCAGATCCCTTTGGAACTGGAGTTACAGATGGTTGTAAGTTGCCATGTTGATGTTGGGAATCAAAGGCACTGGGAATGGAACCCAGGTCCTCTGGAAGAACTACCAACTGTTTTTAACTACTGAGCCGTCTCCAGCCCATGAATGCATTTCTTCACAGTTAGCAGGTGAGGGCAGGATCAAAAGATCAAGGCAATTCTTAACCATATAGGAGTTCAAAGTTAACCCGGGATACACAAGACCCTGACCCTGTTACAACAATAACAACAACAGCAACAACAAAAAGTAGGCTTGATTTACCAAGGTTTAAACGATACGATTAAAAGTAGGCCTTATATTAGACATATATAGTGCTGGTTAATCTTCATTGTCAATTTGATAGGATTCAGAATCTCCATGGAATACATCTCTGGATGCGCCTATGACTGTTTTCAGAAAGGTTTTACTGAGAGGGAAGACCCTGACCCCATAGGATGGAGTCCTGGATCCAATCAAATGGAGGAAGCAAGCCAAGCATGGGCATTGATCTTCCTGACTGCAGATGCAGGGTGGTAGATGACTCCCACTCCTCCTTCTACCATGTCTCCCCCTTCCATGATTGATTGTACTTTGAAACTTTGAGTCAAAATGAACACTTTCTTATGTTACTTTTTGTCATTTTTTTTTTTTTTTTTTTTTTTTACACAGCAGTGAGGAAAATACTGAATGCATGTATTAATAAAAATTCAAGCCATGAAGGATACAAGAAGGAGGGTTGGGGGGTCAATAGAGTCAGATTTTTTTTTCCATCATAATATTGAGTGCAGTAGTTGAGAAATTATTTACAACAGTAGGAATTTAATGAGTCAGCTGTTATTTATTGCCCAGCCTGACCTAGGACTCCTGTGTTGAAGCTGTCTTCCTATCTTTCCTAGCTAGGATGACAGGTGCCTCCTTACCACCCTACCAGTGAGTTGTGATGACTGAGATATTTTTTGAGTATTGAAAAAGATCTTAGAGAAATTTTATGCACATGCTCTTATTGTGTGACACTTCTATAACCAAAGATTATGTGATCTGGAAAGTTGTCATGATGTGAATGTATAAGATAAGAATAAAGCCTACCTATCTAAGACTGGTGTTGGAATACTGAACTCTAGAAGCAAGCGTTACTTGTGGAAAGGGGAAATTTAAAATTATCTTTGATTTAAAATGAGATGGTAATAGGATATATTAAGAATTCTGGGGCTACAGAGGTGGCTCAGAGGTTAAGACTGTTCTTCCAGAGGTCTTGAGTTCAATTCCCAGCAAGCACATGGTGGCTCACAACCATCTATAATGAGATCTGGTCCCTCTTCTGACCTTCAGGCACACAAGCATACAGAACACTGTATATATAATAAATAAAATATGTAAACAACAACAAAAAAGCAAAGTATGAATTTTTTTGTTTGTTTATTTGAGACAAGGGTTCTATGTGGTTTTGGAGCCTGTCCTGGAGCTATCTCTTGTAGACCAGGCTGGACTCAACTCAAAGAGATCCACCTGCCTCTGCCTCCCAAGTGCTGGGATTAAAGGCCTGTGCCACCACTGCCTGATGCAAGGTGTGCATATTAAGTATACTTTGTTGGTGGTGTTTTGAAAAGAGTCTGATATAGCCCAGGCTGGCTATGAACGCTTTACTCTTCTGTCTTTACCTTCTGAGTGCTGGGATTGCAGGTTAATTCTACTTTATTTTCAGTGACCAATATTTAGGGGGTTAAAAATATATTACCTTTATTTATTCAGATTATAATATAATTACACCATTTCCTCCTCCTTCCTTCCTCTAAACCCTTCCATACACCTCTCCCTGCTCTCTTTCAAATTTGTGGCCTCTCTTTTCATTAATTGTTGTTACATACATGTATACTCACATGTATGTGTGTGTATATATGTATATATACACCTAAATACATAAATATTCTTAGTCTATATAATGTTGTTTGTGTATGTTTTAAGGGATTACCATTGGGTATTGGATAACCACTCAGGGTGCTCTTCTTTGGGTAAGACTATTTTTCTTAGCTTTCCTTAATTGGCCTGTCCGGTTGGGATCTCCTGATGTAATCTTTCTTGTTTTTTTTTTTTTTTTTTTAAAAACAGGGTCTCACTTTGTATTGAAGTCACTGTGCAGATCTGGCTGGCTTTGAACTCAGAGTTCTGCCTGCCTCTACCTCCTGAGTGCTACAACTAAAGGTGTGTGTCACCTTATCTGCTCATGGTTAGGCAGTCATATTGGTGAGACTTTATGGGGTAGCTTTTGACATTCTTTGCAGACACAGTTTCACAGCAAACCCCCTATTCCTCTGGCTCTTAGAATCTTTCTGTCCCCCTCTTCCACAGTGTTCCCTGAGACTTAGGTGCAGGCCTTGTGTTGTAGATGTATCTGTTGGTACCGGACTCTACAACTCTTGATAGATTGTGGTTTTATGTAATGATCTTTATCAGTTAGTTGCAAAGGGAAGTTTCCTTGATGGGGGTGAGGACTACACTTAACTTCAGGCATAAGAAAAAAATATTTAGTATGTAGTTAAGGATTATTCTGGTTTAGTAAATTGGTAGTTGTAAATTTTTCTTCAAGATCCTTGATTTTACTAGCCCTGGGTAGTTGGTTATGTTTCCAGTACCAGATAAGAGTTCCTTCTCTGTTGTGTGGGTTTTAGGTCCGATTAGAGAGTTGTTGGTTACGATCTAGGTATGCATGCCACTACTGCATCCACAAAGTTATTTTGCCATGCCAATTGTTAGCTCTGTTTCATAGGCATCATAGCTGGTAGGGCTCTTGCTTGCTTCCTTTGGCAACTTGTATGGCCCCTTCTGGTACCGTGAAAGTTAGTGCTTAGGGATACTTGGAGGTCACTTCTAGTTTAGGTGTCTGTGGGCCCCGTGTCTGAAGTTCATGGTATCTTCAGTAATAGAAACTTACTTTCTACCACTTGAGTGCATGTTACCAAGGGCAATAGCACTAGCTTGTAACATTTTAGGATTCTCTTGGACAACCCTGACCAACAACTCCAGTGGGCTTCTCATGTGTGGTATTGGGGATTTTGTTAGATGTTTTTTTTTTTTTTTTGCTCCTGGGGGGGGAGCATTGTCAGCACAGATGAAAAACTTTCATTTAAACTCTGGGTATACATGACTTACATGTATATGGATTTTAAAACTATTTGTGGCATATGTGTGGTTGCTACATCGCACATGGAAATCAGAGGACAACATGGGGGTTCTATTGTGTGAGTCTGGGAATTGAACTCAGATCATCAGGCTTGGTGGCAAGCATCTTTACCTGTTGAGCCGTCTCACTGACTCTTTAAATTTTATCTGTTTAGATGTACTTTTTTTTTATTTTAATTGTCTGAATGTTATACCTGCATATATGTTGTTCACAATGTACTGCTTGGTATCCATGGAGGTCAGAAGGAGATACTGGGTCCCCTGGGTCTGGAGTTATAGTTGTTCACTACCATGTGGGTGCTGGGAACCAACTGCCAGAGCAGAAAGAATTCTGGACTGCTAAGCCACCTTTACTTCTCTGTGCAGTTTCTTGTTCTTCCCCCCCCTCCCCCTTCTAGACATGGTTTCTCTAGCTTTGAAGCCTGTCCTGGAACTTCCTCTGTAAACCAGGCTGTTGAATTCAGAGAGATTCACCTGTCTGTGTCTCCGAAGAGCTGGGATTAAAGGCCTGTGCCACCCCTGCCCTGCCTCCTCCATAGAGTTTTAATGACATTTCTGAATGAAAAATCGCCTGCTTCTGAAAACTAGATTGGGATAGGGAGGGGAACTATTGCTTTTCAGTTTATTCCTTTCTTTAAAAAAAAAAAAGGGGGGGGGGGAGGCTGGAGAGTTGGCTCAGTAGTTAAAATCCCTGGCTGCTTTTCCAGAGGACCCTGGTTCTATTCCCAGTTCCCACAATGTTAGCTTCTGTTAAAGGGAAATCTAACACCCTCTTCTGGTCTCCTTGGCCACTGCATGCAAGTCATGCAGGCAAAACTGAAACACATAAAAGAAAAAAAAAGTACTTCTTTTAGGGGCTGGAGAGATGGCTCAGAGGTTAAGAGCACTAGTTGCTCTTGCAGAGGTCTTAAGTTCAATTCCGGCAAGCATATGGTGGCTCACAACCATCTGTAATGAGATTTGTTGTCCTCTTCTGGCCTGGAGTCATACATGTAGGCAGAACCCTGCATGCATAATAAATAAAAACATCTTTTAAAAAGTACTTCTATTTTTGATTGTGTGTCTGTGTGGGTACATGTGAATGGGGCACCCAAAGAGGCCAGAAGGTGTCTGAGCCCCGGAGGTGCGTTACAGGTTATTGTTGAGTCTCCCAATGTAGGTACTGGGAAAGAACTTTGGTTCTCTGGAAAAGCAATGCATATTCTTAACTGATAAAACCATTCCTCTAGCCCCTTTTCCTTTCAAGGCTGACCTTGAACTCACAGAGAATCTTATTTGTCTAGAGTGCTGGGATTAAAGGCATGTGCCATTTCACCTGACAATTTCTTACTATTTAAAACATTTTTTTATATTTTATTATTTATTTACTTTTGGTTTTTCAGGATAGGATTTCTCTGTATTGTTTTGGAGCCTGTCCTGGAACTCACTCTGTAGATCGGCTGGCCTCAAACTCACAGAGATCTGCCTGCCTCTGCCTCCCGAGTGCTGGGATTAAAGCAGTGCTGGTTTTAAAGGCGAGCATCACCACTGCCCAGTTTTCTTTATTTTTTTGAGAGAGGGTTTCTCAGTGTAGCCCTGGCTGTCATGGAACTAGCTTTGTAGACCAGGGTGGCCTCCAACTCAGATTCGATTGAGTGCTGGGATTAAAGGTGTGTGCCAACACTGCCCAGCTAATTAAAATTTTTTGTGTATGGTAATGTTTATTTCTAAAACTAAGAAATAGAATAGAGCTGATTTTTTTTTTCTATTTTTTTTTTTTTTTAAACATGTGTTTTGCCTGTGTCTGTGTCTTTGTATCACATGTGCCTGGTACCTGTGAAGATCAGAAGGGGCTTGGTGTCAGATGCCTTGAGACTAGGGTTGTAAAAAGATAAATCTGTGTGTGGGTATTGAGGAGTTGAGCCCAGCTTCCCTGGAAGAGCAGCCAGTGATCTTAACCACTGAGCTTTCTCTCCAGTCTTAGAGCTAGTCTCAAATCTGTCTGCTTTATGCTTTCTGATCTCTGTAAAACTTTGGTTTCTTTGATGTTAGACATAGTTCAGAGGTTAAGAGCTTCGGCTGCTCTTCCAGAGGTCCTGAGTTCAATTCCCAGCAACCACATGGTGGCTCTCAGCCATCTACAATGGGATCTGGCTCACATTCATAAATTCAATCAGAACGCTGTGTACATAAATGAAAGAAAGAAAACATGCAGGCTCAGATTTTATTTTACTTTGTCTGTATCAAGAGGTAAAAGGTTTGCCCATAGGTTTGGTGCATGGTCAATCCTTAAAATAGACTGTTTCCTTTGCAGCTGGGTCTTGTTTTGCCTCTATTAGCCTTGTGAATTTGACAATATCTGAGTGAAAGAGTCCATCAGAAGTGACTCCCTCATTTGTTACATTATATCCTCCACATCACAGGGAGTAGAAGCAATTCTTGGAAAGATTGTAGCTGCCACAGCAGTCTTGTGCAGTTAACTTAAGCTCTGTGTGGTAGCTCATGCCTGTAATCCCAGCACTGAGAAAGTTTGAGCTACAGTGTGACATCCTGTTTTAAACCATTAAAAATAAAAGCCAAATCAATTGAAAACTAAAACCTCTTGCTCCTGGGGTTGGGGTAAGGGTAGAGTAGGTAGGGTTTTATTTGCTTGCTTTGTTGTTTTGTCCCTTAGCTCTTTCCCATCCCTCCCCCACTCCAACATTTAAGATCATTTTGCTTTATAGGTTGGTGGATCAAGAAGTACTTTATTGCAAGGTGGCAGTGTGAAATAGGATTAGATTTTCCTTCCTTTTTTCCCTTAGCTGCTGAGTGGTTCATCATGGACTAGAGTAGTGGCAAGGGTACTGGAAACGGGATTGTGGTGGAGGTGTCATGGCTGATGGCTGTTACCAGAGAAGAGGAGGGAGATTGAAGCAGCACAATAGAGGGATGAAAGTTCCTACTAGGGAGGTGAGTCCTGTGTTGGGGAAGTAGCATTCATCCCTTAGATTTAACTACTTTTTAATCTATCTTAAATTAAACAGCCAGTTATTGCTAGTGTTTTACTGACTGCTTATTGTTTATCTGTGCATTGAGCTAAGTGTACAGAAGGATATGTATGGTAAGCAAACTTGGACCATTTTCTTCTACTCTTAGAACATAGGCTGTGTAAAGGGTGGAGAGTAAAGACCCATTTTTTGATTGAAGAAAATAATTGAAATGACAGATTTCTTTTTTTTTTCTCTTTTTGGTTCTGTGGTGTGTGTGTGTGTGTGTGTGTGTGAGAGAGAGAGAGAGAGAGAGAGATAGAGACAGAGAAATTATATTGTGCTATATAGGTCCTTAAGTTACATTTTTCATTTTCTGTTAATTCTTTGTGAACTTGATAAATTATATTGATTTTGGTTTTTCAAGACAGGGTTTCTCTGTGTAATCCTGACTATCTTAGAACTTGCTCTGTACTGAGTTTAAGGGTGACCTTAAACCCAGAGCTCCACCTGCTTCTGCCTCCTGAATGTTGGGATTAAAGGTGTGCACCACCATTGTCCAGCTGATAAAATATATTTTGATCATCATCATCCCCAGCTTCTCTCAGACTTCTTCACCCCTAACTACCTATCCCACCCCTAACTACCTATCTCACCCCTAACTATCCCACCCAGTCCCAGTTGTGCTGCCCCTGGGTGTGAGAGCCATGTACTAGAACTTAAGTTGTGTAGCCCCAGAAAGTACTTTAAATGTGTACCCCCCACCCCCACAGGGTTTCTATGTATAGTGCTAGCTGTCCTGGAACTCGCAATGTAGATCTGGCTGGCCTCAAACCCACAGAAATCTGCCTGCCTCTGCCTCCCAAATGCTGAGATTAAAGGTGCACCACCTCTCTGGTCTGATCCACGTATAAATATTATTAAACATGTTTTGACAGACTTCCTGGTTTCTTTCCTTTTTTTTTTTTTAAACTTTATTTACTGTGTGTATGTGTATATGTATGAATGTATGTAGGCATGTGTACATACCATGTGCATGTGGGTCACAGGAACTTTGTAGGGGTTCTCTCCTTCCACCATGTGGATCCTGAGGGTTGAGCACAGATCATCTCACTTGGCCATGGGCGCTCCGTCCTGCTGAGCCATCTTGCTGTGCCCACATTTTTAGTATTTATTGAGTGTGGATGTGCATGCATTTCATGTATGTGGATGTCAGAGCACAACTTGTCAGATCATGAGAGGTAGTTCTTTTCCTTTACCATGTGGGTTTGGTGGGGCAGAACACTTCCCAGGTGAGCTGTTTTATGTTGTTCTCCATGAAACCCCACTTTTGAGATAGGGTCTCACTAGCTGACCTGGAACTCACTATGTAGACTGGGCCTTGAACTTAGAAAGTTGACCTGCCTTTGCCACCTAAGTGCTGGGCTTAAAGTTTTTTTAGAGATGGGCTGTGGACAGGAAGGAAAAAATAAGGTCAAAGGATAAGTGTAACTATTACTAGGGTTGGGTTCTTGTTAACAAACACAGCCCATCAGCAATTTCAGAAGGGAAGAAACACTAGGAAATAAGAAATTACAACATTTGATGTTTTGATCTAAGAATGTGTTTTGTAAGAGAAGTAATACAGTAGAGAGTCACAAAAAAAGGGAGAAGGTATGTTGAAATCAAAGCAAAGCATTTGAAGATATCTGGGAATATTTGCCACTTGGATTGTATACTTTCCATTTCAGAATTGGGATGTTCTGTTGACTTTTCATATTTACTTATGCTATTCAAGTTTGGGATTGCTACACAAGGGATGTAAGATCCCATAACTTTAGATATACAGGCTGGCCTTGAACTTCTCTCTGCCTGTGTAGTTGCAGGTGACCTTGAATTTCTGATCTTCCTATTTACCCAGTACTGGGATTATAGGTGTATACCTACACCTAGTTTTCTTTTACTTTTGTCTTGTGTTGGGAATAGAACTGAAGGCCTTGTTCATGGTAGGCAAGCACTCTACCAACTGAGCTATATCTCCAGCTCTTTGTTTTTGTTGTTGGTTTGAAGATTATCTTTCCATTTCTCAGTGACTCTTTAAAATACTTGTATGTTTTGAGTTTGTTGGATACATTAACATTTTCAGCAATTTAGGGGGAAGGTATCCTTTGTTAATTATTTTTGGACAACTTTTTTGTTTTTCAAGACAGGGTTTCTTTGTGTAGCAGCCCTGACTGATCGGGAACTCACGTTGTAGACCACGTTGGCTTTGAACTCACAGAGATCCATCTGCCTCTGCTGGAATTAAAGGCATGTGTCACCATCCTCCGGTCTTTTTTTGGACAACTTTAAAATGTATTTCTTTCATGCCAACTCTACCCATAAGCATTTCATCCTTCCTTCTATCCACAGTTCCCACCATTCTACTTGTCTATGAAATCGACTGTTCTGTGTATGTCATATAACCAGAACTAAACAGTGCTTGTCTGTTTTATCAGGATTGTTTTACTTAGTGTAATGTCTTCAATATCCCATGCTGTATAGTACGGGCATAATTCTCAGAATTTGTGTTATTTTTAAGCATTGAATATAGCTTTCCTTTGTTCTTAGCTATTGAGACTTTTTCCTACCTTTGCTTTCTTTCTTTCTTTCTTTTCTTTTTTTACTGAACTTTATGCTGTCTTATTGTTTGTATAGTTTTACATGCTCTTGCATATTAGTCAGGAAAATATTTAAATTGGAACATCAAAACCAAACACTACTTTGTCCTTTAAGAATATTGGTGTTGGGGCTGGAGACAAGACTTAGCAGTTAAGAGCTCTGGCTGCTCTTCCAGAGGACTCTGGTTTGAGGCCTAATACCTACAAAGTGGCTAACAACCATTTGAAACACTAGTCCTCGGAGCTCCAACATCCTCTCCTGGTCTCCTGTTGTCACCAGCCGCTCATGTGGTGCACAGACATAAATTCAGGCAAAATACTCACATAAAATATATAAAAATTGCTGGTATGTTATGCAGTTGACAGAATTATTAATATGTAAGTTACAGTAATTTTATAGTTGATCATTTGGGACTACTGCTTAAAAAGTAAAATCTTACACTTTTCACTTGATTATGCTTTCATGAAATCTGAAGTTTTTCTATTTTAATAATAATATTCATTTTGTGTATGCCATTGCATGCATGTGTAAGTAGGGACAACTTGCATGACTATTCTTTTTTTTCCTCCCATGGGAGTCCTGGGGATCAGATTCGGGTGATGTGGCTTGGTGGCCTATGCCTTTATCTGCTGGGATTGTCACTGATTTAGTTATCAGTTTTTAAAAAGAATTCTTTACTGTGACAGGGTTTCTCTGTGCAGTCTTTGCTGTCCTGGAACTCACTCTGTAGACGAGGCTGGCTTCAAACTCAGACATCTGCCTGTCTCTGCCACCTCTAAGTGCTGGGATAAAAGGCCTGTGCCAACATTTCCTGACTTAAAAAACTTTTAAGTCTGTATATTTAGGTTGATATATTTTCTTCTCTTCAACAAGAAAAGCTCTGAGTTCTGTAGTGATTCTTGGTTAGAGGGGTTGCTACTGCCCTCCCTCCCCATGAATGTGAACATAGTCATCTACCTGTGGCCTAGCTAAGAAGTTAAAGCTTAAATCTCCAAAAAATTTTAAAGGCAGGGTTCCAACTGTGTAGCTCCAGTTGGCCTGAAACTTGTCCTTGTGTTCAGCCTCCCAAATGTTGATGTTGCAGGCATGTGCCACCATACCCAGTTGTTTTCAGCTGTTGTTTTTGAGATAGTCACTGTAATATGTTTTTGTGAAATGACTGCTAAATCCTGGCTTCACTTAAGGTATTATGAATTATTTAGAATGCATTTGTTGTTTGAGTTACTTGTTTTTTCTCACAAAGGTTTTATACCAAAAGTTTTGGTTAACATTTGAACCATATCATTGTTATACACTCTTACAAGTCTTTTATTTGGTCCTTTATTTCCTGAATAGAGACTCTACAGGAGCAGGTAACTCACTGGTCCACAAGCGGTCTCCTTTACGTCGAAACCAAAAGACCCCAGCATCCTTGAACAAGCTGTCTTTACAGGATGGACATAAAACCAAAAAGCCAACATGTAAATTCGAAGAGGGTCAGGATGTCCTAGCTAGATGGTCAGATGGCTTGTTTTATCTTGGAACTATCAAAAAGGCAAGTTACCATAATAGATCTCTGCTTTATTTGCAATGAAATTTTTAATAATTTAAAATTTAATCTTGTGCTTACAGTTTAAGAGATTTCTGGGTTCTTTCTCTGTATTGCAGATAAACATACTGAAACAGAGCTGCTTTGTCATATTTGAGGACAGTTCTAAATCCTGGGTTCTCTGGAAGGACATCCAAACAGGCAGGTGTTACTCTTTCTCTTGAACATGATATACGTACTGAAATTTAGCTTCAACATGGCATTTTCTGGTGCTAAAGAAATTGAATACGCTGTCTTTCTGTGACCCAGTAACATGTATGAGGAGAGGTTTAAACATTTATTCAATATACAGGATGATTCTTTTTTTTTTTTGAGACAAATGTTTGTAGCTTTGGAACCTGTCCTGGAACTTACTCTGTAGGACAGGCTGGCCTTGAACTCACAGAGATCTGCCTGCCTCTGTCTCCCCAGTGCTGGGACTAAAGGTGTGTGCCTCCAATGCCCAGCTGAAGCAAATATTTGATAGGTATTTTTAAGATTTATTATTTGTGTGTGTGTGTGCGCGCACATGGGGTTATGTGTGAAGAATGTCATGCACCTTATCCTCTATCACTTTCTACCTAGTCATTTGAGGCAGCGTGTCTCCCTGAACCTGAGGCCTCACTGATGCTAAAAGCCAGCAAGCCCCAATAATTCTCCTGTGTCTGCACATACCACCCCCCTCGGCTGGGTCTACAAGTATCTGTGGGGTGCCTATAATTCCTGGGATCTGAACTCATACTTGTAGTTGAGGAGCAAGTGTTCTTAACCACAGAACCATCTCTCCTGCCCAACATTTTGGTATTACTAAGATGAAAAAGCTAAGAATTTGTAGATGGCTTAATTTGTAGTAAGAAAGATTATGGGCAATTAAGCTAGATCAGGAATCTTGTATACATTTGATAATAAATAGTATACTTGGATTTTACAAGCAAAGATAATTCCCACATTCTTTAGGCTTGTTTCTTGAGATGAGTACGTACAGTTGATTGGATTAATAACTCCTTTTCTGCAGATTTGCCTCCTTCCTCACCAGTTCTCATGAATATAGTGGGAGTCATCTTAGGCACCTACTCCTGGCTCGGACTGTGCATATGTCATGAGAAGGCTCAGAATGACTATTCTCTAACTATAGCCATAAGCCTACTAGGTGTAGTAGGAAATGAAAACTGGCAAGGGACAAAAAGGCCTAAATAGATGAACAGTCAATAATACAAACAGGCAAAATAATAATTGGTACCTTCTATGTTACCTATCTGTAATAGATAAAGTAGATAGAGTTAATAAGCAAAAATAAGAAATTTGTTTTTTTTTCCCCACTAGATGGAATAGTATGCAGCTACTAGAAGTTATAATTTTGAAAACTGGCTGTGTGAAATATCACCATGTGTTGGTGAGAAGAAATATTGCATGATGGAGACAGTATAGCTTCTGGCACATCTGAATTTGAAGCCTAGCATTAGTACTTTCTAACTGAGGGTACTTGACTACTTCTCTTGACTAGTATATTAACATAGTTGTTGTAATGGCTGCTGTGACTCAGATCTGTAATCCTAGCACTTGGAAGACTGAGGCTGAAATAATGTAACAAGAGTTCAAGGCAAACCTGGGTTACATAGTGAGTTTCTAGGCCAGTTTGAGATACATAGTAGTACCTTGTCTCAAGAAAACCACCAAAGTTAAGTTGTCCGCCCTCACCCCTCTTATTTTTGAGACATGGTTTCTCTGTGTAGCCTTGGTTGTCTGGGAACTTTCTCTGTAGACCAGGTTGACCTTGAACTTACAGAGATCTATCTGCTTTGGTCTTGAGTGGTGGGATAAAAGGTGTGTGTATGCCACAACAGGTGGCCTTGAAGTGTCCTGCTCATTCTCCCGGACAGAGTAGCTGTCCTGGAACTCATCCCCGAACAGCCTGGCCTCAAACTTTGAGATCAGGCTGCCTCTGTCTTCCAAGTGCTGAGATTTAAGGCATGTGCTACCACTACCACTGCCCAGACAAGTTTGTTTTTTTTTTTTTTGTTTGTTTTGTTTTTTGGGGGTGGGTGGGAGGGAGACGGGTTTTCTCTGTATATTCTTGGCTGTCCTACAACTCACTCTGCAGACTAGATTGGCCTAAGTACTGGGATTAAAAATGTACACCACCACTGCTCAGAGGCAAGCAATCTCTTGAGTTTGAGGCCAGCTTGGTCTATAGAGCAAGTTCCAAGATAGTCACAGAGAAACCATGTTTCCAAAAACCAAAAAGTTAAGGAAACAGTAATTTCTTACTTAGGTGACACATAACTAATTGGCACTTGTCATTTTTGTTGCAGTAGAATTCTCTTCAGGTATATTATTAAACACTATTTAGATTTTAGCCATGAAATACTTGCTATTCGGTAGTTGTAGTGTTAGTAAATCTCTCCTGTTATCCTAGTTTGGGTTTTATGGCTGTGAAGAGGCACCATGACCATGGCAACTATTATAAAAGAAAGCATTTAATTGGGACTGGCTACAGTTCTGAGGTTTATTGTCATGGTTGTAAGCCAGTATGGCTACACTTAGTCATAAAATTTCTGTTTTACATGGGAAAGCCTGTGTGGCTACACTGATTCATAAAAGTTTGTTTAACATTGTCTTATTTCAGGAGCCACTGGGAGTGGGGAGATGGTCTGTACAATATGTCAAGAAGAGTATTCAGAATCTCCCAATGAAATGGTTATATGCGATAAGTGTGGTCAAGGTAATGTTTATTCATTCTTCTTAGTTTTATTATATAAGTTTTATTAAATACCAAATGAGCCCATTGAAGGCTAGTTACTAAATACTTGTTTTGCTAATTTGAAACTTTATTGAATGATCTATTTATCATTTATAATGTAGGGAACAGCAAAACTGAAAATGCCTTCTTGAAATTATGTTCTGCAGTATTTGTTAATAAAATAGAATTTGCTTTATGCTTTTTTTGATATTAAGGGTACCATCAGTTGTGTCACACACCTCATATTGATTCGAGTGTGATTGATTCAGATGAGAAATGGCTCTGTCGACAGTGTGTTTTTGCAACAACAACAAAGGTATCTTTTAAAAGTGTTTTTGGGCTAAAGCCCTAAATGGAATTTGTAAGGCATTATCATTAAAGTGACTATGCACATTGAAAATTTATTCTGAATGAAATTAGCAGCTAATGCTAGTTAGAAAGAATTATTCTACTAATGTTCCTTAAATGGCTTCCAGTTATTATTGTACTGATAGTGGTATGGGGATTGGAACAATAAATTGAAAGAAGACAAAACAAAGTATATTGTTAATAACATCAGACAATATGATACAGAAATTCAGAATGAAAATCATTTCAGAAGTGTCAGGCTTTTTTAGATTATAGAATTATAATTAGAAAAATTGGTTAAAACAATTTGACTTTTCACTTTTTCAAATATTTTCCCTCTAACGTATAGAGGGGTGGTGCGCTTAAGAAAGGACCAAATGCCAAAGCATTGCAAGTCATGAAGCAGACGTTACCCTATAGTGTGGCGGACCTCGAATGGGATGCAGGTCATAAAACCAATGTCCAGCAGTGTTACTGCTATTGTGGAGGCCCTGGAGAGTAAGTAAACACAGTTATCTAATGTTCTTCAAGATGGTTCTTGGTAGCGTACATTATCTCTTCCCTTTTTAAAAAAAAAACCTGTTGTGAATATTCTTTTTCTTGTTTGAGATTCGGTCTCACTGTATATACTTCAAAATTGGCCTCAAATTCTTAAGGCCTTTCCAAGAACACTGGGATTACACGTGTTTACTACCGTGCTTGGCTTGTGATATTACTGATTTTGATGTGAGAATGATAGTGAGGCATTGAGGATTTAGCTCAGTGATAGAGTGCTTGCTAAGGTCCTGGGTGGGGTGGGGTGGGGTGGAGAATGAAAATGACTTGCAGATGTATGAAAGAAGCACTTAAAAACTCCTAGGAGCCGGTGGTGGTGGTATACCCCTTTAGTCCCTGTACTTAGGAGGCAGAGGCAGGAAGATCTCTGAGTTCTAGACCAGCCTGGTGTACAAAGGGTGTTGTTCTAGGCCAGGCTATTCTTCCAGAGGTTCTGAGTTCATTTCCCAGCAACCATCTGTAATGAAATCGGTGCTGCTTTCTGATGTGCAGGCATAACACAATAAAGAAATAAAATTAAAAATATTACTATATACTTAATATTGTTTGAGTAATTAACAGACAGATTTTAGTTAAGTGAGTCCAGATGTGGCAGAGGCTGATTAGAGTGTATATTACTAGTGTTTCATAAATATTAGTTCCTGTGTGTATGTATGTATACATAAAAATTTCAGAAAAAACTACCAAATAATTTTCCCTTCCTTACTAACCCCAACCCACCCACTTCCCCTCCCTCCCCCTCCCTCCTTTCCTCCCTCACTCCTTTTCCCTCCCTCCCTCTTTCCCTCCTTTTCCTTCCCTTCCTCTGTCCCTCCCTTCCTCCTTCCTTCCTTTTTGGAATTTTGAGACAAGGTTTCTCTGTGTGGCTTTGGAACCTGGCCTTGACTCACAGTGATCCGCCTGCCTCTGCCTCCCAAGTACTGGGATTAAAGGTGTGTGCCACCACCACCCAGCCTAATTTTTCTAAGTATTTTACTAAAGAAATATACTATCCAGGTACTAGAGAGCCATACTGGATGTTTTATGTTTATTTTTTCTTTGAATTTATTTTAAAATGTTCTAAATTACATATTTCTGGGTTTGTTTTATGTGGATAATGTACACATGAGTGCAGGGCATTGGATCCCATAGAGGACTTGAATTGGGTTCTTCTCAGCAATCACATTGGGTGACTCATAACCAACCCCTTTAACTATTTCCAAGGAATCCAATAATACCCTTTTTGTGTTTGTGGGCACCTGTACTCAACATGCATATACCCACATATGGGCACATAAATTAAAAAAAATATATATGGACTAGAGAGGCAATGGTGGCACATGACTTTAATCTCAGTGCTTGGTAGGCAGAGTCTGCAGCAGATTTCTGTGAGTTCAAGACCAGCTTTGTCTACAGAGCTAGTTCTAAAACTCCAGGGCTACATAGAGAAACTGTCCTGAAAAACTAATAAATAAGGTCTACAGAGATGACTTGCTGATGAACGGAATTTACTGTTCTTGCAGAGGACCTGGGTTCATTCCTAGTACCTACTGGCAGCCCACAACTATTTGTAACTCCAGTTCTGGGGGAAATCTGGTTCCCTTATCTGGCCTCTGAAAAGCACTGCTTGCTTTTACTTAAAAGTTAAGTAAGAGCCAAGCCTGGTGTCACATGTCTATAGTTGTAGTTATTCAGGAGGCTGAAGAAGGGTGATTGTTTTAGCATAGGACAGTAGTTCTCAATGCTGTGGCCCTTTAATACAGTTTCTTATATTATGGTGACTCCCAACCATAAAATTATTTTTATTACCACTTCATAACTAATTTTGGTATTGTTACGAATTGTAATGTAAATGTCTATCTTTTCCGATGACCTTTGGCAATCCCTGTGAAAGGGTTGCTTAACCACTCCAAGGGGCCATAACCCCCAGGTTGAGAGCCCTTGGGCCTAGACGTTTGAAACTCAGCTTTGCAGCAGTAAGAACCCAATTTTTTTTTAAGTCATTTAAACAGATGGGTGTGGTTGTGATCAGGAGTTCAAGGCCAACAACTTCAAAATGGTACTCAAAAAAATGGGAAGAGGGCTGAGGCTGTGGCTGAGCTGGAAGAGTACCTGTCTAGCAGGCTTGGAGTCCTGCATTTGATTCCTAGTGAAGTAACACATCCTGGTACTAGGGAGGTAGGAGGGATCCAGTTTTGAGGTCATCTTCAATTTTGAGACTACTCTGGGATGATATGTGAGGCTTAGTCTCAAAAAAATAAAACCCAAAGAAAATCAACTGTCAAGATAAAAAAGTACTATCTTGGTGTTTTAGCTCATTGGTAGAGTGTGTAACCTGCTTAGTTCTCATTACAAAACACAACCCCCCCCCCAAGTCTTGTGATTTGAGCGAGATCATTATTGACTTGAATATTAGTTTTGCTTGGAGTACATATAAATTCCTATATAGAAGAGGAAGGATGAAATATTACAAACCTTTTTGTACTAAGTATAACTGAAATGTAATGCTTTTTGTCAGAGCTGTATTGGTTATTATACAATAAAGTATTTTTTTTTTTTCTTTTCAAAAGAACCATTGCCTCATCATAAGTAGTAGTTTTAGCTTAACAGTGGTGGTACACACCTGTCATCTGAGCACTACAGAGACTGGAAGGTCAGGAGGATTGTGAGTTGCAGGCTAATCTTGAACTGTATAGTGGTATTTTGTTTAAAGTATTAATTTAAATTTTTTTTTTCTTTTGGTAGCTGGTATTTAAAGATGCTGCAGTGTTGCAAATGTAAACAGTGGTTTCATGAGGCTTGTGTGCAATGCCTTCAAAAGCCAATGCTGTTTGGAGATAGGTAAGAAGAACATTTGAATTTCAGTGATTGGTTTGTCATGTCTGCTTTGTAATTGTAGTTATTTTCCAGTTTCAGATTTTCAAAAATAGTTTTGAAAAGTGATATGTAAAGGGATCAACTCAGAGGGAAAATTCTGAATACTAGACATGCCTTGTATATATCTTGTATACACTATATATGCTTTGTATATACTATATATACTTTCTATTATTTTCTATGCTTTTGAAAATTCCAGAAAACTTACACATTGTCTTGGTGATTTCATTAGTTTCTATCACTCTACATTGAAGGAAGATATTTATACTCTATCATTGATATCTTCTTTCAAGAATTGCAGAGTTATCTTATGATTAAGATTTGGGAAACACTATGGGCCTTCTTAAAAACAATTTGTAAAGTTTAAAAACTTGTAAAACCAGATACAGTGAGCTTTATATGTCATGATATTAGAGTAGGACAATGAGCTCCAGGAAGAAAAATTAAGATAGATCAGTAAAGCTAGCTTACAGATCTCTTGGCTTAAATCTTGGTTTAAATTTTGAAGAATTACTGTCTTTTTGACCTGTCTGCTTTTGAGTTTATTTTGTAGGTAATTTTGAACATTGAGATAATGTTATAGAAGTAGCCATCAAATGATATAGAAGTAGCACACAAAAACGATTAGTGCGAATATGGGTGAACCTGTTTCACCTTCAGAATTCTCTAATGGTTAAAGAAACTGTCCCTTACTCCCAGATGGAAGTTTTAACCATTATTGTTGTGTCATAATTGAAGTTACTTTCTGATTTGTGTGTCAGTCTGAAGTCTTACATCATTTATTGAATGTTGTCTGTAATAGTTAAGTAGTTTATATTTACCTTTGAATACTTAATATATAAAACTTTGGTTTCTTCTTTTCCTCCCCCCCCCCCTAGGTTTTATACATTTATTTGCTCTGTCTGCAGTTCTGGACCAGAATACCTCAAACGCCTACCATTACAATGGTAAGCATAACTTTTCTGTTTTTTTAAGAAGTGCCATATCATATAGTCATATGAAAAGTAAATAAAATTTTGTTCTCCATGACTGGCTTTATTTCTTTTAGTATTCCCCAAGGATTTTGCTGTCTTCACCAGGATTATCCATTTTATTGTTGTGTTAATAAGATTGTTCATTATGCAAGGGTATAGTTGCTTTCAGTTGTCTTTCATACTTCAGGTTCGTTGTTTGTCCATCTTTTTATGCCTTCAGAGTATCACAAGAGAAGCAGATAAAACAACAATTTCTGCTTTGATGTAGTAATTTTTTATGGTATGTGTGGGTAATTTTGTAACTCTAATAAAATGTGTATACTAAGATTTTACAGATTTTTATTATGCTTTACATATTTAAGAACGGATGATGCCTTAACTTATGCAGACAGCATACGTCCCAGTAGTGTATAGTATGCTTTGTAGTGAAATACAGTGATCTTAATTATCAGTCATTTTCTCCTGTAGCCAGGTCTTTTTTATTTTTTTCTTTTCTTTTTTGTCTCCCTGAGATCTGATTTCTCTGGGTAGTCCTGGCTGTCCTGGAACTTGCTCTGTAGATCACACTAGCCTTGAACTCAGAGATCTGCCTGCCAAGTGCTGGGATTAAAGGTGTGCGCTACCATTGCCTAGTGCCAGATTAAAAAAAGAAATACATTTAGGAAGTAATTTGGGTATGTTTTAGTTTATAATTACATATTAGTTAAGCAAGTGTTTTCTAGTTTCTGCAAATGTAACAGTTTATTGTATTGACTACTTAGGTTATTGACTGCCTTTCCACTTTGGTTTTATTACACTAGTTTTAAATACTGACTTTATTAAAAACTGATTTCTTAACAATAATCAAAAACACTGTTTTCGTATATTTTGATTATTTTTGGATTTCAGGGTAGATATAGCACACCTATGCCTTTACAACCTAAGTGTTATTCACAAGAAGAAATACTTTGACTCTGAACTTGAGCTTATGACATACATTAATGAAAACTGGGATAGATTGCATCCTGGAGAGGTAGGTGGTCTTAGAGCTGCTTGATATCTTTTTCTTTTCTTTTTGTTAAAAATAAAACACATGAACAAAGTCAGATAACTAAAGTTTAAACATTTTTTTTTTTTTTTGAGTTTCTTGAAATAACTTTGGTAATGATGTCACAATTAGCCCTCTTAGTCTTTTGTTCCTTGTCTTGGGAAACTTATACATGGTAGAAGTAAATTAATTTAATTCTTCCATATTTTGAAGTCAGAATCATGGTAAAGATAGAACTGTTAGAAAAATTCTTTATATTAGATGTCTTGTATGATTTCTCTTCCTTTTCCAGTTTTCTATAGAATATTTTAGAGATGTAACCAGTATTATTCTTTCTCTATTACATATCTCTGATGTCTGAGCATGCTGGTATCCTGTCAGTAGTAGCATCATCTATGTGTCCTTTGCAAAGGTTTTATAAAACCTGTGCTGGTTTTATAAAGAACTCTTGAAAAAGGAATGTAGAACTGGGTGTAATCTTAGCTGAGGGGGACTGAATCTAGAGGATTGCTACAAAGTGAGATCTGTCTGAAAAACAACAAGGGGTTGTGCAGTGGTGGTGCACATCTCTAATTCCAGCACCTGGGAGGCAGAGGCAGGAGGATTCCTGTAAGATTGAGGCCAGCCTGGTCTATAGAGTGTGTTCTGGGACAGCTAGGGCTACACAGAGAAACCCTGTCTCGAAAAACAAACAAAACAAAAATAATATAAAGTAGAAATTAAATTTATTGATTTCCTTATTTTTACCTTTTATTTAGAATTATTGAAATACAGATTATTGGGCCAATGAGATTACTTAGTGAATAAGGAGCTTTCCATGAAATCCCAATGATGTTTTGATCCCTGTAAACCACATGAATGTGGAGGGAGAGAACAGATACAATTATTTATGACTTCTACATGCACACCATGTACACACATGCAGACATAATTATAATAAATAAAAATTTTTAAATATGGATTATTAACTATTAGGTGAAATTTTTTTTTATTATATACAGGATTGTATGCATTGTATACATGTAATCTTGTAAAATCGCATCAGCTGTTTGGAAATTTAGGAAGAATTTGTGTGTGTAGCTTTAAGAGAGATCATAGTAAATAGTAACCAAAGATACGGCAGTGCGTTACAGTCTTACAGAGCATCAGGGACAGCACAGTGCATATATTTAGTTGGTTCATCAGCTGCATAAAATAAAACCTATTTATTGCAAGACTGGGTCTCCCTATGAAGTCCTGGCTGGTCCCGAGTGCTGGGATTAATGGTCTCCCACCATGCCTATTTGAAAACTTTTTATAACTTTGTTAGAAGATAATGTTAGCTTTTTAAACTTTTCATTTCTTTCAGATGTAGCCTCACTGTATAACCCTAGCTTGTCTGGAACTTGGTGTGCAGACCAGGTTGGCCTGAAGATTAGACAGTGATTTCTTGCCTCTGCCTTCCAAGGGCTTGCTTACAGGTCGCCCCTGCTTGATAATGGATAGTTTTATGTTTTCTTGTGTGGGTTTTTTTTTTTTTTTTTCCATATCTCTGTGACTATTATGTGTAGCTAGTATAGTTTAAATTTGCCCTATTTTGAAATAATGAAAACACTTAATGCAATATTAAATTGACACAACAGTAAAAGTTTTAATGTTTTTAGTTGGAGTGTTGCTATTATATTAGATTACTTTGGGGGAGTTTAACATAAGATACTAACATATTCTGAACTCTGCCTGATAGCAGTTGTTTTTTTTTTTTTTTTTTTTCTACTGTGGTTTTAAGTCTTTGATGTTTAAATAGCTCATATTCTGTTAATTGTAGTCTTAAAGCCTTAAACTACCAAGAGTGACAGCAGGATATACATAGTTCTGCCTCACTTTTGAGTAGAGAGAAAGGTGGAGGGAATTCAGTAGATACTGTGGAAGAAAAATGGAGATCATAGATGTATTATATATTATATTGGTGGCAAAATGTAAAGTTGTTAAAGAGTATCTTTTATTAAAGGAAGAGTTATATTTTAAATAGTAGCATTTACATTTGTATAGAAATAATAGAAACCTGCTGAGCACAGGTGGCACAGGCCATCCAAGCACTTGGAAAGCAGGGGCAGGCAGATCTCTGAGTTTGAGGTCATCCCGGTCTACAGTGTAAGTTCCAGGATAGGTTCCAAAGCCACAGAGAAACCCTGTTACCCCCACTCCCCATCCCCCCCCAAAATGATTTCATATTTGGATGATAAGAGCAGGAAGCCACAAGTAGATGGAATTAGCCAGATGGTTTATATGAAGTAATTACATGGTGAGACTATTAGAAACTTGGACCTGATCTCCAAGTTATATATGAAAGCTGCTTTCAGATATTTACAGAGCTGTCTTGTAAAATGGGACATAAGACTTTGAGAGATCTTTTGCTTAACTACAATGCTTAAGAAATGGGGTTCAGTAAGTGATTTAGCTTTTACCATAGTAATACTGAGTGGATAGTTGGATCTCTTGTAAAGAGACTGTAGTCTTGATGAAAGGTTGAATTAAATCTGGGGCTTACTTACTTTCTTGAACTTCAAAGTCTGCTTATTTCCATTCTTCCTTAAATAGAAATTCTGTGTATGAGAGTGTACTTCATCAGGTTGATCATGTGTTTCTTTTCTTTTTTATTTTGAAACAAGGTCTCTATGTAGACCAAGCTGGTCTCAGATTCACAGACATCCACCAGCCTTTACCTCCTGATTGCTGGGATTAATTATATGTACCACCAAACCCCGTGAACATGTGTTTTTGATATGTGAGGCCCTATGTTCAATCAAAATTTTCCCCCAGACCGTTGTGTCACAGATTGGGAGGACAGCCTGACGTGGGAGAGCATGTAATTTACCTAGGACAACCAGCATTGACACCAAAAGTGTTGAAAGAATAATCACTTGAATTCAAGATCTGGTGATTTGTCTAGCCAGAAGAATTTCACATTGGTATGGCCTGTGGAATGTGAGGTGATCAAGGTTAGGATGTTCACACAGGATTTATCTTGTGAATATGATTGGGTTATTCACCCAAACATTCCTTATAAAATCATACTAATATTAAAGTTAAACAGACATTTCACCAAGTGGGGGCCTGTCAGGCAGGCAGAAAAATGCTGTGCAGAGTTTCACTGGGGAATCTCCTCTTGTGAGGAGGAATTTTTCTGGCTTGAACCTCATCCACTGTGAAGTCTTTCAGGTGGGGCAGGCTGGGAGGATGGTTCTGTGGAGGTCCAAATGGTCCTTGAGAGCATTACCCAGCACCTATTGCTGACAGGTGGGCATGTGTGAGCTCAACAGTGCAGGAAGTTCAGTGAGCCCTCTTGCCAAAGGGTGTCAGTGCAGAGGCTTTAGAAACCTCATCTCAGGAGCACGTAGAGCAATCCTAGTGTTCATTTTTTTAAGTGTCCTGTCTTTTCTCTGTCCCCTCCCCCCTGCATTTCTCCATGAAACAGTTCTAGCTGGACCAGGGTGGCCTTGAACTCAGAGGTCACGTGCTTCTGCCTCCCATGTTTTTATTGTTCATTGGACTTTAGCTTTGTGCTGTCAGTGATCAACAGAGCTTGACCTGGTTCACTAACATATCAGTGCCACCTTAAGGTTAGCCTGCTAGTATATCAAGGCATGTCTTGGGCTTGACTCCCTTTTGAATTGTATTGTAGCTAATTCATTAATATATCAGCAATTAAGGGTGGGGTGGCTAGCTCTAATCTGAGCTGCCTAATTGCATTGCATTATTCAGAGTCACACAGAATGATTTTTCTTTTGTTCCTAACAACTTTTATGTTAACTCATCTATAAGACAGAGTTGGAATAATGACTTGTCAGTCTCTTCTAGCTCCAACATTCTTTTTGGCAGATTAGTTTCTCTTTTACTTGATGTGTCCTTGGGCTTGGGAACTTCAACTGGTAAAGAACATATTATTGTAAAGCCAACCATGGTACTTTAAATGTTTGTGGGTTTAATTTAAATTGGCACACACACACACTCTGTCTTGTACTCACACTTACACACACACACACACACACTTTATTAATGGGGTCACTTTTAAATTTTGAAGAGAGGTACAAAGATGGGGAAGGTGTACTAAAACAAAACAGAACATTGAATATATAGATTCTTAAAAAGTAATTTGTGAAGTTGGAAAAGTGCTGAGCTATTTGGGAGCAACTAAAGTGTACAGTTGTGAAAACAAACCATTTCACAATAATTTTATTGTTATTGTAGAGTTTATTTATGTATAAGATTGTGTATAACATTAGCGCTATCATTTTCCTAGGTCATAGAGTTTATAAGAAATTGAATATGACTACTAATATATCAATTTGGTAGTGTTTAAAATGTTCAGATGCTCCACAAATACATTTCATTTAATAAACTAATAAAATTAGTATAAAATTTAAACTTTCCCATTGTAACTTAGAAAGTAAGTCTGAAGAGGTTAAATGGTACTAGGTAGGTCACATGGTGTCAGTGAGGACCCAGAACAGACTTAGGTCTTAACATGTCAGTACACTTTCCTTTACATCCTAGAGCTCTGTCTAGCACCTGTATATTATTAATGAATGAAATTATAATACATTAAATTGTTTCTTGATACTTCACAGCTGGCAGACACACCCAAATCTGAAAGATATGAGCATGTTCTGGAGGCATTAAATGATTACAAGACCATGTAAGTGGGTTTATTTTACAATCCCTATAAGGGAGATAGTGAGTATGAAGAGTAAGGGCATTACAAATTTTGGGATTGGTGTAAAGAAAAGCACATACTACTCTAACTTTTAATGTCCTATCCCTTTTGGTCAAAGTAAAGTAGGGATTCTAGGAGACTGGGAAGGAAAGAAAAATACTTCTGAGAAGGGGTGGGTGGGAGGCATATCAATATCCTGCAGCAGGTGGATTTAGTCTATTCTCCTGAAGAATCATTTTCAGTAGTAATTTACTCAGTAAAGCAAAATAGTGGTGATAAAGTGAAATCCTGTTAGCTGATGAGAATATTTAAAAAAAAAAAAAAAATGGAGTATCTCTTTGAGATTGGTTATTACCTCTAGTCAGTCAGTTAGGAGTACACTACTGTACTGATATGAATGATGATTCACTGGTAAGATTTTATGTTTTTGTATAGACTAACCTCCCTCCTTTAAAACCTGCATGTCTGCATTTCTTGAAAATATTTCCAGATCGCCAAATAAATTCTCATAAATGCATGTATGTAACTCGCAGACAGACTATTATATTGTATTATAAAGTTTTTGGTTTGCCAAGTTGCTGTTTTGAACTTGATAATATTTTATTAGATAATTTTTAGTTACCTGTAACTAGATCTTCAAATTAACTTGAAAAAGTATAAGGTAATTTAGTAGTTAATTCTACTGATAAAGTACTGTTTGAATAAATTCTTAATTCTACCTCAAAGTATGAGAAATGACATCTGTTACTGTTGTTGGTAGAAATAAGATCTGTACATAGTTCAAAGTGCGTGAAAGTGGGAGACCATTTCCTACCACAGACTGGTAGAGTTAAGGTGTATGGAAATGTGTGGTTTCAACTCCATGCCTGGCCCTCCATATACTCATTTTATTTCCTGGAACTTTAGAGATAGATAGCCTCTTTTATTATTTCTGGTAATCTTCTGTAGTATAGTGGTTATCATGCTCACCTAACATACTCCGAAATAGAATTTATTGGACTAAATACTCCTTGCTTTATGAAGTGTAATGTCAAGTACTGGGGAGGCTGAGGCAGGAGAATCATGAATTTAAGGCCAGTTCACCTTCATAGTGAGACTCTGTCTTATAACAGTAGTAACCACAAAAACCTTAATTCAAGGAATCCTCCCAGTTTGGTTGCCCTTGTACTAGGACTGTAGGTGTCTTCATCACACCTAATCCAGAAGCCATGTTTGGAAGAAGGTGAACATGGAATTTTTCTCTATTCTTGTCCTAACCCTTTCACCCATGGCAGCCTGTAGCCTCTATATAAGAACTACACACAGTCTGCTGGAGTAGATAAGAATCCAGAAAATTATGGGGAAAATAATTTTGTGGTATGGGTAGATTTTCTTTTAAAAAGGCCTATATCTGAAAATTGTAAGTTAGTGTCTTCCAAGTATATGTGCAACTTTTAAAATTTTAGTTAATTCTTTTAAAAATTTAGGTTTATGTCTGGGAAAGAAATAAAGAAGAAGAAGCATTTATTTGGGTTGCGAATTCGTGTTCCTCCTGTGCCACCAAATGTGGCTTTCAAAGCAGAGAAAGAACCTGAAGGGACGTCCCACGAATTTAAAATTAAAGGCAGAAAGGCATCCAAACCTGTATCTGACTCAAGGTAAAAGTTGGTCTGTGCTGTAACCTTTCTTTTAGCTTATTTGTAATTGAATATGTGTGTTGTGTGGTCCCATTGGAATATGTGGAAGTGTCACAGTGACCTGGGTAATTTCTGACTCCAAACCTGTCTGATTTCCTTCTTACACAGGGTAAGAAAACACGATGCCGATGCTAGCTGTTTATTTTAGGCCTTTGGCCTTCAAGGAATAGATAGTTGATTTAAAAAAAAAAAAAAACTTAAAATATTTATATTTTCACTCTTTGTTGATTTGCCATTCATTCATTCCTTCCTTTCATCAGATGCCTTATTGTCTTAAGTGCTGAGGATGTAATGACAAGACAGTTTTCTCATGTTCTTGATGGGATTGTATTATAGTGAGGAAAATAATGAACATGTGAAGTAATTGGTTATTACTCTGGTGCCATATAGTTACCCTGTTTCCAACCCCATTGGGTCAGTAGAGATGGGAACATTGTTCTTAGAGGGAAGGCTTCAGAAGGACTGTATAAGGTGATATTGGAGATTTAGAATAATCTAACAGTGTGAAGAACAAAGGGTGAGCTACTTCAGTGCCGAAGTGCAGGTGTGGATCTGTGATTCGTAGCCTGGACATCTTCAGAAAACCAGCTTGGTATGGATGGGAATAAGAGGAAGGATTTGATAGGTCTTGATCACACAGCAACTTCTCCGTAGGAATCTCCTGTCCCTTCCAAACAGTGGTAGCCATTTAAATGATGTAAGGAGATTTAATTATCTTTACAACAATTATTTGAAAGGTAGGTAGTTCAGAGGTTACAATAGAAGTAGGAAAAGAAGACTCGGTTTTGTCTGGATGAGATGTCAAGAGTGGGTAGGAACAGTCAAGTGGAGTGTGTAGGCTTGAGATCTCTTTAGGAAGAAGTGATTAGATTTGTTACTGAACTAAATGTATGAGAGAAAAGGAGGAAGGATAAGTTAACGGCTTCCAAATTTCCAGCTTGGGCAACTCATGGAAGTCCATGATGGTGAGGTGGTTGGAGCATTTCCTGTTTCTATTGACTGAGATTCTTATGACACTTAGCTAAATAGTGTAGGTGACTTCTATTTATAAGTAAGGAGCACATAGACAGGTCAGGACAGATGGTACACACTTAAAAATTGATTTTTAAAGTTAGGAGAATGAATAGAGTGATCTAGGGAACAAGTAAAGAAGAGAATGGGACTTCAGATGGTGTCTAGCTTTAGAAATTTATAAAATTGAAAGGTGTAAAATAAAGGAGATGAGAACAGCTTGAACAGCATGATAGAAGGAAAACAGAAGTATTTGGTGTTATGAAAATTAGAAGAAGCTAATTGTTTCAATAATATTGGATAAATTAAATGATATTGGAAGCTAGTAAAATGGGAGAGGAAAATGTTTACTGGATACTTTACATTTTGTTTTTAGTGACCTTGATAAAAGTAGTTAAGAGTAGTAGATTGGAATGAGTTGAATAAAGTATTACTGTATCTGCATTTTCTGTTTATGTATAAAAATAGGCTTCTCCTGTATTCCGGAACACTAGGATTCAGAATAATAAATGAAGATAATAAAGGAGAGGGCATAGAAGGGAATGAAAGGGAACTATCTTTCAGAATCCTGAATTAGGTAGAAAAGATTGGAGAGGACCATGCTATCAAAGCTAAGGAGTTTTACTGAAAGTGAGGCAGACAAATGGACTGGCAGCTGAAGACGGGAGTGGTAGTAGAACATGATGGCCCTTTCAGTAGTTAGGACAAGAAAAAAATGAGTGTTTTCCCCTTAAAGACTTATTTAATTCAGGCGGTGATGTTGCCTTTAATCCCAGCAATTGAGAGGCAGAGGCAGAGGCAGGTGGATCCCTGTGAATTTGAGGCCAACATGTCTACAGAGCAAGTTCAGGACAGCCAGGCCTATTACTCAGAGAAATCCTGTCTCCATGTATTATGTATGCAGTGTTCTGCCTGTATGTATGTCTGCACGGCAGAAAAGAGGGCACCAGATCTTATTATAGATGGTTGTGAGCCTTCATGTGGTTGATGGGCAGTGAACTCAGGATCTCTGAAATAGCAGCCAGCACTCTTAACCTCTGAGCTGTCTCTCAAGCCCGAACCTAACATCTTTGAAAGAAACCAAAGGGGAGGATTCTATTGCCTCAGTCTGAGAATAGCTTTTGATAGCAGAGGAGATACTATTCTGATTAAATGGCTTGAAAAAAAAAAAACAAAACAAAATATAGGGATAAATATGGTTATAGAAATTAGAGGCTAAAGTTATTGGCTGGGAGTCTATTTTCTCAAGGTAGTGTCAGGTATAAGGTTGCTTGGAAGGGCTATATGCAGAGGGAAATTTAAGGCGAGAATAAGACATGTGGAATAGCTGTGCTGAGAGTAAGAAAATATATTTATAAAACATTGACCATACAGTATAGCCCTTTAAAGGCTTTAATAGAGCACACACTACTGTAAGGTTTTGTTTAAAGACAAATGCTTATTCTTACCATTATCCAATTAGATCTCATCCTTTACTGTCAGTTGCCATCATAAATTAGGAGCAAGGGTCCCACAAGCACCACATTGCCCTGATGATGATAGTCAGATGAGTTGTCTGCGGCAGCTCTCAGATTCTTTCAGCTTCTTCCCAGGCGTCCTGCCTTCCTTCTGATCCTCTTAAGGCTGAGTGTTATTACTTTTAGTCTGATGGTCCTCATTACATGTTAGATTGCCTTATAAAAATGTATATTCCATCCATCCTTGTCCTTAAGATTTTTGACTTCCAGGTCTACTTCTCTAACCCCTACACCATCCTTCCACTTGCTTCCTGGTTTTATCTTCTTTTTAGTGTACAATATTAGTGTTGCTTTTCTATTTCTTTCATTGTATTTTCCTGATTAACAGCCTCATGACACTTTATTTTATTAGCTTTCTTGTATTTGTTTGTGAATGTCTGTGTTATGAGACCTTCAGTGCATAGGAAGCATCTTTGTATCCCTTTTATACCCTTTCTGTAGCAGCTGTTCTTGGAGTCTGTATTCTGCATGTTGCTGTTTGTCCCTTTTGTTCTTCCCTTCTGTTAGGGAGGGATGCCCTTGACATTGGAGTCTTCCCTTGCTGTTGCTTGGTGTACTTAGCTTTGTCTGTTGACTTACCAGTGCTTCTGTTCCAGGATGGAAGATTCCTTACTATTTCTTCTTTGTGTTCTGCTACCTTGGGCTTAATCCTGTTTCTCATGGTGTCACTCAAGGGTTCCTATACATATACATATATGAGATATTATGTACATGACTGTATATTTAAACAGAAACTGTTGATAGACACTAAAATTTTAATATAGGTATCTTCACAGTATTACTAAATTTGTAGTTGGTTTTAGTAGTAAACTCTTGGAACCTTCCCCTCCAAGTAGTAAGAAATAAACTAAAAAGTTTTAAAATTTAGGCAGTATGGCTATCTGGTGATTTGTTACTTTTAAAATCTTGACGTGATACGCATATGTTAGAGTAAACAAGTAAAGCACTTGTTTCCTTAGAACTTTCAAAAATGTAATTCTATTTACTTAATTAGCTTTGTAAAGCCACTGTCAGTTTTGCCTTATGCAAAAATTAAATACAAACTGGCTTTCTGTTTCAGGGAAGCAAGCAATGGGATAGAAAAAAAAGGAAAGAAAAAATCTGTAGGTCGTCCTCCTGGCCCATATACAAGAAAAATGATTCAAAAAACTGCTGAGCCATCTTTGGTAAGAGAGTATGTTTGTAAATGTTTCGGTAAACATCCATGTAATTATTAAGTGAGTGTTTGATTCCAGTTACAGCAGGACATTTTAAAAAGTATGTTCTCTTCCTTTTTTTAAGTATTTATTTATTTATTTTTGTAATTTTCCAGGATAAGGAATCAGTTTCAGAGAATCCTGCATTGGATTTACCTTGCTCTATAGGGTAAATAGTTAATTTTTTTTCTTTCCTAGGACTTTTCTTTGTGAGGGAATTAGTATTTCTATTGTTATGTAATATAGTTGTTATACCATTTACATTCTTTTGTCTCAGGAGAACTGAGGGAATTGCACATTCATCCAGTACCTCAGATGTGGACCTCACAGGTGCTTCCAGTGCAAAAGAAACTACCTCATCTAGCATTTCCAGGCATTATGGGTAGGTGTTTAATATTTTACCTCTGGCCTTAAGATCCATCCATCCATCCATCCATCCATCCATCCATCCATCCATCCAGTTTGCAACTCTTTCTGTAGACCAGGCTTGCCTTGAACTCAGAGATTGGAACTCTCTGCCTCTGTCTTGAGTGCTGGAATTAAAATTTTTACCATCATTGCCTGGTTTTTTTGTTTTGTCTTTTAATTAAATTAAAATTCTTTTCCTAAAAGCTTTGTGAGCCAGTGATGTATTATTTTTTTGGGGGGGGGGGTTAACTTACAAAACCTTAGGTGACTTAAAGGCAACTATATTACTGTGAAACATAGTTGACAACTCATAAAAGTACATTCATGTAAATCCCTGCATAACTTATAGACATTTCCAAAAAGAATTCCACTCTAGTGAATTCCCACAGTTTTTATAACTGAAGGGGAGTCTTGTAACTTTTTATGCTTTCTGAGTCTTGTGAGTTTCCTAATTCAGTTTCCTTAACACTTACCAACCCTTTAAAAAAAGTTTGCTTGTTCTTTCAAAATAAAAAATACACATGCGCTGGATGATGGTGGTGCACACCTTTAATCCCAGCACTCAGGAGGCAGAGGCAGGAAGATCTCTGGGTTTGAGACCAGCCTGGTCTATAGAACGAGTTCTAGGACAGCCCAGGCTACACAAAGAAACCCTGCCTTGATGTTCCCCCTCCCCATCCAAATACAGACAGACACACACTCCCACTGATGTATTTTGGATGTGGGTTTGCACACGCTTGTGTGCATAGAGATCATAAAGTAGTTGATGGTCTTTCATCTTTTTGCTTCTGTCAGATTGGTGGCAAGTGCCTTTATTCATTGAGCCATGCTTTCATTTGCAACTCAATCCTCCCACCTCGGTCCACTTTCAGTCCAATATAAGTGCGTATCAGATTTATTTAGAAATATATGCCCTGGCCATTGTGTATAATATGCTGTACACATTTCTGTTAAAGCTGCCCCCAGCTCCTTTTTTTTTTTTTTTTTTTTGGTGGGGTGGGGGACAGATCTCCATGTAGCTTTGGCTGTTGTGGAACTCACTATGTAGAGCAGGGTGGCTTCACAGAGATCTGCCTGCCTTTGCCGTCAGAGTTCTGGGACTGAAAGTGTGTGTCACCACACCTGGCTTCTGTTCTATACAAGTGTATCTTGCTTTGGGATGGGTTTTATATTTTAAATGTCTGAATCAAACACAGCCTTTTTCAGGTACTAAGATTCTAAACTCTGATTAGGAAAACATCTTAGGAGACATATTCTTTTCCCTACCCTAGAGTATCTGACTCTAGAAAAAGAACTCGCACAGGAAGATCTTGGCCTGCTGCAATACCACATTTGCGGAGAAGGAGAGGTCGCCTTCCAAGAAGAGCACTCCAGACTCAGAACTCAGAAGTTATGAAAGATGATGAAGGCAAAGAAGATTATCAGTTTGAAGAACTTAACACAGAAATCCTGAATAACTTAGCCGATCAGGAGCTGCAACTCAATCACCTGAAAAACTCTATCACTAGTTACTTTGGTGCTGCAGGTAGAATAGCATGCGGTGAGAAATACCGAGTTTTGGCTCGTCGGGTGACGCTTGATGGAAAGGTGCAGTACCTTGTGGAATGGGAAGGAGCAACTGCATCCTGACCTTTGGACTGAATATTATGTTCACTGCACTCACTTTCTGTTGGTTTAAAGCCCTAAAAGAGTGTGGGTTGTATTATCTTTCTTAAAAAAACAAGCAAACTGAAAACACAGAAAAATTCACAGGAGATGATACTAGCCTTAACATGTACTTGTCACTGTTATGGATGTTGTCATAAAAAGATATCTTTTAAAAATCAGAGGAGAGACTTAATTTTTTAATTCTTAAGGTTTGTAGTATGTTTCTAGGATAGGATATTAAATATGATTCAAACCCATGCATGGTGTTAGATACTTTTTTCTGATTATTCCATTGAGTCCATTTTTGTGATTAGTGGTTACCAGAGCAAACAGATCATGTAGATAGCACAAGTATTTGGAGAAACATTGTGTGTTTTGTTACCAAAATGCTGGAAAAATTTATTCAATACCCTTTAGATTTCATAAAGTGCAGTGTATATAATGTCTACTGAAAGACTGTAAAATACTGAAATTTCTTTCAAGCAAATGTAAAAAATATATTGAGCCTGTAAATTGCTCTGTGACTAGACTTCATTGTCGTCTTAATATATTCTTTGCATGTACATGTATATACACATGTGTGTATATATATGTGTGTGATTATGTGACCTATGCAATACAAATTATGGGAATGGGCAGCTTTGGAGTATATATCCCATAATTCTTATTTCAGGAATAGTTGCAGTATTTACACAGCAGCATTTCTTCTCAGGCTTTTATTGGGTGCTGTTGCTTGCTATGTATGAAGAGAAATGTGTCAGACAAGTTTAGTGTGTACTGGAGAAGGGTGTGAACAACAGTGTTCATGGGCTTTTAGAATGCTTTCCAGTCCTTGTAACTCAAATGTTCAGTACCTAAAACAAATTCAAGTGATACCTACATTATCCTATTGGAAGTGACATTTTCAATTTATCGTGGCACATTATGATTGTAAATGTCTCAGTTTTAACAGTAAGTCTGTAGGAGCCCAGTGAAGACTCCTGAAATGTCTGTAGTAATTGTTAGTCATGTTTGAATAAGCGTAGTATGAACAAAGTATTTTATTGCACAGGGTTAACAAACAGTATGTTGCTAGCTGAGGCTAACTGCTGTTTTATTACAACATTACCTCTTGTTTTTATAAAATGTACCAAGATTTAAATTGATATTTTTATTTTACCTGTTAAAAAAGTTTCTTTTATCACGTTAGAGTTGTCTTCTGTTTCTTTTTGTTTTGTTTGTTTTCTTTCTTAGCCAAAGAGTAAACAGAAAAATATTGTTTAGGTAGCTCTTCATTTTACTTTTTAAACGATTGGTGGATTGTAGACTAAACATTGGGGAAACTTCTGCCAAAATGGAAAATCTGTGAAGTGTATTGATGACAGAATGGTAAAACTGTGGGTTAGTGCTTATTTATTCCATTAATTGATTATTTGACTGTTTTTAAAGAAACATGTTTTATTTCTTTAAGCATCTTCAAAAGATGACTTTTCTTGTCACATTATAGCCAAAAGAAGCAGAGAACTTCATTGTCCTGCATTTGGTTCCTGGTTGACCAGGTATAAATGAGCTTTACAAAGTGCAAATTACAAACTGTCACTTCTGTTCACCTCCACCAAAACTTGATTTCCCCTAGCTATTAATTTAAAAGTTGCCTTTCCTGCAGCTGCAATATTTTGAATAATACACAGAGATTGTGTTGATTTTTGAATGTTTGTTTATATCTAGGGGTAATGGAAAATGTAATTCCCGTGTAACCTTATTCACTCTAGCTGTATCATATTTCATTTCCCCAAACCTTTCATTCTAACTGAACACCAGCAGTATTTCTAATAATCCTTTAAGATGCCCAGAAGACAGTTATCAAGCTGAACCGTCTTTAGGCGTGATCATTGTGAATGTCTGTTTTCTTTTATCATGGTGGCTCACATGGCTCTGATGTTCAGTTTGTATTTTTGAAATTGCTTTACTTAGAATTAAAACAGACCAACATTAAATGTGTGTATTTTTTAAAGAGCTAATGAGTTTTTCTTCTGTATCTGTTTGAAAATACACACTGGCACAGTAGTAAACTGCCTTTATTTAGGAAGGGAAAGACTTTCTGATTCTACTTTTATTGTTGAGCTCATCTTTAAAGACCTTCACTTTCATCTCCTTTTGCTCAGAGAAAATAACATTAATAAATACTGTGTGCTCATCTTAAATGATATTTTTAAAGAGGTTATTTAGGCAGCTTGTATCAAGATTTATATTTGAAAGACAGTATGTCTCTGTTCCACCCTCTTCAGACTTTGCAACTGTTTCTTGTACACAGGTATTGGGGCACAGGTAAAAAGATTTACCAGTGTTGCTAAATGTTTTGTCACTAAACTATAGAATGAAAAATTGTGAAAATTATATACCTTCCTTCCTTTTTTTTTTTTTTTTTTTTCATTTAAGAGAAAAACAAAGGAGCAAGGAAGCTATAAACCCTGGTGTCTGCTGGCATAGGCAGACATGGAATAGGACAAGCTATGCCTTTTGCGTTAGGCCCCAGCAGGTTCAGCACACAGTCACAAGGCAGAACTGGGTTTTTAGAAAAAGCGTGGAAGTGTGCCCAGGTTTTGGAAAAAGGTAGAAGAGGAGGAAAAGGCTAATTCAGAAGAGCAGGTAGACTTAAGAGAGACTTGACAGCAGCTCCAGAAAGAGACAGTAGTAGCCCTTATTTTAATCTCTCTCCTTTGTAATTTAAAACATTTTTTAATGACCCTGATAGTGCATGAGAAACCAGTTCTTACAAGAACTATAAATTCTCAATGCTTGTCTCAAACTCCTGAGCTCAGGCTATCTTCCTGTCCTCTGAAGAACCCGAGGTTACGAGTTTGTGTAATGCCAGGCCAGTCTGTAAGTTCTAATATCTAATGGAAGTCAGACCTTGCCAGGAAAGTTAGTGGAAGTTCATTGTGTGTGAGTTGAGGTTGTCCCATCTTCATTTTTTTGTTGGCAGGTTAATGTCCAAATATTTGTATTTGGTTTCTGTATTTAGATTCCTCTATCAGTATTGGAGATAAAATTGTGTTTTGGGTTACTTTATTGTGTTCCTGCTAGGCACTATTAAATTTTGGTTGGCATGTGTTCTGTCTTAAAACAGTTACTAGTGTTTGAAAGAAGTTCTTTTATGAGCCGGGCAATGGTGGCACACACCTTTAGTCCCAGCACTCGGGAGGCAGAGGCAGGCAGATCTCGGTGAGTTCGAGACCAGCCTGGTCTATAAGAGCAAGTACCAGGACAGCCTCCAAAACCACAGAGAAACCCTGTCTTGAAAAACAAAAACACAAAAAACAAAACAAAAATTTGTTTTATGGCTAAGGGAGATAACCATGCAATAGTGGCAGGTAGCCACCTGCCACCAACTCCCACCCCCTCTCCCCAAGCCCTCTCTATGAAGAAACTTTCTTTCTTAATTATATTTGAATACAAAACTCCAGAAGTCCATTTTTTTCCCCCCTCTTAAGGCATTTAATATGTCAGTCTTTTTTGCTCAGGAAAATAAAAACTTGACAGTTAAATTGTAAATTAAGAACTTTATCCAATCTTAGGTGTTTCTCTAATTGGTGTTAATTAGGGAGTCTAGACATCTCTGATACATTCTAACTTTGTAAGCAAACCAGTTGAATCTCTGTAAAGAAAATTGATGGGTGCCAGGTGGTGAGGTGGTACACAGCTTTAATCCCAGCATTTGGAAGGCAGAGGCAGGTGGATCTCTTTGAGTTCGAGGCCAACCTGGTCTACAGAGTGAGTTCCAGGACAAGTTCCAAAAGGTACAGAGAAAATTGATGGGAGTACATAAAAATGTAAGTTATAATACTAGGGTCTTAGAGTAATAGCTCCATAAAATGCTAATTTTCTTCACACTTAAAATTAGAATAAGCTCAGTGTGCTGGTGAATGCCAGCATCTCATTGTTTGAGAGGCTGAGATAGGAGGATTAAGATTTAGTACAACTCGAATCCTAGCATTTAGGAGATAGAGGCAGGTGGCTCTCTGTGAGTTCAAGGTCAACCTGGTCTACAGAGTGAGTTCTAGGACACCCAAGGCTGTTACACAGAGAAACCCTGTCTCCTAAGAACAAAAAAATCAGATGCCAGCCTGGGCTTCTTACACAGTGAGACTTTTCATCTTAAATTTTTAATTTGTACAAATGATAAAAATCACAAATAAGATGACTGCCCATTAGTACCTGGTAGCATCTTTGTTAGCCTACTCCTCTTGTTACATTTCTGGAGTTGTCTATAAAAATTGGATTCTTAGTAATTCCTTTTTCTTCAAGGAATGTAATTTGTTGCTTAAAAACGATTTCCCATTGGATCTAAACAAGCCTGTTAAACCTTCACAGATAATATATTACATACTTTTGGATGAAACAAAAATCCTGTTCAGAATTCCTAGTCTAGCTATGTGTCAGAAAACAGGCCTGTAATACTTTACTAGCACTTGACAGTCTTGAGATGGGAGTTTGTAGCCCGCTTGTGACCCAGTAGGAAGATTTTCTCAAAATCCTAGTCTATGTCCTGTTTCTTGTATTTATAGTCAGCCATCTTTTTGTTTCTTTAAGGCATGCATTCTTCTTGGAGCTGATAAGATCCTGAACATACAAATTTGGTGTATGGAGAGGGATCAGTAATAGAACCCTGGATAACATTTTGTTCAGCTGAATCTGACCCCCCCCTCAAAATTATTTAGTGTTGGAATTTTCTAAGGTCTCATGTGAACAGCATGTTTGTGGAGTTTATAGAATGTACTCAATGCTTTTACGATCAGCGATGTGAAAGTAGTACATTAATGTGTCTTTTGAAGGCTTGAGTGGTCTGTACAGGTCGTGGACTCCCCTGGCCTCCTTTGTTTTTGTCTTCTTATAGCCTAGTCTTTGGAGAATTAATACCATTTTATATTGTTGTTTTATTCTACCATTGTTATTTCATCCACTATTACTTAATGATGTGATAAAAAAAAGTTGGTGCCCAGCCAGGTAGTGGTGGTGACACACTAGGGCTGCTTAGTGGTCTCCTTCTGGAGGCAGAGTTGATGCCCATCAGAATAGACTTTTGTTCTGTAACTTTTGTTTTCTGTGTAGCCCTGGCTGTCTTGGAACTCACTCTGTAGACCAGGCTGGCCTGGAACTCACAGAGATCCTCATATCTCTGCCTCCTGAGTGCTGGGATTAAAGGTATGCACCATCACTGCCCGGTTCTGAATGTACTGTACTTTAAACAGCTAGTTACAAGTTTAAAAAAATGTTATTTAATACTGTTAGTGGAATGCAAAGAAATTTTTCCTAAACAGAATTTGAAATAACACAACTACTAAAAGGCTTTTTTTTTTTTTTTTTTTAAAAGATTTATTTATGCATATAGTGTTTTGCCTACATGCCAGAAGAGGGCACCAGATCTCATTACAGATGGTTGTGAGCTACCATGTGGTTGCTGGGAATTGAACTCATGACCTCTGGAAGAACAGGCAGTGCTCTGGAAGAACGGAACAGAGCCATCTCTCCATCTCCACTAAAATTTTTTGTTGAATTTTTTTAGTTTTAGTTTGAAAAATTGAAACTACTTATGTTTTTTTCTTCAAATTTATGTGCATGACTGAGTGCCTGCACGTATGTATGTGCACCACTTGGGTCTGAAGAGATGGTCTGATTCTCTGAAATTGGTTACAGTTATGAAATGTCTGTGGTGATAAGAATTGAACCTGGGTCCTCTGGGAGAGAGCAAATGCTCTTAATTGCTGAACCATGTCTCCAGCCCCAAACATAAAGATAGCACTGAAGATTAGTTCTTTGAGGAGCCTTTTGGGTCATTATGACTCAGTTTTGATTCCTAGATTTTCTTCTCCTTGGTTACTTCCAGATTTCAAGATTATGCCGAGTCTGCAGTGCAAAAATGTCTGTTTTGTGCCTCCCTGTCTCTTTTATTAGGGTCTTAATGTAAACCATGTCAGTTCTGAATTTGTAGTTGTCAGTTTGTAGTTTAAGATGGTTGTGAATTCCTGATCCTCTTGCTTCTACCTCCTGACTGCTGGAATCACACTTTTCATTTTCTTTAAGATTAGTTTTTACTTTAAATTATGTACATGTGTGTGGGTGGCTGTGGGAGGGGGGTATGGACATGTGAGTTCAGGTGCCCTTAGACACCTGAGATGTACGTGGGTGTTGGGAAATAGAGCAGTCTGTGTTCTTAACCTCTGAGACAGTCTTCCATCCCACTGTAGTCATTTTTGATAACTCTTGTAAATCATAATTTTTGTTGTTTGAGTCATGCTTGTCTGAATTCTTGACTGTCCAGGGTTTCTCTATTGCTTTGAAGCCTGTCCTGGAACTGGCTTTGTAGACCAGGCTGGCTTCAAACTCACAGAGATCTGTCTGCCTCTGCCTCCTGAGTGCTGGGATTAAAGGTGTGCGCCACCCATGCCTGGCCCCTTGCTTCTACTTCTCAAGTGCTGGGATTATATGCACACAGCACCATGCCTAGCTCAGGGTTGGTTCTTAAGCAGCTTCTGAACCAGCTTAAAAAGAAAAAAAAAAAAAAAAAAAAAAAAAGAAAGAAAGAAAAAAAAGAATGCCTTCTTATTTGAGGGTTTTCTTTATGAAAATATTTTTACTGTGCTTGGTGGCCCATGTCTTTAATCCCAGTTAATGGAGGCAGAAGCAAGCAAGGTTTCTCTCAAGTTTGAGGTCAGTTTGGTATGCATGGTGAGTTACAGACCATTCAGGCCTACACAGTGAGACAGTTGTCTCAATAAATAATAAGTAAAATTAAAAATAGAGACTATTTGGAAGCTGTAGAGATGACTCAGTGGCCACAGTGCTTAGTGTATAAGCATTTGGAGCCAAGTTTGAATCTCTAACACCTACATAGAGCTAGGAAGGGCAGTGTACACCAATAACCCCAGTTCTGAGGGGTGGAGACAGTTCTGGAGGGTGGAGACCGGTATATTCTGGGGGTTTACTAGCCATCTCACCAAAATGATGAGCTGCAGAGTCAGTGAGTGAAGATCAATAGAGGAAGGTACCAGTGTTGACCTCTGTCTTCCTCATGCTCATGTATGGGTGAGCAGCATGCCACACCCTACTCCACCCCATTTTTGGCATACGGAGCTTTTGTGAAATTATGCATGTTATTGTAGTGCCGTGTATGTGATCCTTATGGAGATGAGTTTGGGGAGGGACTTGTATGCTTGCAACCCAGTCTAGGAGATTGCTGTTCTTTTAAAAAGTATTTACTTCTTGCTTTTCAAGACAAGGTTTCTCTGTGTAGCCCTGGCTGTCCTGGAATTCACTCTGTAGATCAGGCTGGGATTAAAGGTGTGGGCCAACAGGACCCAGCTCAAGATTTCTGTTATGTGCCTGTCTTTTCATGTTGTCAATGGAAGTCATATTTTAATCCATGTTTATTCGTAGTGTGTTAAGTAGTTTTTTCCTTTTTCCTACTTAGGTTATATACTCTAGTATATAATAAATGAAAAGATTTTAAGCAGGATTTTCTGGGGAAAGTGTTTATGTAAATAACACTTTGAACCTTGTTTTAACAGTTCTGAGTTAGACTCCAAGACTTAAGACAGATTGGTGTTCTCTTACTTGTTCACTAAAGATTTTGCTTTTCACTTTGTTTTTCTTGATTATGGAGTAGATGTGGAAGTTTGACAGATCTAATTGCTGTATGACTAATGTAGGTAAGAGTAACTTGATTTGCTTTGTAACTCTAATCTTTCTTACCTGGTAAACAGATTGCAGCCACCTGGTTTTCTGGTAACTGGCGGTTGGAGTAAGACCATTGCTGGAGTTGCTTCTGCCTAATGTGGAGTTAAAGGCAGTTGATACAACTTTCTAGCCCAGTGGACTAGAGGGGGGGATAAAAAATACTTTCATAGTAATTTAGTATTTTTACAGGTAAAACTCCCTAACGGTGATTATAGGCATGATCATAACATGATCATAATTTATAATTTTTAAATTTAAATTCTAATATTTGAATTTCAACATAAAACATATTTTAGAGGATTATAATTAATTTAACAGTAGTTTTATAAAAGTAATGTAATGTTTGTCAAGTAAATTTCTGTTTCATGAACTTGACTAAATCTGTAAGATTTAAGTTACCCATACAAACTTCCACCTTTTTGGATGGGAGTTATTTGACTTGCTTGTGCCAACTTTTGAATTTCTTGGTAGTTAGTTTTATTTTTATTATTTTTTTTCTTTTTTAAACAGGGTTTCTCTTTTGTAGCCCTGGCTGTCCTGGAAACCTTGCTCTGTAGTCCAGACTGGCCTTGAACTCAGAATTGCCTGCCTAGTACTAGGATTAGAGGTGTGTGCCACCACGTCCAGTTGAAACAATTTTTTAAACTTCAAAACTTTAAAACACATTTTATTTTTAATTATATGATATATTTTTGAGGATGTTTGTACATTTGAATGTTTTTGAGGCCTGAAGACGGTGCTGGATGCCCTAGAGTTGGAATTTGCAAACTCATTGTGCTCTTAACCATTAAGGTATCCCCCAAAACTTTTTTTTTTTTTTTTTTTTTTTTTTTTTTTGAGACAGGGTTTCTAGGTAAACTTGGCTGCCCTGGAACTCACCACATAGATCAGGTTGGCCTTGATTTGCCTTTGCCTCCCTAGTGCTGGAATTAAAGCCATGTGCCTCTACTGCCTGGTGGTTTTTGTTGTTTTTTTGAGACAGGATTTCTCTGTGTAACAGTCTTGGCTGTCCTGGAACTCGCTCTGTATAGACCAGTCTGACATGGAATTCACAGAGATGCACCTGCCTCTTCCTCCTGATTAAAGGCATCCACCACCACTGCCCAGTGGTTTTACATCTTGTAAGTTTGTATTTGGTGGCTGCAGTAAAAGCAAGACACATTAACAAAGTTGGAGAGACAAAACCAGCAATTATCTGGCAAGTGTACAGGTGGTGCCCCCTCTGAGGCTCTGAGGGCATCAGTGTTTTGTAGTTTCTGGTTGCCATGGCAGCCCCTTTGTCTAGACATCACCCTAACTTCTAGCATTTTCTTGACATTGCCACTTTTTGCAGTCTTTATCCTTTTACCTATGAGGATAAAGCTCTTAGCTAGAATAAGCCTTTTCTCTTCATGGAATTGTAGGTTAGGTGTTTGTAGCACTAAAACTGAATAACAGAAAGTTGGTTTTTATGGGCAAAGGTTTTGCTGTGTAATTGGCTTGGAGGAGTTTGGAAAAGTTTAGAGAACAAGCTAAAATAAAAAGGCCTAGTATGCTACAAACAAAGCTTAATAGAAACTTTTGGTGAACTCAGAAGACAAGAATACTATTAAGTATGAGGACAGAAAAACCAGTTTTGAAGTTTCAGTTGAGCCACCCTTGTGACACCATGGTAAAGAATTTGCTAGTGTTCTTTGTGCAAGTGTATTTACTTATATTAGAGACACATATGGAGGCCATAGGTTGACTTTTTGTTGTTTTCTATCATTCTTTATTGAAGCCGGGTTGCTATTCTAGAGCTCACCAATTCAGCTTGTTCATCAAGTTTTTTCTGGGTGGGAGAGGTGTCTCATCTTTGTGTCTTGGGTGCTGGGGTTACATGTGTGTCACCACGCTGCCTGGCCTTTCATGTAGATCCTAGGGACACAAACTCTAGTCCTTTACTCACTGGGGTGTTTCCTCAGACTCATTTTTGTGGATGGCTGGGAACAAAAGTGACACACGTTTCTTATTGGCTCTTGTTAGCCATCATTGTAAGGAGAATTGGGACTAAAAGGCAAAAGCCTTGGAAGAAAGCAGACAAGGAAAGCAGTGAGAGTGCCTGCTCCAAATTCTGTGTTGAAATCCTGTATGTAGATCATTTCAGTTGGGTGAATATCAAGGCATCTTTAACATGCTTCTAGCCATCTGAGAAGCAGCAAACCCGTAGACTCACATAGCCACTGTTCTTAACGTAGGTGCATACCCATGTAGGTGGTTTGTTTTGTTTTGGTGCTTATTTTGAGGTAGCATCTCATTACAGAGACCAGGCTGGCCTTGAACTCTTTTTTTTTTTTTTTTTTTTTTTTTCCTTCCTGGAGACAGGGTTTCCACCCGGCTGGCCTTGAACCCTTAAAGATAACATTCATCTCTCCATTACACTGGGTTCCTGTATAAGTTTAATACAAGCAATTTATGCTTTTGTACCCAAATCTTCATAAATGTTTGGATTTTAGGTATTGCAGATACCTTCTCTTTGGCTACCCTGCCTTGCTATTTGTGTCCCAGGGAACTTTCTCTGTTTTCTATGGCTAGTTCTTATATTATTTTAGAGGTTCCTAAACAATGGCATGTTTGAAGTGAGGAATGATCTGGAATCTGGGTGTGGCTTCTGATAGATTAAGTGTATTTTAAGGAGTCTGGGAGTATGTAGGATGTATTAGAGAGGAAAAAGATGGGAGCTTTAAAGCCTATTACTAGGGCTAAGCAGCAATGTGACTGACAGCATGAAGTTTGAGGACTTGGGAAGTTAATGTCATTAAGGACAACAAACAGAAGAGAAGTAGTCATTGAATAAAGCATGAAGATAAGCTTGGCAGGGGGACAGGATACTTTGATGGTAGGTAGTGGGAGAAATGGGGGGTTTTGCATACTGCAGTCCACACCTGCAGCTTCTGCCACATACTCCCCAGATGCTTACATTATTTTATTCTTTTATTTTAACAGTGAGAGAGAGAGAGAGAGAGAGAGAGAGAGAGAGAGAGAGAGAGAGA
Organism: Phodopus roborovskii; assembly: GCF_943737965.1. Classification (NCBI taxonomy): domain Eukaryota; kingdom Metazoa; phylum Chordata; class Mammalia; order Rodentia; family Cricetidae; genus Phodopus; species Phodopus roborovskii. The sequence continues at coordinate 710,758 of NW_026126524.1, read as the reverse complement.
GAGAGAGAGAGTCAGGCCAGGAGAGGACATTGTTCCCCTGGAACTTAGTTATAGGCAGCTATGAACAGCCCATTATGTGGATGCTGGGAACTGAACTCAGGTTCTCCAAAGAATAGAAAGCTATTAAGTACTGAGCTTTTTATTTTGTTAGTTTTCAGACAGCTTCATGTATCCCAGGTTACCCTGGAGCTCGAAGTTTAGGGTGATCTTGTGCCTCTTCTGATCCTCTTGCCTCTGAGTGCTGGGATTACAGGCACACAACTATAATGCTGCATTTTATGAGGTGTTGGGTTCAAACCTGGGGCTTCAAGTGTATTGAGCAATGCAACAGATTAAGCTGCATTCCCAACCCATACCCCTTATTTTAAAGGCCTGCTCTTAAGTACTTAAGAAAACAGAAGCAGCACATTGGTTTCTTTGTGATGGATACATGACAGGTATGTAGAAAATTTAAATAAAAGTGAGGGTTTTTTTTTTTTTTAGGACTTACATGTTTTTCCTGTATGTTTGTATGTGCATCACATATGTGCTTGGTGTCTGTGGAAGTCAAAAGATAGGTTCCCTGGAACTGGAGTTACTGATGTGTGTGAACCATCTTGTGGGTGCTGGGAACTGAACCTGAGTTCTTGCAAGAGCAACAAGTGCTCTTAACCACCAAGCCATCTCTCCAGCCCCTATAGATGTTTCTTACTTGTTATTACAGTATATAAAAACAATAATTTAGAGCAGAATAAAAATTTTCTAAAAAACCATATTTTTAAAGTAGTATCAATATAATTGGAAAGGATTTCATTTTGATATTCAATTTAAAGGCTTATTCTGGGATAAGGGAGTCCTTATTTTTCTTGCATTGGGCCCTGGATTTGATCTTCATCACTGAATAAAGTAGAAAGTGGTGGTTGGTGTGTCTAACTCTAACAATGGGGAGATGGAAATAGGAAGATGAATAGTTTAGGGTCATCAGCTATACAACTCAAGGCCAGCCCGGGCTACATGAGACCCTATCTTAACAATCAGCAGTTTTGGTGCTGGAGGGATGGCTCAGTGGTTTAGAGTATTTGTTACTTTAGCAGAGGACCAGGTTTGGTTCCCAATACCCCCACATGGTGGTTCACCTTGATTTTTCTGACTTCTGGAGGTTAGGCAAGCAGAGGTGGGTAGATTTCAATTCCAGGACTACACAATCTGTCTCAAAAAAAAAAAAAAAAAAAAAACAAAGATATATAACAAAACCCAATAGTAGTTATATAAATAAATACTGAGGAAAATTTACAAATAGCTTTCCCCCCCCCAAAAGATTTTATTTTGCTGGGCGTGGTGGCATGTACCCTTATTCCCAGCACTGGTAAGGGAGAGATGTCCTGAGTTCCAGGACAGCTTAGTATACACAGTGAAACACTGTCTTAAGCTTATGTGGCATGCATATGTGTATACATGTGTGGAGGTCAGAGGACAACTTTGTGCATTCAGTTCTCTACCCCATTGTCACGTGGATTCCAGGGATTGTATTTTGGCAATTAGATTTTCATTGGAAGCATTTGACTACTGAGCCATTTCACCAGCCTGCAAATGTTTTTGGTTGTGGTGGGGGTTGAACACAGTCCTCAAGTGTGCTAAGTGTATATTGTATTGACTAATAACTTAGTCACCAGGTTTAGTTAAAGATAAGTGAGGAAAAGAATATTGGAAAAATTAAGGATAATGTACTTATAAAATATTTAAGACAATTAAATGCTGAGTGAACATTTCATTTTTTGTGGGAAGGGGCAAGATTGGAAAAGTCAGCAAAAGCTAAAATTTATAGTAGCTCCCAGAAAATGCCTTCCAGGTTAGCCTATTTACTTTTGTCTTTGGTATTTGGAAGTACTTTAGAAAATGACAGGCATTTGTTGCAGTCTAGTCAAAAAGAAACTAGCATACTAAACATTCAAACCCATCTTAAAAAGATACAAATCTTGGACCATTAAGATGGCTCAGCAAATAAAGATGTTTACTACCAAGCCTGACAACCCAAGTTCAATCCCTGGGATCTACATAAGGAAAGAAGATAACTGACTCCTGAAAGTTGTTCTCTGATACTGGTCCCCTGTCCCTCAAGAATGCTCTGGTGTATGTTCACACACATGTACACAATAAATAAAAAAACTTAAAAAGAGAAAGCTCCAATCCTGATCTTATTTTGAAGTTGGGAGAAGAACAGATGGGTGGAGCAGGTCCCAGGTAATACAGGGGTGGTTAGTGCAGAGGTGTGGTTAGTGCAGGTGTGGTTAGTCCAGAGGTGTGGTTAGTGCAGGTGTGATTAGTGCAGAAGTGTGGCAATGACAGCACATGGATGTAAAAGACAAGGCAGGAAACCTTTGTCCTGTTTTTATACCACAGAAAAGCTATACTAAAAACAGTGTTGGGTAATCCCAGTACTAGGGTTGCTGAAGATAGGAGAGTTATACATAACCAATGTCTTTGGTATTGTATTGTGTGGCAAATAGACAAATTCTCTTCTTTTAGTGAGTAGAGGGTTTGTATACATCAGTTTGAGATAGCATGATTAGTGCACTACAAGAGAAGTTTGCCCGAGGCCCCACAGACAGACACGACCTAAGTAAGATGCTTAAGGGTCTAACAAAACAGGTGGCAAGCTGGTACTTGAAAAATTAGTAGTTAATACTTAATATTTTTCTCCCTGACTGCTGAAGAGCATATTCTTTGCTTTTATGTCTTCTAAAATACTATACTTCGCACCTTGCAACATTTTGTTATTAGCACTGCTTTGATTATGCTGGGAATGCCAGGTCTGTGAGGATACCCATTTCACACATCTTCCATTTGGAAATCATTGCATCTGATAATAAATGGTTGACTGCATATTTTGTAGGTTTTTCTTATTCCTTGTGTACCAGATGTTTCTAATCTGTGGCTGAGGATAGCTATGAATGTGACCCAACACAAAATAATAGTTACTTAAACACATGGGTATAAACTCTATTGAACAGTTTTCAGGTGTAAAATCTTTGGATGACAATGTCTATGGTAGAATGTCTAAAGGCTGGACACACTGTAACCTATTGTTTTCTCCCTCCCGTGTTGTTTAACTAAGGAATATTTGCCAGAACATTTAAAAAATGTCTGGGGGTCAGTAAGACAGTAGGCCTGGTGAATTTGAACACATACATTTTTTAAAAAATAATGTTCCTTTTACATTTAAAAATTTGGGCTGGAGAGATGGCTCAGAGGTTAAGAGCACTAGCAGCTTTTCCAGAGGTCCTGAGTTCCCAGCAACTACATGGTGGCTCACAGACATCTGTAGTGGGATCTGCTGCCCTCTCCTGGTATGTGCAGATAGAGCACTCAAAAAAAGAAAACAATTACAATAGGCGGGTACAATTTCTCTGACAGTAACTTTTATTAGCTGTAAAGAACCTAGTATCCATAGTCTCTTGCTCATTTAAGGTTACTTCACAATAATAGTAAAATTTGAGAAACACTGCATAAGAAAACTCATAAGAAAAAATACATGCTAAATTAATATGTTTTATAATTCCTGATAAAGAATTTTCACTGGAGATACAAAATTACAGGGACTTTTGTTAATTTTAGGACATGTTTAATGATAGATACATGTAAGTATACTGTGATTTATAGTTTATTTCAACAATGTTTCAAACTTATTTACCTTTTGTTTATTGACCTTGTGGAAGAGCACACAATCCAAATGCAACTCAGAATGGTGATTTTACACTTCCATTTTAAAAACTACTGTAGTAATTTATACAATTAAGAACAAGATAAAAATCAGATCAAGTAATGGCTTATTTGATTTTAGCATAATTGAGAAAGTAACATCAAAAGGTTCATGAAAAAGGTAATACACATTTAAAAATAAACATTTTGGTTTTTTGCTTACAATTTTACTTTTTTATGATTAATACAGACAATATGGTTAACATCTCTTTTTACTTTTGTCTATAAAAATAAAATCTTTAACATTTCTAAGTTACTTTTTCCAATAAAGATACTATTACCATTTTAAATGGCAGGAAGTAACTGATTTAAAGTCAGTGGCACAAATTACATACAGGATGATGTAAGAAATACAGTGTTAGTAAGGAATTAAGAATACAGTACAGTACTGGCTGTATATAAGAGGTAGAATTCTTAATCACAGTCTTACAGAAAAGATGCAGAAGACTAAGTGTACTGTGCTTAATCAATTAGGGAACCTCCAGCTGGCTTCTCTTGTATGTAAAATGGAAAAAGGGGCTTTTTTTAGTAATGGTCTCATTGACCTTTGTTCTCCATGTGCTATAGAAGCTTTGCTTAGAATACTGGAGCATTTTCTTGGTCAGTTACTGATCATAAATGGCATTCATCTCATGTTTTGAAAAGCCTCTGAATAGGGAAAAATAAATTTCTAGTCTTCCCCCAAGGGCCCTATCTCTATACAATTCTAAAGCATAAATTGTAAATGAAGTGAGTATTTCTCTGGGTACCGTATTTGTTTTGTATGTGTGTGTGTGCAGGGTAGTGTAAGATCATTATCGCTCACTAAGAATTATGGCAATATAATAGACATAAATGGAATATATATATATATATATGTGTGTGTGTGTGTGTGTGTGTGTGTGTGTGTGTGTGTGTGTATTTTATTGGATTATTTCTAATTGACAATGTATTGGCTTTTATAGCCTTGGGTGTTTATAATCCTTCAAAGTCAGTAAGTAATTATAGGTAATTTTGTGAAAGTTATAATAAAAACCATAAATCTTATGGTAGGATGTATATTTTATAAAATCTACTTGAACATTCAAAACAATAACTAGAAGATAAAAACTATGAGAAATACAAATTACCCTCCTCTATTTTCTATTAGAATTGGGGTGGCAAGAAGAGCCCATCTAATTCCAGATGTCATGGTTCTATTTGGGTGAACTTTTTGTATTTGGTATTCTCAAGTTTATCTCAGCTCTTTCCTATGGTTCTGATGCTTTTGAGAACTTAGGAGCTATTTATTTATTCTAAGGTCAGATCTATTCACCAGTATGTCCCTCACATTGTATTATCAAAACCAATAGCTATTGGCCAGGTGGTGATAGCACACACCTTTAATCCCAGCACTAGGGAGGCAGAGGTAGGCAGATCTCTGAGTTTGAGGCCAGCCTGGTCTACAGAGTGAGTTCCAGGACAGCCAGGGCTACACAGATAAACTCTGTCTGGAAACAAAAAAAAAAAAAAAAAAAAAAAAAAAAAAAAAAAACCCAAAGAAAACCAAAACCAATAACTGTAAAAACCAATAAAACACTTTTGATGGGTAATATGAAAATACATTCGTTTAACCTCAAATTTAATCTTAGCTAATGTCTAATCAGAATGCATCCTATTCATAAACATTAACTTTCCTTTATATATCTTCACCTAAGAAAACCTTTGTAATGTCAAATAGAAAGACACTGCCTAATTTTTATGAGGAAAGAATGTCTTTCCATTTTTAATTATCAAAATGTCAGCTTTTGGAAATGTAGACTAAGTATATAAAAACTAGTACTTTTGGATATGTTTCATTCACATTATATTTGGTTATAAAAATCTTAAAAATAGCTGGGGCAGTGGTGGTATATGTCTTTCATCTCAGCACTTGGGAGGCAGAGGCAGGAGGATCTGTGAGTTTGAAACCAGCCTGGTCTACAAAGCTAGTTTCAGGACAGCCAGGCCTACACAGAGAAACCCTGCCTTGAAAAAAAAAGAAAAATCTTAAAAAATATAATTTCAGTGGTATACTTACTTATATTTACTTTTTTGGAAAGATGTAATAGAGAAAAAAATGATCTATTTAGTTCATGATTATATAATTCTCAAATGATTTCTAACCTAAGTTTGTACCTGCTACATATACAGAGAAAGCTCTGGGTAAAAAGCAAAGTGGTGATGTGTTTAAGTATATTGCTCATTCATGTAATTCATATATATTTGAGAAATATTTTGAACTTAGGAAAATAGGTAACATGGCTTCAATTAAGTCTAAATTTAGTATGATATTCTGTTATGCACTTAAGTGTATAACAGAATATACAGAATATATAACAGAATATAACAGAATATATTGACCCTGTTATACACTTAAGTGTATAACAGGGTCAATAAAGTTATCTGGACATAAAATAAGGATTTTCCTCTTATATTACATATCTTACACTTATTTTCTGAAAATGTTATGGAAAAGACTAGTAATGATCTTGACTGTAACAATGTATTAGAATGTTCTGCCTCTTTTGTTTTTTTCTTCAAAGTTAGGTAATCTGTATTGGAGTTTTAAGTTCTACTTTTCCTCTTATCTTCAAATAGACTTTTCAGCATATAAACCTGAATAGCTGACACCATTACCATGACCATCAAATTAACCACAGACCAGAAGTTGACTCTATCAAAGTTGCTTTCTTGTATGTTTCGATCACGAGCTTCAAATGCTCTAAGCAGTGTTTGTATGTGGCCACTTTTGCTTAGTCTGGACTTGATGCTGTTGATGGATTCCTGGAGATAAACATAGTAATTTTACTATTAAAAATACTAAAAACAAGTTCCTCTAATAATATGATTTTAAAATCAAAATAACTTTTTAAATTGTATGAGAATACAATTCAATTAAAGGGCAGGTGTGACTTGTACCACCTGGAGATCCTCCATGAGGCTTTAAAATAGTAATGATAAATTTAAATTTATTTAACAGAGGAATAAAGATACTATGAATTGAAAAGACAAGATCAAAGTATTTGAATAGCACAGCACTAGGACTTTTATATATTATATATATTATCTCATAGTTCTGACAACCATAAAACATTTTTTTTTTAATCAAAATTTTTAAGAGACCAACTTATTATATTTTTAGTTGTTTGGCAATTTTTGTCTAATGCATTGTGTCTATAATATTTTACTGTTTGAATGTTTGTTATGTCTTTCAGGGAGGTCCAACACACATTATAACCGATGTAAGAGTTTGGAGTGATATAAGAGGTATGAGCCATGAAATCAGCAAAGCTTGCACTGAAAAGAGTCCCAGAGCCTTCAAAAGGGCTCAGCCCTGTCAGCACTTTTAGGATTCTAGCCTGTGAAATTCACTTCAGGTTTGTGGCCTCTGGAACTATGAGAAAATAAGTTCACTTTGTCTTTCATTTTTTTAAAATTGCACAGTTTCTATAAAAGTATTTTTAGGATAGCATTCATTTGAGATAAGGGATTTGAAAAACCAATAAAAAGATAGACATAAGCTAAAATTGAGATTTGAAATGATATAAAAATGTGGCAAAAACAGTTTTTGGAAAATATAGCTAGGAATGCTTAGTTCAATTCCTGTTGTACAATGAAATCTCTGGCTGTTCAAATGTCATTACTTATTATGAAGACCGCACTAACCAGGATGTCCTCGAGTTTCATCTCCAGCACATCTGTGTCAGTAATATATTTTTTCCAGTCTTCTTGTTCTTGAGCCTCTTCTCCCATGTTATCCAGGATCAATTCAAAAAAAATTACCTTCTCAGAAATGGTGCTGAATGTGTTATCAAAGCAGAACATGTAGTCACCAACTTCAGTCTCTATGCTACATGAAAACAAGGGCACAGTTTTAGCACTTGGTACTTCCAGCCTGACAATGACAATATATGCAAACACTTGCAAGTTGTACATACTTGGAATTTACTTGGTCAATTATATTCAATTATTTTAATATTTTTTATTTTTTGGGGGGTGGTTCAAGACAGGGTTTCTCTGTAACAGTCCTGGCTGTCCTGGAACCCCCTTTGTACACCTGGCTGGCCTTAAGTCAGAGATCCCTATGCCTCAGCCTCCCTAGTCCTGGGAATAAAGGTGTGTGCTACCAATTCCCTGCTTAATCTAATTTTCTTTTGGTGGGAGAAAAGAATAGGATTCAAAGATGAAATATATGATAAATCATAATAAGCTTGTTTAGTTTTCAAAGACAGTGACAGTTGGAACTGGACAGATAGCTCAGTGGCTAAGAACCACACAGGTGGTTTATACCCAACTCTTAAGTCTCAAGGGATCTGACATCCTTTTCTGACCTTGACAGATCACATAGACACATACAACATTTTATTTTAAATCAGTAATTATACAAAGGGTTTTCTGTCCGAATTCTGACACATTAAATGTATTCTTAAAATATAAGTTTACAAAGATAAGGGAAGAGGTCTGAAACCAATAATTGGAACTTTACTCTGTGAAATTACCTGCCTGTATTGAATAATTGCCATTCACATCTAAATCCCAGAATTTAGGAGGTGGAGGATTGCTGTGACTTTGAGGCTAGTCTATGATACAATGTGAGTCTCTTGTCTCAAAACCTTTTTTGAGACACGGTATTACTATGTAGTCCTGGCTGTCTTAGAACTTGATTATGTAGAATAGGGTGGCCTTGAATTTACAGAAATCACCCTGCCTTTGCCTCCTGAGTATTGAAATTAAAGGTGTATGCTCTAACCTCCCTTCCTCCCTCCCCCACAAAAGAAATCCCACTACCTTCGAAATTATTGATTTGGCCAGAGTTTATTTAGTGGAGTGGTTCTTTCTTCCTTTTTTTTTTTTTTCTTCCTGAGACAGGGTTTCTCTGTGTAGCTTTGGAGCCTGTCCTGGAACGCTATTCTGTGAGAATTCTAGATTCAGGTAAAAATTTTCTTTATAGTCCTTTTTATTGAGCCAGAGAGAAATTATAAATTGCAATGAATATATATAAATAAATAAAACCTGAGGAAATTGCTCCATACAAGAGATGATTTTCTTTAGTGAGAAATTCTAATTTAGTGAGAAAGTTTTCAACTTAGATGAACCTTTCTGGATACATTTACACTGCCTGCCACTCAATTTTCAATTTCTCAAGAGAGGCTTCGGTTGGTATTCGGTTGGGGGGCTTAAGCAGGGGGGGATGGGAGTCAGAGCTGCTTTTTTTGTTACTCAGCATCAGATTTATTTTTACATACATCTGATACTTTAATCTTTATTAAACTGGATAATCAATATTATATAATTATGCTTGACAGAGGCGGGATCTTCAGTGATGGGTATGGTGGTCCTGGGAGGCAGAGGTGGGCAAGTTTGACCAGCATGACCTACACAAAGAGCTCCAGGACAGCCAAGGACACACAGAGAGACCCTATCTCAAAAAACAAACAAAGCAAGCCTAAAACTGCTAGGGGATACAGCTCAGTGATAGAGCCTTTGACCAGGACTATTCGTGTATAATGTCAGGTTTTACTGCTGTACCTCTTTCTAATCATTACTGTGAGGGTACAGTGAAACTACTGTCCATTCCATGAATAAAAGAGTAAAGTTTATTCCAATTGTCAAGGCTGTGTGTGTGTGTAGTCTTGCCAGTTACAAGGTATATGTTGTGGTAGGAGGTAGAAGAGTTAATTTTGATCTGCTGGAGGCTTGCTTGAATTAAAAGGGAACTAGATACCCTTTAGAAGATAGTTAGCTGTATTGGTGGTGGAGCAGATAAGGGAAGTAATGACTTTTCTTGACAAATAGAAATCTACTTTACAAGGTTTCTAAGGAATGCTGATTTTAAGTAGCAGTCCTACTATTTACCTGGTCAGAGTACAACCTGAATTTAGCCTAGATGATGCCAACCCATGACATTGTCAACTTGGGACTGCAAGGGGGGAGGGGGACACTTTGGATCTAATAGCTACCATCTGCATTTTCTTACCAACTCAGTTTTTATGCTTATTACCATGTAATGACTACTGATCTGATTCACTCCCCCCCCCCTTAACACTAGAAAAATCACACAAGTCAAACTCTATTTTAGTTTTTGTATAAGGCTTAAAAATGATTTTACCATGAATACAACCTATGGTAATCATGTTTTATGTCAATCTCTTATCTTTTTCCAATTTATTTTTCATTGAGCATTTTGGATTGTTTTACATTATAAATTAGTGAATACTCATTACACTCTTAATAACTTAGCCACTTCTTTCATATATTGTATCTCCTTTAACCCTTATTACACTGGAAGTTGTGGTAATTGGCCTTTTCTAGATAAAATGAAGTTCAAATAGAGTACGATGAGCATAGTCTGTTATGGGACAAGATGAAGTTTGGTTGGCCTTCATGTAAATATGTGACTCAAACAAACAATCAACTTACGTGTGAACACCATCTGTTTTTCTTTGCTCAAAAACTAAGGTTTTGCCATCTGGTGAGGCAAGATGGAAATCAATATCTAATTCTGCTCCATCTAAAACCTATAGGAGAGAAAAAAATACATATTACAAACTCTGAAAATAGAAACGTCTATAAAGTAAACCATGTGATATAAAGGCTTTTTAAAAGATTCTATGTATGTATGTATGTATGTATGTATGTATGTATGTATGTATGTATGTATGTATCTGGCACAGGGTTTCTTTATGTTGCCCTGGCTGCCTTGGAACTCCCTCTGTAAACCAGGGCCTGCCTCTGCTGCTCTCAGTTCTGGGATTATGCCACCATGTCCTGTCTTTAAAAGATGTGCAAGTGGAGGCCAGAGGTTGACATCCTCTATTGTGCTCCAACTTTCTTTTTGAGACAGGGTCTCATTACATATAGCCCAGGCTTTGAACTTGTCACCCTTCTCCCTTAGCTTCCTGAGCATTTAGAATTACCAGCATATGTTACCATTCCTAGCTTTCAAGGACAGTTTTTATTAATAAAAATTATTTTCCCATCCAATTTCTTTCACCAACTCCATAATAGGTTTCCCTGCATCTGATTTTGCTTCCATTAAATCTGCTTTTCACACTCCATCCATCAATCTGCTTAAATCTTATGTGTTTGCCAGGCAGTGGTAGTGTGTTGTGGGATATCTGTACACTGTGAAGATGTATTGCTGGGATTGGTGTAATAAAAAGCTGAATGCCCAATAGCTAGGCAAGAGAGGTAGGAGGGACTTCCAGGCAGAGAAAGATCTCTAGGAAGAAGAAAGGCAGGGTGGGAAGTATGGAGATGAGATAACACCATGTGGCAGAATGTAGATTAGTATAAATGGGTTAATTTAAGGTGTAAGAGCTAGTGGGACAAGCCTATGCTAAAGCTGAGCTCTTATAGTTAATAAATCTGTGTTGTTATTTGTGAGCTGGTGGCCCAAAGAAAAATCAAGCCTTTAACTCCAGCACTTGGGAAACAGAGGCAGGTGGATCACTGGGAGTTTGAGGCCAGGCTAGTTTACAGATCTAGTTCAAAGACAGCCAAAGGTGTTGCACAGTGAAACCCTGTCTCTAAAAACCAAAAAGAAATAAAAAAAAATCTTATGTGTCAATGAAAAAAATAAGAGAAATGCTATTTATCATGAAGTACATTATAGCCCCTTCTATGTTGCCTAGCCATTTTGTCTATTTCCTATTTTGCTACTTCTGCCTTCAGACTTTACAGTTTTCAAAACTAATAAAAACTTAGTACTTACAGTGGACCTCTGAACACTCAAATATACATCCTAAAATTAAGTCTACTCAGTTTTCCCCTTTTCTGAAACTGTCTTCATTTCTTGCATTCTTACCTCATTTTCAGATTTAATTTTATTTTCTTCAACAGCCCTATTCTCTGAAAACCAATAAATGACTATTTTTAACTATATGTAATCATACTTTATTCACATTACCTACTTGGGAGCCTGAGGGGGACTGCTGTGAAGTTCTGAGGCTAGCCTGGGCTAATTATTGAGTTCAATGCCATGGGATACATAGTGAAACCCTGTCTCAAAATACAGAACCACCGACAGGCCAGCAACCAATCCAAATAAACCCCCCCCCCCCCAAAAAAAAAAAAAAAAAAAAAAAAAGCCCAAACCCTCAAACTCAAAGCTTGCCTATGAACCCTAAACCCTAAAATTCCTGAACAAGGATTCTCTTTTCATTTGTTCCTCCTTCCGGCAAAATATCTTGCACACATTAACTGTTCAGTAAATGCTTAACTTTTGCCTATACATGGAAATCAATATTAAGCTCAGTTTTGCTTAGGTTTTAGATACTATGATTTTAGATACCTCCTGTAAACTATAATCCTAGTTTTTTCCATATAAAAGTTCTACATTAAGTTTTTAAAAAGGCACGTGTCCACCTGAGTGTGTGTTTGTGTGCCACGTGCATTCTTTAACTTTTGAGCCTTCACTACATAAGCTTTATTCTGCTCTATTACCTAATGGCATTTGGAACTTAATTTGAAAAATAAAGCCCCAAAGATAAAACTGCATCAACATATATTTTGATGCATTGCTGTCTGGAAACACAGACATTTGCCAGGTGGAACTTGTATGTTTTTCTTAAAATACATAAATTAAGACACTTCTTTCTACTGACATATTCTGCTGATACTAAAAAGAAAACAGCGACATGGGAAGAATGCTGACAAAGTTCAATGAAAAAAGGGTCTGAAAGTTTTAATATACTATTATCCTATTTGATTTGAAAGCAATAGATATACAACTGGGACGGAGATATACCACTAAATACTCCTTTCAACACATTTCAAAAAATCTGACTTAGAGATGCTCACATGGTCACAATTCAAATTCCTTAACTGAATCGTGACGATTTTATAGTATTGGAATTTGGTTAAAGTAGTGAGGAGTGAGGGTGATTCAAACAAGTGTCATCATTCCGTCAAAAAAAAAAAAAAAAAAAAAAAAACACGTGTATCAGCCCCATAATGTGAATTATCAGAATTGTAGTATACTAGTTAGGAAAGCTATGGGTGAATTAAGAAACAAAGACTGACGCCACCGACGTCACCAGTGCTGGCCTTTTTCCGACCAGAGAAAAGGGAAGAGTGAGGGTGTCAATTAATTTTAGGACTGGACAAACTTGGGAGCTCCAGGCACCCAAGAGTCTCGCTCGCCGCGTGCGCCTACTCACGGAAGCAGGCCAGCTTCCCAGGCGCCCCTCCTGCTCCACCTCGCCCGTCGTCCGCAAGTCTTGCAAGCTGGCGGGAGGCGAGGATGCGGGGCAGCCGGGCTCAAGGGGGGGGGGCAGCTCCCCCCGCACTTACCTGGTACTCGATCTCCAACGAGGCCTTGGGCGGCATAGGCTGGTAGAAGCACTCCTTCTGGCCTGCCGGGAGCGTGAAGGTGAAGTCGCTGTCCAAAGAGGGCCTGAAGCTGGCCGCCCCCCGCAGCAGCACCGCAGGCAGAGCGGCCAGGAAGAGCATTGGGAACGGCAGCCAGATCCGGCCGCCCATTCCTGTCGGAGCGTTTAGGGGCGTGTGGGGAACTGGTACCTCCCCTCTGAAGCCCCGAGTCCAGGGAACTTTCGGCCGCCGCGGCTCACGCAGTCTTCCAAGGGGAAGCGCTGTCCTCCACTGCGATGGGTGAGGGCGGGGCTGCCGTTCCCTTTCTGCACCCTGCTGGGTTTCGGATCCCGGCTTCACACCGGACTTGTAGGTTTTGGCTTCCCTTACATACACACCAATGAGCAATGATGAGCACTGGCGGCGGTAATGATGGGAAATGTAGTCCACTATGAACTGGACTTGTAGGTTTTGGCGTCTTCCTTCACATACACACCAATGAACACCAGCGGCGGTAATGATGGGAAATGTAGTCCAGTACGAATGCGTCGTGCGGCCCATCCGCACATCCAGCCTCATTTCCCGGCACGCTCTGCTCTGCGCTCCGGCATCGCATTTGCGGAGCCTGCGTGGGGGCGGGGTTTGTGGCCCGGGAGGCGCGTCCCAACGGCTCCCGCGGCGGTTCGAACTTAGCGCCTCCGAGGTTCGCTGGTTCTTCTCCTCCAGTGTTAGAGGCTTCCATGTCGTGTCCTGCGCGAGTGTCCTAGGCTTCCTAGCGTGGGTGCGCCGCCGCCTGTGGTCGCTAACTCCAGCTGCGACCTGGGTGGTGAGCAGACGCCTCCCGATTGGGAACGGGCTTTCTTTCTCTTGGGGTGTTCGACGCTCTCTCGGCCCGGCCCTGGCGCCGCATATGCTGCTCTGAGGTCGTTTGTTTTATCGCAGAGGAGGATGCCAAATGTTCTGCCCCCTCCAGGCAGATGGAGCACCTCTTATAGCAGATTGAGTATTCTTGAGATAAAGTACTGTATAAAAACCATGTGCTCTTTCCCAAGCGTAAAAACCTGACCCATTCGGGGAGTTCTTGTCCTTCACTTGATGAGTGTGAGGGTGTACAGCTAGGACGCATTTTTCATCTATCTATCTATCTATCTATCTATCTATCTATCTATCTATCTATCTATCTATCTATCTATTTTCAGTAGGCTTGAAGATCTGGTTGTGAGGGCCATAGGTAAAATGTGCCCTTCCAGGTACATGCGACCCCCAGAAAAATGAGGATGTTTCAATATTTCAATATTAGACATAGTCATTGCTGCTTCAGATGGGTTAGATAGTGTTATATGGTGTTGAGCAGCATTTTTTTTTTTTTTTGTCTAAAATTTCTATCTTTTTCTCCATCATTATCCTATGTGAAGTTCGAGATGCTGTTGAATAGATGTGGAGTAGAATGGAGACCTGAGTCGCTAACTGACTGGGAAAGTCTTCGAACTTAAGCAGAAGCAAGTTTGTGAAAACAAAACCCGGAAGAGGGTAGAAACATTTTATTTACAAGACATCTCCTTAATTTTCAGTCCAGCTTTTTCCAATAAGGTGAGAGGTTTTATTAATCGATCCCACTCCTGCGAAATGTTGAGTAGGGAATAGCTATACTATTTTACTTGAATGGGGGTGGGAGAAGGCAGGTTATTCATCTATCCATTCAAAGTAATGAGTTTTCCTAAATACATTATTTTTTTTTACATTATACTTTTTTATAAATTATTTATTTTATATACATTGGTGCTTTGCCTGCAAGTATGTCTGGAAGAGGAATTGAACCCCGGTCATCTTGAAGAGCAAACAGTGCTCTTAACCCCTGAGCCAGCTCTCCAGCCCCACGATACTCTCTTGCCCATAATACATGGGAATTACATTTGTAGCACAAATTTTAAGAAGGGCAATGAAAGAGACACTAAAATGAAGAAGATTAAGTGAAATATGAAAGGTGAAATTGTAAAACTATTCAGGAAGATCTGTAGCAGAACTAGAAATTCTGATGCTTTTGATTTTATTTTAACAATTAAAATAATAAAATATCCTCTGCTGTGACTTTAAAAATACTAATTTTACTCTATGTGTGTGGGTGTTTGGGATCCTCTGAAACTGGAGTTAATAGACTGGTGTGAGCCACCATGTGGGTGCTGACAATAGCAGTAAAAAGCCCTAGAAAGCAATTAATACCCTTAAATTCTGAGCCATGGCAATAGCTGTATCATGATTTTTCTCTTTTAGTTAATTAACCCTACAGTGGCTTGCTCACCAGTTGATATAATGGAAGGTTCTTCCCATGTAGTTCAATGACTTGAATTGCTAAATGTCTTTCTTGTTTTGTATGTTTTTGAGAGAATGTCTTAGTATGTAGACCCAGCTGGCCTTGAGCTCACCTGCCTCTACTTCCCAAGTGCTAGGTTTAAAGGACTAGTAACCATATCCAGCCTCAAAATGTCATTTTGATATGTGATTTTGACTTGTGAATGTGAGTATATTTAAATTTTACTACCACTGTGAATGGGAAGAGATAAGTATCCTGTAATTCCAGCTTTTAAGACAATATGGAAGATTGTAGTGGTAACATCTTATCAGATACCCAGGGCTTGTAAGGTGATTATTAAATTCTAACTCCTCATATTTAAGTTAATTAGAAAAGTATACCAAGCACTTTCACAGTTTCTTCTTTTCTTAAATTTTACTGCTGTGACTTATACACAAAATTTTGACTGATACTACAGAATCTTCAGGCATAGTATAAAAAATTTATTTCTTTCTTTGTTAGGAAATGGAATATAGTTCATCAGACTATTATAATAAAGACAACGACAATGAGGAAGAAAGTTTGCTTGCAAATGTTGCTTCATTAAGACATGAACTGAAAGTAACAGAATGGAGTTTGCAGAATCTGGGGGAAGAGTTATCCAGGCAAGAAAATAAAATCACATGTATAAATTAAAGTATTAATTTATAAACATAAAGTGACTAGATCTTATATGTTGTGTTTAATATGCCTCTGGTCTACGATATAACTTTGTATACTTTTTAATATAATTCAGTTTGTGAAATGGAAATATTAACAAACATTTACATATTAAGACATCTTGCTTGGCAGTGGTGGTAATGTTTTTACTTCAGCACTTGGGAGGCAGAAGCAGGTGGATCAGAGTTCAAGGCCAGCCTGGTCTTCAAAGTGAGTTCCAGGACAGCCAGAAATACACAGAGAAGAAACCCCATTTTGAAAAACTAACCCCCTCCCTCCAAAACCCCAAACAACTTTAATGTATCAGGAATCAGTATGAAATATATATTCAGAATTTTATTAATCTTTCATGATTGTAGCTGCTTTTTTTTCTCTCTTTACTGAAGTAAAATGATTCAGGAAATACATAGATTGCTAATATAAACTAAATATGATTTATGGAAATTATATTGGAAATACAGTGTTGTAGCTATAGATATAATTTCTGATTACTATATGTGGAAAATTGTGGTTTAAAAGAACTATGTCAGACTGAAATGGAACTTTTCTTTTCTCTGTAGTGTTAGTCCAAGTGAAAATTCTGATTATGTCTGCAATCCTTCAAGATCTGAAAGGTTTATTTTGGAAGAGCTTACTCAACCTAGCCACCTGGGACATTTAAATTACCCACCTTATAAGAAAGTTTGTAAAACATCTGGTAGTACTGATTTTCAAAAGAAGCAAAGAGAGAAGGTTATTGTTTTTTATACCTGACTATTTAAAATAGTTTTTCTTTACGTGCCATATTCATGTTCTCTGTAGTCTTTTACTACAGTGTTTGAGATTAGAATATAATTGTTCTTTTTAAGTATTATTGTGTGTGTATGAGTGTTTTGCCTGCAATTATGTCATGGAGGTTAGAAGTGGGTGTTGGATCCCTGGAAACCAGATTAGAGATGGTAACTTCCAGTAGTGATTCCAGGTCCTTGAGAAGAGCAACCAGTGTTTTTAATTGCTCAGCCATCTTCCGTGTTCCATAATTGTTCCTTTTATATCCTAACTTTTCATGCAATGAAAACTCCATAGTTAAGAGGAAAACTATGAATTTTTTCATTGTATTATAGAGAAATTGCCAGTTTATATTATTTAAATAGGGAAGTATAAAATATGTTAGTTTTTGTATAAAGAGAAAAGACAAGTGAGTAATTATTTATATATCTGGAGTCATTAGAAAACTAAATTATAAAATTACAGTAAGAAGCCAGGCATGGTGGTGGCTCATGTGTATAATCCTAGCACTTGGAAGACTAAGGTCGGAGAATTGCTATGAGTTCCAGGTCAGTAAGGCCTGAAACTTTGTATCAAACAAACCAATAAAAAGGCTGAGGATATAGCTCAGTTGGTAGAGAGTTTCTTAGTAACCATGGGCCTTGGGTTTGATTTTGAGCACCTCATAAATTGGGCATGATGACTTTGTTCAATAAACCTAACATTCGGAAGGTAGAGGCAGAAGGATTAGAAGTTCACAGTCATTCTTGTAGATATGAGGAGTTTGAGGTCAGCCTGCATTAGAGAACCTATCTCAAAAAAGTTAATAGGTAAAACAGCTACTAAAGATGGCAGGATGTGGTTTTGTTTTGTTTTTGTTTTAATTTTGGTTTTTCAAGACAGAGTTTCTCTGTATTGCTTTGGAACCTGTCCTGGAACTAGCTCTGTAGACCAGGCTGGACTCGAACTCACAGAGATCCACCTGCCTCTGCCTCTCAAGTGCTGGGACAAAAGATGTGTGCCACCGACGACAGGCTGGCAGGATGTGTTTTTGTATGCCTTTTATGTAGCCTGACTTTGTAGTCTGTAGATAATATGTTTCTCAAAATTTTGGAAATAACAAAGTGTATTATAAGATATATTTAATAGCATAGTAAAATTACATGCATAAGTTAAAGGATATTTTGTTTCATTGTTGGTTGGGGAATGTATTCCTTCCCCACAGTTACACAGGGTAACTGTAAATATCTTTAGGTGCAGAAATACAAAGAGTTCTATCATATTTATACTCAGGAGTGTGTTGTTGACTAATCAAATAATACACCAGTTTTATAAAGTATACCACTCTTTTGCCAGTTTATACTTAGTTTATACAAGTTGAAAAGAATGTTGTCTTACTTTTATTTTGTCAGTACTCACTAATGCTCATTTTCCTAATCTAGTCAATTTTAATGGCAATTATTGCCATTTTTATTAATTATGTATAAACATCAAAGAATTTAATATACATTATTCTTTTCTTTATTATTTTCAGGTGTCTTTTTCATCTGCTTCTGTGGATCAAGAGATTAAAAGCCTTCGAGAGAAACTTAATAAGCTTAGGCAACAGAATGCTTGTTTGGTCACACAGAACCATTCTTTAATGACTAAAATAGAATCTGTCCACTTTGAATTGACACAGTCAAAAGCAAAAGTATGTCTCTTGACATGTTAATAGAATATCTGTAATATTTTATGATTTTATAATTGGAAAATATTTATATTGCCTATATAGTAGGTAGAAAAATTTTATGTTATTTAAATATTGACAAGGAATAAAGTCATTATTGTATCTGAAGATAATTTAGGATAATTTTTAATTTTTTCATTTAGATAAATCAATTTTTTTTAAGGTATGAGTGCTCTGTCTTCATGTATGTCTACATGTCAGAAGCAGGCATTAGATCTCATTACAGATTATTGTGAGCCACCATATGGTTGCTGAGACTTGAACTCA
Organism: Phodopus roborovskii; assembly: GCF_943737965.1. Lineage (NCBI taxonomy): Eukaryota > Metazoa > Chordata > Mammalia > Rodentia > Cricetidae > Phodopus > Phodopus roborovskii. The sequence goes on along the minus strand of NW_026126524.1, from coordinate 691,955 downwards.
GGTCCTCTGCAAGAGCAGCCAGTACTCTTAACCACTGAGCCATCTCTCTAGCCCAAATCAACTTATTAAAATTGTTAGGAACTTAGAAAATAGAAAAAAAAAAGGGGACTGTTGAGATGGCTTAGTGGTTAAGGACACTTGTTGCTCTTACAGAGAACCTATGTTTAGTTCCCAGTATGTTCATGGAATCTAACACTGTAACTCCACTTTCAGAGAATCTGGTGCCACCTTTTGGCTTTCATGGGCACTCTGCTCATGTGCACAGACATATATTTAGCAAAACATGCACACACAAGAGTTTTCTTTTTCTTTTTTCTTATCTTTTTTTTTTTTTTTTTTTTTTTTTTTTTTTATGAAGAAAAGGTAAGCCAGGTGGTAGTGCTGTACTCCTTTAATCCCAGTACTCAGGAGACAGAGATAATGGATCTCTTGAGTTTGGGGCCAGCCTGGTCTATAGACTGAGTTCCAGAGCATCCAGGGCTACAGAGAGAAACCCTGTCTCAAAAAAACAAAGAAGGAAAAAAAAATTGCCCCCCCCATCCCTGGCCTAAGAAGAAAAGGTAAAGGTAAATCTATTAGGACTAAGATGCAGAATTGCTTGATTTACATGAAAGACTATGTGGTTAAATGATACATTATGTTTACAGTACATGGAAATTGAAGGAGAAGAAATCAGATATTCAGAGTCATTCTCAGTTATCTGTCAGTCTCAAAGTCAGCCTATGCTACATGTTAACTACTATTTTTAGTGGCAGAAAAGCACTGTGAATCTGGATGTAAAAGCTCACATCTGTGATCGCAGCACTGAGCCATGAGGGTCCACCATTAGTTTCCAGGTAGTCTGGTCTACTTAGGAAGTTCCAGATCGTTGTGGTCAGTTTCAAAAAGCCAAAACAACTACCAGAAATCATTATGGAGCTATATACATATAAAAATCTCAGTGGTTTTTGTTTGTTTGTTTTGTTTTTAAACTTTGGTTTTTGAGGTAGGATATTATATATCCCAGTCTGTCCTTAACTCACCATAGTTAAAAATGACCTTGGACCTTCTTCCTTCACCTCCCAAGGGCTAGGATTACAGGCAAGTACTACTGTATCTGGTTTTTGAGGTGCTCAAGACAGCTCAGAGTCCCCTGAATACTAGGCAAGAGCTCTACAAACTGAGCTAAGTCCTTTGTCCTTTTTTTGTTTGTGTTATTATGATTTGTGTGTGTGTGTGTGAGAGAGACTTTATGTAGCCTGTACTGGTCTTGAATTTGGTGACCTTGAACTGATTCTCCTGCTTTTTACTTCTCAAGTACTAGAATTACAGGAATATGCCATCACGCCAGCTCCTGAGTTTTCCTTTTTGCAAAATCTACTCATGCCTCGTGTGTGTGTGTGTGTGTGTGTGTGTGTGTATTCATGTGGATATATGTTTAACTAGTCCTTTATTACTTACATTGAATACATGGAAACCTTACACCAGTAGAGTGTCCTGCTAGTTTTTCTTATATCTTTTTGTATGATAATGGAACTGTCTTCCCTTTCTCTTATTTTTCCTATTAAATGTGAAGTCACTTGTGTTTGTTCTCAGATCTTCAGAATTTGTTGTTCTGTATAAGTCAAAGTGGTCTTTTTCACATTACTTGATTTTTTTTTTTCCAGGATATATTTTCAGTATTTTTTATACTTCCATTGACTCTTTTAGCTGTCACTTTTTTCTTCCCTTTGTGAAGCTCTTTGTTCTGCTTGCTTTGTGTTTTATAACATCCAGATGCAGTATAAGATATAATAATTGTTTTGTATTTGCTGTGCTTGTTAAAAGCTTCTTTAGAAAGATGATAGTGCTTTGATTATTCATATTTAAGAGAAAGATATTTAAAAGTTAATTGGAAGTTGTCCATGTTTGGGCAAAGTCTGTTCATTTGTGAATGATGATTTATAGAAATGGTTGTTTTCTAAGAAAGTATTCACTGACCCCAGAGGAGGAGTAGAATGTAATGATCTTTATATGGAGCTAATTTCTTCAGTAATGAATATTTGGATCTGGGTGGGGTGGTGCATGCATCACTTGGGATGCAGAGCCTGGAGCTGGGCAGTGGTGGCACATGCCTTTAATCCCAGCAGAGGCAGGCAGATCTCTGAGGCAGGTGAATCTCTGTGAGTTAGAGGCCAGCCTGGTCTACATGGTGAGTTCCAGCACAGCCAGAGCTATGTAGAGGGACCCTGTCTTAAAAACAAACAAATCAAAAATAACAAAAAACTCCTGAACAACAACAAAAATCTTTGGCCTTTTTGCTTGTGGGATAGTCCCAAATGAGATTGGAGTAGAAACTTGGGGGTGATGGCTTTATATTGATCTCTTTATTTATATCTCTACTGTAAGACCCGCAGAGGGCTCGAACCCTCACGCCCCGACTCAGGAAAGGCGGCCCCCCCAAATCACTCACGAGAAGCGGTCTTGATGCAAAAGCATGAGGTCTTTTATATTCCAGTGCACTGGGGTCTGCAGCCATACTCCACGTGGGGTATAGGACTGGGAACCCTGGGTAGAGGGTTCAGACAGCTTTTATAGGGTTACAACAAAGCCCGCACATTACAAACCAATCATCTCAATAGCATCCCAGTGTGGACCAATCAATTTGAACTATCCAAGCCTGCCCTTTGCCCAGGAAATCTGCTTTCGCTAGGGCTTCTGGGTAGTGTGGCAAGGCTCATTTCCTGTTCTCATTCACTCACAGGTGCTGTTGGTAAACCCACCCTGTTGTAAACAGTCAAGAATGACCTTTTACCTACTCACTGCTAGGGGGCAGAGTCTAGGGAAAATTAGGCTAAATTTTTCCATTCTTACACTACCACATATCAAGTCTTTCCTGCTCAATATCTTCATATACTTTTTATTTTTACCTTGCTGTTGTGTTCTAGGAGTGGGAAAAGGGATGGTGATGACTTATTTGTAGATTCTCTGGATTATCTTCTCTTTTTCTATTCAGGATATCTTCCTTGTTCCTTCATGTTCTAAACTTACTTTTCAGGTATAAACAGTTTTTATTGATATTTTGATTATTGGCTAATTCAAGAATAATTCACCATTTATATTTTGTATTTTCTGTTTTAGTGGTTTCACTATATCTTTCTGGCTGTAGTGTTACTATGCTTTTCTGAGTTATCTAGGTTTTCTCTATTAAGCATGCTTTCTAAAATCATATTTTTGTTGTTTTGTTTTTTCGAGATAGGGTTTTTCTGTGTATCCCTGGCTGTCCTGGAACTCACTCTGTACACCAGGCTGGCTTCAAACTCACAGAGATTCACCTGCCTCAGAGATCTGCTTGCTACCACCTTCTGAGTGCTAGGATTAAAGGCATTTGCCACCACTGCCCAGATCCTAAAATTAGTTTTTAAGTCATAAAAATTTAATATATATTTCTTACCTAATTTTTTATTTTGACCACTCTCTCCCTCTCTCTCACTTCTAACTTATGTGAAATTAACCTTCCTAGATGGTGTCAGGAGGTATTGCATGTTTCTCTTAAGTATACTGAGATATTTGAGGATAGTGGCAGGTCACATGCTGAGTCTGTCTTACAATGATGGTGTGTACTTACAAAAGGTAATGAAAGGAATAGTTAAGCCTGGGTGACTGAAAAGTCCTTGTAAACCTTCTCATCTGAGGAAAGACTAAAATCCAAATAGATTGATTTACTTCCTGAAACAGTACTGTAAAAGTTTTTATGTTTTAGATGTCTGTGCTTGAGTCTGCACAAGAGCAGGCAGCCAACATCCCAATCTTAGAAGAACAGATTATAAATTTGGAAGCAGAAGTTTCAGCTCAAGATAAAGTGTTAAGGTAAATACACTGTGTAGCTTGAAAATTTTTATTTTGTATTTCTATTTGTTGTATCTTATTAAGTATTGTCTCTTACCCCTGTCCCAGTAGATCTTTAGTGACCCAATAAGGTCTTAAGACATCATTAAATTAATTTCAGTCAGTTATAGCTTCTTATAGTTGTAGTTATATTCAGGGTACAGGAATTAAAGATGGATTATTTTAAGCTGAGGTACTTATTTGCATATTTTTCCTTTGTTTTTTCAAGATGGGGTTTCTCTGTTTAGTTTTAGAGCATGGCCTGGAACTCACTTTGTAGACCAGGCTGGCCTAGAACTCAGAGAGATCCTCGTGTGTGTGTGTGTGTGTGTGTGTGTGTGTGTGTGTGTGTGTGTGTGTTGATATATTTTTTGTTGTTTTGATTTTATTTTGTTTTTTGAGACAGGGTTTCATCGTGTATTCTTGGTTGTCCTTGAACCAGCTCTGTGGACCAAGCTGGCCTTAACTCACTGAGATCCACCTGCCTCTGAGTGCTGGGATTAGAGGCGTGCACCACCACTGCCCAAGTTTTTTTTTTTTTTTTTTTCTGTCTGAGACAGGGTTTTTCTGTGTAGTTTTTGGAGCCTGTCCTGGAATTCTTTCTCTGTAAACCAGACTGGCCTTGAACTCAAAAGATCCTCCCACCTCTGAGATTAAAGGCATGGACCACCATGCCCAGCTAAATTTTAATAACTGTCATAGGTGATTCTGATGTATGTTAAAAATGTCTTTTAAGTTTATCAGTTTTAGAACTTTCTTTGAAATACATACATTAAATTTAATGTATTTTTGGTTTTGTGAATTTTTTATGACCAGTTTTTTTTATTAATTCATACAGTGTATTTTGATCATATTCACCTCCCTTCTAGCTCTTCTCTGATTCACCCTTATCTCCCTGTGCATGCATCTTTGTGTGTGTGCAGGAGTTTGCTCACTCGCTCACCCCCTCTTTTTTGTGTTGTCCAACTACTCTTAGGCATTGGGCCTGTCCTGAAGTGTAGTTGATAACCCAGAGTTTACACCACTAAAGAAAAATGAGTCTCAGAAGCTGTCAAATGCTAATAGCTCCTCAGAATGGGTAGCATTTTGTACCTACCTTCCTTTTTCCATTCTGGAATTTCATCTGGTTTGAGCTTATAGAGGTCTTGTGTGTGCCCTCATAATTGTTGTGATATGTGTTATTTCTAAAATACACTGTCTTTCCTAAAGTCACACACTCTTAAAATCTTAAGATCTTTCTGTTTTCTCTTCCATGAAGATATCTGAGATTAGATGTTCAATTTAAGGCTGAACACTCCACAGCCTTTCATTCTCCACATACTAACCAGTTGTAGATCTCTGTGTTTATTGCCGTCTACTGTAAGGAGCTTCTCTGATAAGGGTTGATTGATGCACTGTTGAGTATAACAACCCCATTAGGACTTGTTTTCATGCTATGCCCTTTTAGTGGAATAATATAATAGATTCTTCTTTAGGGCTTATGACCAGTTTAACCATAAGTTCTTAGCTTTGTTGACAGTGCCAAGCATGGGTTCTGTCTCATAGAGTAGGTCTTAAATCCAAGGGTAAAGTGCTTGGTTACTTTGTGACACTATTGCATCAGTGATTATATCTTCAGAGGCAGGTCATGATTGTAGCTAGAAGTGTTTAGTTTGATGAGATTCATGATAACTTTTCTTCTGCAGTAGCAGAATGCATAGAACATTTGAGCACTGGGAAAGCTATTCAGTAGGTCTAAACTTACAGTTGAGTGCTAGCTAGATTTCTCCATGTTCTATGACTCAAGTATGTAGTGTCTTCAAACAGTAAGATTTTACCATCAAATTCTGGAGGGTAACTAAGAGCCATGGCAGTAGCCTTACATGTTTGGGGTTCCATGGACCTATTGGCCAATAACTTAAAACAGGTAACCTGTTACTGGTATGGGGAACTGGGTACCTTTTAGTTTTCTAAAGTGTGGTATCTACTTAGGGATAGCTTCCTCCATTATAGGATAACTCTATTTAAACTTTTGTATATGTATCTATTGTAGGAAGCTTCTACAGTAGTAGGTTTCCATATGTCTTTTCAAAATGATTCTAGTTTTAGTTATTCTCTTCCCCATATTCTCTTAGCCCTGCCCTCCCACCCCCATCACATTTAATCCTTCCTGATTCGTTTTCTATTTTTCCCTTTTATAACACTTTATTTCCCCTTTCTTGAAAGATCTTTCTTGTGTGCTCTTACTAGTTACCTAACCTCTATGGGTTTGAGAGACCAGTTCTTGTCGTGTTGTCCAGGTTGGACATCATGCCTCAGTGTCCCAAGTGGTTGGACTAAAGGCATACATCATTGTATCCTGCTTGATTTTTATGTGACATATAATAGTTATTTGTAATTGGATATTTCTTTTTTGTTACATTTATTTCTTCTTTGGCGGTGGTGTGATCATGCCATGGCACACGTACGAAGGTTAGGGAAACCTGTTGGAGTTACTTTACTCATACCCTGTGGGTTCCAGGGATTGAACTCAAGTCATCAGCCTTAGGGGCAAGCACCTTTACCTCTTAGCAATCTTGCTGGCTTTGTTTGTATGTGAAGGTAAGGTTTCATTGTGTAGACCACGCTTGCCTTGAATTTATAGAGATCTGTCTGTCTCTACCTCCTGGGCACTGGTATTAAAGAAATAGTCCAGCTATTTCTTGTATTCATATTTATTTGAATTATTTTATGTGTGTGTATTTTGTCTGTATGTAAGTCTATGTACCATGTGCATGCTTGCTGCTCATGGAGGCCAGAAGAGAGTGTCAGATTCCTTGGACCTGGAGTTATAGGTGCTGAGAATCGAACCTTGATCCCCTGGAAAAGCAGCAAGTATTCTTAACCACTGAGCCATCTTTCCAGCCCTTGTTATTCTAGTAATTTTTCATTTTGATTGTTCTCAATATCCTGAATGATAATTATCAACAAATAGCAAAAATTTTCCAGCTTAGAATTTATACCAAACATCCAGCTTTATTGCATTATTCTTATATTTCTCCAGTAATCATTTTTATATTTCTTAAAATTTATTCTCTATTTATAGAGAAGCAGAAGAAAAATTAGAGCAGAGTCAAAAAATGGTGATTGAAAAGGAACACAGTTTACAGGAGGCCAAAGAGGAATGTATAAAATTGAAGGTGGACTTACTTGAACAAAGTAAACAGGGAAAAAGGTATGTTTGGTTTTCTTATTTGTTTTGTAGTACTGAGAGTTGAACCTGTGCCTGCTATACAATAGCTATACCACTGAGCCAAATCTCTTTTAAAGCAAATAACTTATTTTTGAGATAGGCTGTTACCATGTAATCTTGGCTGGCCTAGAATTTACTAGTGCAGCCCAGACCTCCAATTTGCTGTAGTCCATTTGCTCATTTTCTTTTTCTTTCTTTCTCTTACATACACACACACACTCTCTCTCTTTTGTTTTGAGGCAGGGTTTCTCTGTGTGGCTGTGGCTGTAAGAAAACTTGGCCTTTAGCTTAGGCTTGTCCCAGGAGCTCTTATAACTTAAATTAACCTGTGTCTATTAATCTACATTCTGCCATGTAGCTCTTTGCCTCTCCTCCTCTGTGTCTTGCTGGCTTCTCCTGCCATGCCAGATTCTAACCTTGAGTCCTTCTCTGCTGGGAAGCCTCACCTGTTCTCTTCTACCTAGCTATTGTCAATTTAGCTCTTTAAACCAGTCAGGTGTCTTAGGCAGACAAAGTAAAACAGTGAAACACCTTTACACAGTTTGCTCAGATAGTCCACAACACATCTATTAAGTTGATACTTCTTGGTATACATAAGAAAAAAACATGTAAGATGCCTATTATATAACTAATTACTAACAAATATTAATTATTGTATGTTATGCAGTTTAATATCTTAATTAGGGTTTTTTTTTTGGGGGGGGACAGGGTTTCTCTGTATAACAGTCAGTTGGTAAAATCCACTATGTAAATGTGAGGGCCTGAGTTTGGCTGCCCAGTACTCACTAGGCACTGCAGCACACATACATCTGTGATCTCAGCACGGGGAAGACGGAGACTCATTAGCTAGACAGCCTAGTCAGAACAATGATCCAGGTTCAATGCCCCCCAAAATGAAATGGAGAACCATTAAGGAAGAAACTTTGGCCTCTAACTTCCTGTTCTAACACATGGATGTGTAGCCATATGCACATGTAACACACCACATATGTCCATACACATATACAACACATGGCATGCACACACATGCATACAAATTTTCAAAGCAGAGCCTTCCAAACTTTTATCATTTCTTTTTAAACTTCAGAGCTGAGCGACAAAGGAACGAAGCACTGTATAATGCTGAAGAGCTGAGCAAAGCTTTCCAGCAATATAAAGAGAAAGTGGCTGAAAAACTGGAAAAGGTGAGAGAAGAGTTTGGTCAGACTTCGTGTCTTATACAGTGTCCATACCACTGTAGGTAATACACAGAATGTTTTTACCAAGGAGTAATAATTCTTTAATGTTTATTTTAGCTTATATATGTGGGTTTTTGTCTGCATACCACATGTGTGCTTTCCAGAAGAGGGTTTGGAAGCCCCTGGGACTGGAGTTATAGATGGTTGTGAGCCATCATGTGGGTGCTGGGAACTGAGCTTACAAGAACAGCCAGTGCTCTTAAGTTCTGAGATTAATAATTTTAAAGTTTTCAAAAGTTAGATTTCTGAAACACTTACACTGAAGGGAAGGATGGTCATGTTGTGCCCCTCCCCTCCCTGTGTAGCCCTGGCTGTCCTGGAACTAACTAGCTCTGTAGACCAGGCTGGCCTTGAACTTGGAGATCTGCTTGCCTGGCCTGTGTCACCACTTGGCCTAAGTGCTGTTCTTAATTACTTGGATGTATAATTGCTATTTGAATTGCTTGCTTTGTTCATGTTTAGCCTCAGCATTTTGCCTACAGGTGACATTGTTCTTGCCAACCTGTTACTGGCACTTAAGGATTTCTGAAAAGTAGTAACATCATCCTTTATGTAATTTTGCATTATATTGTTTCTTTTCACTATAGTACCAGGGACTTAAATATGTGAAATATTTAGCCTATTCCTCTTTCTTTTTTTCTTTCTTTTCTTCCTTTTTTTTTTTTTTTTTTTTTTGAGACACAGTTTCTCTGTGTAACAGTATTAGCTGTCCTGGGACTCTCTCTGTAGACCAGGCTGGCCTCAAACTCACAGAGATCCTCCTGCTCTGCCTCCCAAGTGCTGGCCTTAAAGATGTGTGTCACTATGGCCTGGCCCTATTCCTGTTTCTTTTTCCAAAATTACTACTCATAGTTTTAGCGTGAAACAATGTAAAACTCATGATTATATTAGTATATTCACTTAAAACAAATTTTTGTTTTAGGTTCAAGCTGAAGAAGAAATATTAGAGAAAAATCTTAGTAATTGTGAAAAAGAAAACAAAAGACTTCAAGAAAGATGTAATTTGTATAAAAGTGAACTTGAAATTTTGAAAGAAAAATTCAGGTACATTATTATGAAAAAAATAATGTTTTAATACATAAATGGAAAAAAGGAATTTAAAAGAATTTTAACTATAAATATGAGGGCTTTTGTTTTGTTTTGTTTTGTTTTTAAGACAGGGTTTCTCTGTGTAGCTTTGGCATCTGTTCTGGAACTTGCTTTGTAGATTAGGCTGGCTTGAAACTCACAGAGATCCACCTGCTTTTAACTCCCAAGTGCTGGATTAAAGGTGTGGCACCTCTGCCTGGCTATAAAGTAATTTTTATATTTAGACTTTTTTTTGTTTGTTTGGTTGGTTTTTGTTTTTGTTTTTTTTTTTTTCAAGACAGGGTTTCTCTGTGTAGCTTTTGAGCCTATCTTGGCACTTACTCTGTAGCCCAGGCTGGCTTCGAACTCACAAAGATCAGCCAGCTTCTGCCTCCCCAGTTCTGGGATTAAAGGTGTGTGCCACCACCGTCTTAGACATTTCTTTTATGACACTTCCTCCACCTACCAATACTGGAGATCAAATCCATGACCTTGCAGATGTTATGCAAATAATCTACCACTAGTCTATGTTCTAGTAATTAGACTTACATTTTTATATTTCTATTATTATTTGACAATTTCATATACATATATATATATGTATATATATATTCACAAAATATTCTGATTACTCTCGTCCTCCAATCTCTCGTCTCCCTGTTGCTCCTTTCAGTATCACCCCCAAGTTTATTTCTCATGTTCATGTATTCTTGTTTTGTGTACAACTGATTTTAACCAGGGCTGCCTTTGTGTCCATGTGTTTGGGGCTAATCTAATGGACCCTGGTGGGCTCACCAGCTGAAGACAATGATTCCCCTCTTTAAAAATCCATCAGTAGCCAATAGTTCATCAGGGAAGGGTAAGGCCCCAAGTGGCCCTCCCTACTTCTATTTTAACAGATTCAGGCTTATATAGGCACAGTTTAGACAGTAGCAAATGCTGTGAATTCATGATCACAATGGGTGTTTCATGTCCAGAAGCCCTTTGTGTTTTTTCTATTTCACATGATGTTGCCTATGAGTTTGTCATATATGCTGAGGTATGTTTCTTCCATACCTATTCTCTCCAGGGATTTTAGTATGAAGAGATGTTGGATTTTGTCAAAGGTGTTTTCTGTATTTGTTGAGATGATCATGAGATTTTTGTAGATTAGGCTGGTATTAGATCCTCCTGCTTCTGCTTCTTGAGTGTAGGAATTAAAGGTGTACACCACCATGCCCAGCATAAATATTTTTCTTTATAATCTGTTCTCAGAGGAAATTCAGCCAAGAGGGAGAGTTTAATCAGAAATTTACTTAGTAAAGCAAAGTAAAATATACACACCAAGGAGCGATTGAAGTGGGCTGTGCTGAGGGAGCAAGATAACTTCCCTTGGTTCTGTGTTTGGAAACTTACAGATATCTATGAAAGGGATGGCATATTCATGGGGTATGGCAATGTTTTCCGTCCTCCCAGATCTTCCCACAATCCTTTTGAAAGTCCACAGAGATGAGAGGGGTGGATGTTAAAACAGTCATGTAAATAGTATAATGATATCAGATCCTTTAAGATCATGGTGTTTTGTTAGTATGCATGTGTGGTAGTTGGGAAAGTGCCCTGCCACCTCAGTTTCCCTTGTTTTTTTTTTTTTTTTTTGTGGTGTTGTGCCCTTGGTACAGAGTGAGAGCATGTAAATGATGTAAATGTGATTATTGAAAATGTATGCTCATTTTTATTTTCATTTTAATGCTGTTTTCTTTATAGGCAATTAAAAGAAGAGCATAGCAGTGGAAAAGAAAAATTAAGAATTATGGCAATGAAAAATTCAGAAGTTATGTCACAGTTAACTGAATCTAGACAAAGTATCCTGAAGCTAGAGAGTGAGTTAGAGGACAAAGATGAAATATTGCGAGAAAAATTTTCTTTAATAAATGAAAACCGAGAATTGAAGGTTCGTGTTGCAACACAGAATGAACGACTGGATTTGTGTCAGCAGGAAATTGATAGTTCAAGGTTGGAACTGAGAAGCTTAGAAAAACTGATGTCCCAGATGCCAGTAAGTATGTATGAAAGAAATGTAGTACACTTGACCGTGCAGTGGAGAAGGAAGCTTGCTGTTGTACAGAGCATCACTTTGTGGGTTCTTTACTAATGTTCTTCTGCTTCTTCATCCAGTTCTTTTGTCTAGTATCCAGTTCCCTCACATCTTTCTACTCTTTCACCTTTTCTTAGTCTTCTGAGATGCCATGTGTAAGAACTGCATAGAATTTTTAAGGATTTTTATTGAAGTATTATTTATATATTGAAAATTCATTCCTTTAAGGTATACTATTGAGTTTTAGTAAAGTTACAAATTTGTAATAGTCACCACAATCCAATTTTTTTTTTTCAAGACAGGGTTTATCTGTGTAGCAATCCTAACTGTCCTGAAACTAGCTGTTGTAGACCAGGCTGACTTCAAACTCACAGAGATCTGCCTGCCTCTGCCTCCTGAGTGCTGGGATTAAAGGTGTGCACCACCACTGCCTGGTACCACAATCAGTTTTACACGTTTCTATCCTCCCTAGAAGATCCCTGTGTCTCTTTATAATCTGTGCACTCCATTTTGGGAAACCAATAATATTTGTATTTCTATAGATTTGCCCTTTCTGGACATTTCATATGAATAGTCATAACAGTGTGTAGGGGTTTTTGCATGTTATGTTTTCATATTTTGAGGGTCATTCACATTGATATATAAGTTTTTCTTTTTAGTGTTATATAGTGTCTTAGCTAGGATTTCTGTTGCTGTGAAGAGACACCATGAACATGGCAACTCTTATAAAGGAAAATATTTCATTGAGATGGGGGCTCATAATTTTCAGAGATTTTGTCCGTTATCATGGTGGGGAGCATGGCAGCATACACATAGACATGTTGATATGCAGGTAACAAAGAAGTAGACTGAGATACTGGCAGTATCTTGAGCATGTATGAAATCTCAAAGCCCACCTCCACAATGACATACTTCCTAATGGTGCCACTCCCTTTGGGGGCCATTTTCTTTCAAACCACCACAAATAGTATTCAGTTGTGTGTATGTATTATCTTTTTAAGCACCAGTTGGTGAACATATGGGCTATGATTTTAGTCTATATGAATAGTGCTTCTGTGAATATTGTCATAGAAGTTTTGTTGTTGACATGTCTCAATTTTTCTTGGATAGATACCTAAGAGTGAAATTTCTGGGAAATATTGTAAATTTATGTCAAAATGTTTTCTAAAACTCCTACACGTTTAGAACCCTTCTAACACTGATTCTTGTTGACATTTTTTGTTTCTATATCCATCTTAGTCTGTGAGAACTAGTGTTTCACAATGGTTTTAATTATTATTTTTTTGATAGCTAAAGTTGAGCAACTTTGCATATAATTATTAGACTATTATCAAATGAAAAGTATTTGTGTATGTCAATGATATTAGAAAGGTGAATATACATGGGCCAGAAATTTGATATTGACAGGTATGAAATAAAGGAAAGAATGAGAAAATTCCAATGTATGTCATGTTTGTTTCACTGAAGAATGGATGGTAGACTGCATGGCAGATTCTTACCAGTTTTAAAGTATTGTTAGTCATTGAACTATGAAGCTGAAAGTATCTTGGAAATAATCAGTTTTGATAATATTTCACTATTTAAAATTGTGGTTTGCAGAGAAATACTAGCCTAATGAGCAATTAGCAGGAATAGGTTCTAAGCTTTTTGCAGTTGCTTTATCTGCTTTACTTATATGTTATATAGTATACAATTTGTTTCCTTTTAAGATTGAAATGTAATATGCATCTGTATATTCATTTTAACATACTTATTTTAAATTGAAATCTGTATTTGTGCATAGCATCAAGAGTGATTGATTTTTATACATGTTTACACCTTTGTTTCAAAAAGTGCTAAGTCTGACTTGGATATATGAAATTTTTTATTTCTCGAAAGCGTGACTTGGTTATAGTTAGAAGTTTTTAGTCATTGAATACTTTGCTGTTTGTCATGACCACTTTTTAAAGTCCTGTTATTTTGAAATTAATGTGTATCTTTCCTATCCATATTTCAAATATTGCTACATATAAATAAATGCATCTAGAAAGACTTTGCTTAGTGAGTTTTTGACAACATTATATTTAAGTATTATAATTTGTTTTAATTAAGTGTTATAGTTTGAAGTGTATTCATATTGATTTATATAACTCAAACATGCTTGTATTGATGGATGCCAGGTTGTTTCCATGAAATTCATAGTTTTTAACCTGAGTGTTCTATGTAAGAAAACAGTTGTATCTTAAAGCTTATAAATGTTTGTTTTTACACTTGCAGTTAAAAAGAGAAATAATTGGCTTTAAATCATCTTTTTCTAAGCACCAGATGAATAGCATTGACTGTTGTGAGGCAAATAAATTGATGATCTCGGAATTGAGGTATACTTTTGAGTTTTTAAAGTTACAGTAAATAGAATGTTCTGTTGGCCCTTAAATTAAGATGGTTAGTTGAGTAGTTTAAGAAATATAGGAAAGTCCAGAGAATCTTTTAAAAATACTGGTTTCCCAAGTTAAAACTGATTTTTAACTTTTTTGTGTTTGTTTCAAATCTGTTCTTCCAAATAAAAAAATTAAACATTACAAGATGGATATCCTTTGCCCCTTTCCAGTCCCATTATCCCTCCCCACTCCCCCAAGATAACCATTATTATCAATTTGAATGTATGTTCTTCTGTGTATATTGTAAATGTTTACATTGTCACACAGACATAAATATGTATACTAATATTTATATTAGTGAGTAAGAGCACGCACTGCTGTGTGGAGGACATTTGAGTCCCAGGATGCACATCAGGCTGCTCATAGCTACTTGGCACACCAGCTCCAGGGTATCCAATACCTCTGGAGTCTACAGCACCTGCACTCATGTTCACATACCTTGCCTTACAACACGTACATATTAAAAGTAAAATAAATCTTAAAAATCCATCCTTGTTGAGATAGAATAGTTGGTCAAAGGATGAGTTTGGTTACTTTAATAGTTGTAGGAATTCCAAAGAATAGTTTTAGGAATCTTTCCTAGAACTATGACACGATTAATTCATCCATTCTCTCTGATAGTTACTTAGTTTTTAGGTTTTGTTCTATTATAAACAGAGCTTATAGGTTGTAGAGTATTTATATTTTCAATTAAAAAAAAAATCATGTTTGGAAAGTGGCCAAGGCAGTTTGTTGTCCAACTAGTATTTTGTGAGAATTCCACTTCCTAGCTAGGTGTGTGTATCCTTTGATTCCAACACTCAGGATGCAGAGGCTGGTGGACCTTTAAGTTTGTGGCCAGTCTGACCTACATAGTGAGTTTCAGGACAGCCAGAACTATATGGAGAGACCCTGTTTCAAGAAACAAAAAGCAAAAACAAAAACAAAAAAAGAAAAAAACAAGCAAACAAGAATTTCTGTGTCTTGCATAAGGATTGACTGTTATGAGAATTTTAGTGTGAGAAAGAGAGATCATGGCAGTTATGTAGAGATCAGAGCCCAAGTATTTACAACTTTAAAAGTGAAAAATACAAGCTGGGTGTTAGTGTTCCAGCACTCTGGAGGCAGAGGCAGACAGATCTCTGTAAGTTAAATTCAACCTGATCTACAGAGCGAGATCCAGGACAGGCTCAAAAGCAATACAGAGAAACCCTTTTCAAAAAAAAAAAAAAAAAAAAAAAAAAAAATAGAATCGTAGTAATAACTTCTTGCTTCTTTTCTTTTGTGCTAGGATTAAGCTTGCAATAAAAGAGGCCGAAATTCAGAAGCTTCATGCGAACCTGACTGTGAATCAGTTATCTCAGAATGCTGCTACTTGTGATGATGTTCAAGAAGGTGGCAAAGTAAATACTTTAGAAACAGAACCTGTAAAACTAGGTGGTAGTCAAGCTGGTGAGTATATTACATTGTATTACTCTAATAAATTATAATCAGTTTTGCTGATAGTATTCTAAAGCAAAAGGTTATTGATAATAAGAAAAATTTAGCCTCCTATTAATACTTATGACTGCAAGAATTATTGTGTAATTGTTAGACTTTACATTGTTTAAAAATATATTGCTGAAACAAAATTTTGTCCAGTAACATGTACCTTTTTCAAATATGCTTTCAGGTTGCAAGTCATGGAGGCCCACGCCTTTAATCCCAGCATTTGGGAGGCAGAGGCAGGTGTGTTGTTTTAACTTTGGCACAGTGGCTGTACCTTCATCTACTGCTCTCAGTCAGCAGTTCCAACTCTGTAGTTAGCAGCCTGTTTCTCTAGCAACGGTCTGGCTGCTTAGGCCTTAGCCTCAAGAAAATTCTGCTTCCACAGGCTTGGTCCTGTTGGTGCTGCTACAGGTAGCTTTAACTAAATCTCTTATCATTCTAATTAGAAGACTCAAAATTCATAGGCTGAGGTGAAACCTGAGAGCTCAGAGAGACTGAGTAGCAACTACCTAACCAGGGTTGCTACTACCTAACCCTACCTCTAGTGCAGAATTTTTGCAGGCGGTAACTGTGGAGCTGCAATTGCTGGCTGAGGTAGCAGTGGGTTAAGGCGCAGCCACTGTGCTGTAGTTAACACAACAGGAGGATCTCTGAGTTCAGTGACAGCCTGATCTACATAGCAAGTCCAAGGACAACCAGAGCTACATAGTGCAATCCTTGGAAAAACCAAATATATTTATATATGCAGTTGGTTTGCATTTGTTTTTAAATGCTTGCACACTTACCACTATCACCATAACCAAAACATCTAACATCTTTATCAGGGCCCCTTATAGTCCCTTTCAGTTTCCTTTAGCTTTAATTTTCTGCTGTTGCTTTTCAGTGCTGGTGATTGAACCAAGGACTGAACTGTATAATCTGCCCTTTATTGGTAGTAGTTACTCAGCCCAAGGCTTTATGCATGATAAGAATGTGACCTACCACTGAGGTAGGCTTTGCTATGTAGAACAGTCTGGCCTTGAAATCACAGAGATCTGCTTCTCATTCTGTGGGAGTATGCATATGAGTACAGTTGACTGCAGAAGCCAACCCAGATTGGATCTGGGTTACAGGCAGGTACAATCCGCCTGACAGGTGCTGCAAACAGAGTGTAGATCAGAGGACCACACACACCTGCTGAACCACTCATCCCGCCCCTTCCCCTGTCTTTGATAATATCACTCATATTAGGTTGATAGTTTTGTTCATACCTGATGATTTTCAATATATTTATTGTATTAGTTATTGAGAGAGTAGTATTAAAATCTTCAAATATTGTTGGTTTGCATGTTCTTTTAATTCTGTTAGTCTTGTACTTTAAAGTTGTTATTCATACATACATGTCATCTCTTTTATTAGACCCTTTTATTAAATGTTCCTTTTATCTATTGATATTTATTTTGCTTGAAATCAATGTAGCCCTTTTAGTTTTTTTTAATTACTGTTTGACTGATAGAATTTCCCCCCATTCTTTGAACTTAAGCATTAGCAGCTAAGGGGTTTCTTGTAGAAAGCATATAATTGGAACTACATTTATATATAATCAATTACTGTAATTTTTTGGGGGGGAGTGGAGGGGTTGAGACAGGGTTTCTCTATGTAGCTTTGGAGCCTGTCCTATAACTTGATTTGGAGACCAGACTGGCCTCAAAACTCACAGAGATCTGCCAGCCTCTGCCTCTGGAGTGCTGGAATGAAAAGTGTGTGTCAACCTGACCCAGACACTGCATTTTTAAAAAGCATTTTATTAGATATTCAAATTTAGCATAACTACTTATTTTTTAAAAAAGATTTAATCTAATCTTTTTTGTTCATTTTTTTCTGCCTTTTTGGGAAAAAAATATTTTACTGTTTTGATTTGTGGAGCTAAGAATCATATCTAGGGCCTTAAACGTTGGGCAAGTGTTCTACCACTAAGCTATATGCCTAGTTCTATTTTTATTTTATATTTGGCTCACTGAATCATTAAGTAAAATATCTTACTTATACTCCTTTAGTACTGGCCCTTGAATTTATACATTCTAAATATAATATAATATAGTATAATATAATATATATATATGTTATATATTATATGTGTATGTGCTTCTCTATGTAGTCCTGGCTGTCCTGGAACTCAGTCTGTAGACCATGCTGGCCTTAAACTCACAGAGATCTGCCTGTCTCTGCCTCCCCACCTAAAAATAGGTTTCAAAATTCCTATTGAATCTTCGAGATGACTTAGCAGGCCAGGGTGCTTGACATCAAGCTTGATGCCCGAGATTGAGACCCAGTACCATATAGTGGGAGGAAAGACACAACTTCTGCAAGTTATCCTTGACTGTGCTGTTGTACTCTTGCCCACATGTGCCAGGTCATTTTATTATGGAAGAATATTTAAGTTTGAAGGCCTTTTGTGCTTCAGTTGAGTTTTAAATCAGAAACTAGACTTTATTATTAAATCTTTCAACCATTTAAGTTGATTTTTGACTTTGTAACTTTTATTTAGAGAATTTTTTCTTTTGTGTTTAATTTCAGAAAGTATAAAAGATGGAAATTATCGTACTGTGAACAAGCGGTATGAAAGGGAGAAGGAAAGACTTGCTTCGGGAGTAGAAGAACTGCGTGCTAAGCTGTCACAAATAGAAGCTGAGAACTCTGATTTGAAGAGTAGCATGGCACACAGGACGAGTCAGTTCCAGCTAATTCAAGAGGAACTGCTAGAGAAAGCTTCAAATGCTAGCAAACTGGAAAATGAAGTAAGTTTGGATTCATGTGGGAATAAGTAGTAAACTTAGGTATACAAATAGTATTACTGTGGGGTTTTGTAACTATTAAAATCAAGATTTATAAGGCTTTGGAAAGTGGTACCATATCAGTTATAAGTTCTTTTAAAACCCTATTGGAAATGTATGTTCTTTGTGGGTTTTTTTGTTTGTTTGTTTGGTTTTGTTTTTCCAGACAGGGTTTCTCTGTGTAGCTCTGGCTGTCCTGAAACTCGCTCTGTAGATCAGGCTGTCTTAGAACTCCCACAGATCCTTCTGCCTTTGCCTCTGGAGTGCTGAGTAGGTGTTTGCCATAGCCACGTGGCAGAAATGTATGTTTAATTTATATTCAAAGTAGGAAAATACTACCTAGTAGCTAAAAGTTCTCAAATTGATGTAAGTAATAGAATATGTTAATGTAGTAACATTACATGTGATTGGAAGAGAAGGAGTTGAAAGGATGAAAATACAGCCTCTCTAATGACTACTAAAAGTTAGAAATTTAAAAAAGTCCATCAGCATGTATTTAAAAATCACCCTAGCTATCTGCAAAGCTCAGGAAAAAGAAAAACACATGAAATAGCTTGCTCACCATGACCGGTTTCTGGAAATTATTATTATTATTCATAATCACCTAGTTTCTGAGGAATGTTGTTATCCACAACAACAGTCTGGGAACTGTTATGGGTTATCCTGTCCACAAAGAAAATTAAAAACTAAAAGAGATGGGACTCATGGCAAGAAGGGAAAACTAGAAAGAACAAGTGCCTCTGCCAATAGATGTAGATAACTCCCTGACTGGAGAGTACATTCTCCCTGCCCCCCATTATCTTAAGGAGAAGGCCACTGAGCCCGCTGGTCCTAGAGAAGGAAAACCCCCTAACCTTGCAGGTGCGCTAAACAGTCCCCCCCTTGTAAAAACTGCGTACACTATGAAATCTCTGTAATTTAGGAAACCTTATTAACCATCAAAGTTTTGAACTATCCCATAACATAGTGAAAGCAACAGCCTAGCTTTGAAACTGGCCTTGTTAGCTTTGATGTAAATCCTATAAAAGCCATCTCAATTCTGCACTTGGGGTCCTCAGTCCTCTACCTCTGCATGGCGTATGACTGTGGACCTCAGTGCACTTGGCATAAAAACTCTTCATGCTATTTGCATTGAGACCGCTTCTCATGGGTGATTTGGGAGCGTGAAGATCCATGCTCTGCAGGTCTTTCAGAGTGGTAGTAGAGAATTTCAAATTGTAGCAAGCATCAGAGCCACCTAGGAAACCTGTAAACATGTAGATTTCTGAGTTTCTAGTTGTAGATGGATATTTCTTTGGGCTGCCAGTTCACAAAAACAACATAGAGACTTATTATTATAAAAGCTCAACCTATAGCTTAGGCTTGTCCCACTAGCTTATAACTTTTAAGTTTTTATTCATGTACATGTTGCCATATGACTTGTTCATGGCTTTTACCTTTCCTCCTGTATGTTTTGCTTCCTGGAGCTTTCTCTGTCCAGAAGTTCCAGCTATACCTCCTACCTAGCTATTGACCATTTTGTTTGGTTTTTTTTTTTTTTTTTTTTGAGACAGGGTTTCTCTATGGCTTTGAAGCCTGTCCTGGAATTAGCTCTGTAGACCAGGCTGGCTTCGAATGCACAGAGAGCTGCCTGCCTCTGCCTCCTGAGTGCTGGGATTAAAGGTGTGATTCACCAATGCCTGGCACCATTTATGTTTTTGTTAAACCAATTACAATGGAATATCTTTTACATAGTGGAGTCAAATATCTTGCAGCATCTAGCAATTGTGATTCAATAGGTATAATTCATGAATGTCCATTTTAAAACATTACATGTGAGTCTGATACTGTGGGTTATAGTATGAAAAGGTAACAATGCATGTTTTTTAATTAGCTAATTTTTTTAAAAGAAATTATATATTTAGCTTATTGAATTCTACATGGTATATTTCTCCTCCTGTACAACTTCTAAAATGTTTTCCAGTGCAGATCTACTGGTAATAAAGTTCTTAATAGTTTTTGTCTGAGAAAATTTTCTTTGTATTCTGAAGGTTTTTTTTAATCCATAGACTAGAGAGTTTCCCATAAATCCTTTAAAATAAACCTTTAAATTGGAATTTTTTTCTTACAATATATTCTGAGCATACTTTTCCTTTCCCCCCCCCAATTCCTCCTAGATTATGCCCATTTCCCCACCCACCAAACTCTATGCCATTTCTTTCTTTCTCTTTAGGGGGAAAAAAAATAGGCAAACAAAAGAAAAAACAAATAGCCCTCATCCCCAGTCCCACAAGAAACACATACATACCAAGAAACAAAACAAAACAAAGCAAAACAAAAAACCCCCTGGTACTGCATGAAGAAACTTCTCTGATAATGGATGAATGGGGCACTGGTCTATGCTGTTCAGGATGATAAAAGAGCTTTAGAAGCTAAAACAAAAATTTCAGGAGAAGCCACAGATCAAATTTGATAAGGATTAGATTAGGAACCTCCTCAAAGTTAGGGTTGGGGAAGGGTTTTGATTTTGTCTTTTTCAGGAAAATAAAAACAACCATCTGAAGAAACTACGACCTTTGGACAAATAAGCATCTGGAAGAAAGGAAAATAATCCAGAAAAAATTACCAAGAAAAGAAATAATCTCACCTAATGTGAATCTGAAATCTCCAAAAAGAAGATTAAATCCAAGCTGGGTGGAAGTCTTTAATCTTACCTTTAATCTTACCACTTGGGAGGCAGAAGCAGATACAGATGAATTTCAGTAAGTTTGAGGCCAGACTGATCTACAAAGTGAGTTTCAGAACAGCCAGGACTGTTAAAACAGGGAAACCTTGTCTTCAAAAACAAAACAACAAACAAGGAAGATGGAACCCCACAATGACAATTTCACCAGGACTATGATAACACCGTTAAGCTGAATAACTCCCAACTAAAGATCGACTTCAGACTACAAACTGCTCAGAATGGTTTTGAGGAGGAGGAGGTCAACTGAGATCATCCAGTCTCATAGATACTGCTCAGAACAATTTTGAGGTCAGCTGAGATGATCCAGCCCACAGATTGCTTTAGCTAGGATTTGAGATAGCCCTGCACCTTACCATTATTCAGAGACTGGATAAAAATGATACAACTTGACAGTTAAACCAAAAACTTTCTTTTCAGGATCCTCTAAAGATGTCATCGCCCCCAGACAGCAGGAAGTAACTTTGTGGGGTGGGTGGTTTTTGGTCATTCAGTGAGTTATAGATATTTGTCATTGTTTAAGATTGGTTACAAAATGTTGGTTACTGTCTGGAAAAATGTTGAACAAAGGGGATTATTTTAAAGTTTTTGTTTTGAGAAAAAAAAAGGGTACAGATATGATAGGATAAAAGGGTAGATTATTGAACTAACTATGAAAAGAAAAAAGCAACAACTGCTTTAAAATATTTTATACTTGATTATGCTTCTGTATATTGTATATTGATACAGTCTTGAGATTAATTTGTTAAGACATGTGTTTCTAATCTTGTACCTATACAGCTTATTTATCAATGTAATGTAAATTTCTAGTTCTTGAAAGTTATTACTACCAACTATATAACATAATAGGTGAGTAATCACCTATTACAATCGAACTTGTACTCATGTTAGGTATGTTTTCAAAGTCAAACATATATTTTAGATAGACAGATCATCTTCAAACACTTCCAGAGATATACAGAATATGGCATTTAAGATGTTTCAATAACATAGGTTCTTTTTTATGACAATGAGACATGTCTGCCCCTGGCAGCACCAATCTATTTTGTGGTGCTAATTTGTTTTATTTATTAAAGCTTGCCTGAGGATTCAGAAAGCCAAGTCACCCACAAGTCATAGTAGCCAGGCACACACCTTTAATCCCAGCAGTCAGAAGTTAGGAGGTAGTGTCATACACCTTTAATCCTAGGTCTCAGGTTTAAGAGGTAGATGGATATCTGTGGGTCCAAGATCTACACCCAGCTCTGCACAAGAGTGATTCAGTTCTAAAGAGAAACAGCTCACACAAAGATGACCTCAGCACATGGGATCACATGCCTTTAATCCTACTTTTAGGGAGGTATAGAAAAGAGGAGAAAGGCCTCAGTATCAGGCATTCATTTTCCACCCACATTGAGGACAGGATCATTGATTCTCCAGCTACACTGAGGAGAGGCAGCAGTATCAGTCCATTCAGCCTGAGGTAGTGGTAAGAGCCAATGGTATACTACTTTGCTTTTCTGTTCTTCAGCTTGAAGTTTGAACCCTAGTATCAGACCATTTATTTAATTCCTGTTACATATAAAATAATGTGTTTAGGAGTTATTGACCTGTTCCTTTAGTATTTGACTTTGCTCTAGGTCCATGACCCATCTAGTCTCACTCAGGTTCTTGGCCACTAGAACAATGTCAGGCATGGGTTCCATCTTGTGGAGGGGCCTTAAATTCAACCAGAGAGCAGTTGATTACTCCCACAACATTTGTGCCGTGATTGCACTAGCATATCTTGCCAGCAACTCACCATTTTAGATTGTAGTATTAGTAGCTGGGTATATGGTTACCTTTCTTCTATAGTAGCATGCAGAGTACTTTACAGTTGTTTGAACACCAGTCAGTAGGGATAAAGGCTATAGTTGGGCACTAGCTTGACTTCTCCATGTTCAGTGAGGTATGTAGGTATTACCTTACCATCAGTTTGTGGAAAGCAACTAATAGCCTTGGCAACAGCCTGAGATGTTTGGGAGTTTCCAATGGCCCCTTTGGTGAATGACTTAACTAGAGTTAACCCATTCCTGATACTGGAGGTTTCACTTGGTGGCAAAAGATGTCTAGTTGAGGCACTGTCTCCCCATTATTTGATGACTCCATTTATATTTCTTTCATATATGTATATATTTTAGGAAGAATCTACTTAGAACTAAGTAGGTTTCTATTTGGCCCCTCAAATGGCCTTTAGTGTTACCCATTCCTCCCTGAATTCCCTCTCTGACCACTCTTCCATCTCTCTTCCCATTTAATCCTCCCATTCCAATCTCCTCCTCTTCTCTATTCTATTTTCTATACATATTCTATTTTCTCTCTTTTGGGAGATCTTCCCCAAGTAAGCCCCCAGTCCTTTACAAGATACCTAATCTTTGTTGTTGTATGGATTGTAGCATACCCATTGAAGACTTAAAAGCTTAATGTGTACATATAAAGAATTTTTCTTTTAGGGTTGGTGTTTCTAGCTCTATCCATTTACCTACAAGTTTCATAAAACAAAACCAAATTCTTTTTTTTTTTTTTTTTTCAAGACACAGGGTTTCTCTGTGCAGCTCTGGCTATCCTGGAACTTGCTCTGTAGATCAGGCTGGCCTCACAGAGATCTGCCCACCTCTGCCTCCTCTGAACTGTGATTAAAGTTAGGCATATGCTTCCCTGCCCAGCTAAATTAGGTTTTATCATCAATGATTTTGCTGGCCATAGTAATTTGGGCTGTCAGCACATTTTAGGAAAGCATTCTATTACTATCACCAGCCTAATTCTATTCTTAAGTATGTACAGCAATGTAAATTAAGAGATTATTTGCTGGGTGGTGATGGCACACACTTTTATATTTCCAGCGCTCAGGAGACATAACAAGTGGATCTCTGAATTCATGGCCAGTCTGGTCTACTGAGTGAGTTCCAGGATGGCCAGAGCTATTACACAGAGAAACTCTGTCTTGAAAAACCAGACAAAAGATTACTCAATGTATATTATAATTATCTGTTACCATATATTTCTCCAGTTCGTTAGTTATAGTGTATTTAGGGTTTGGAATGAGGAGCAGGTATTTGATTTTAAAATGCATGTCATTACTTTTAAAGTCCATTGTTTTTGTCTTTTCAGATGACAAAGAAATGTTCTCAACTTTTAACACTAGAGAAACAGCTGGAAGAAAAAATTATTGAGTATTCTTCTATTGCTGCAAAAAATGCAGAACTTGAACAGGAGCTCATGGTAAAACTTGCCATTTTATTTTGCTTTTTAATTGTTATTATTTCTATTTGATGTATTATGTATTATGTAGTTTGACTTTGAAGTTTCTTTGTTGGTTTCTAATTGATATTACTGATTTGAAGATGACAGTGTTGAAGTTACCTAGTATTATTTCTGTTTGGACCTATGAGTTTGAAATTGCATCCTGAACATTCAGTGTATGTATATTTACAGTTGTTAGATATTCTTTGTGCATGCAGGAACACTCATCCATGTGTGCATATGTGGAGTCCAGACATCAACAGTGGGTGTCTTTTTTTAGTATGTTTTGAGACATGATCTCACTATGTAGCCATAGCTGCCCTTGAACTCATAGAGATCCTTCTGTCTCTGCCCACTGAGAGCTGGGATTAAAGACATCTGCCACCAGGCCAGTGTGAAGTCAGGGGACAGTTTTCTCTTCTTAGCATGTAGACCCAAGGGTTTCATCAGGTCTTCTGGCTTTGAACCATCTTATTGGCCTGTCTTTGCTTTGTATTTTTGAAATATTGGCTAGAATATGTTTCTCCTTTGGTCATTTGTGTTTATGCTTCTGAAAAGACTCTTGCAGTAGAATGTCTAGTTTTTTAAAATTTGTTAAGTTTTCTATTGTAACTTCAGGGAATAGATGATTCTCAGTGACTTAGTTTTTACCTCAGTTCCTTCTATCAAATGTATTCTTAGGTTTGGTATCCTCATAGTATCCCAACATTTCTGGTAGTTGTGACTGTGCTGCTGCTGCTTGCTTCCTCCTTCCTCCTCCATCTACTTCCCCCTCTTAACTGATGTGTGAAGGTAATATTTCCTCAATTTGGTCCTTCATCCCTGATAATTTGTCTTCTACTTGGCCAAGTTTATAGGTGATGCTTTCCACTGAGGTTTTTATTTGACCCATTGTGCTTTTCATCTCTCACATTTATGTTTGCATTTCCAGATCACACTATTTCTTTGCTTTATTTTTAGTCCATAATGTCAACTTTGCCCATATTGATGATTTTCTCATCTAGTTTGCTGAATTTTTTTTGTTATATAGCTTGCTTTCTTATACAAGTTCTGGATTGATTTCTTTAATTTATTCATTTGCTTGTTTGTATCCTTCAAAGAAATGACCTCTTCAAGGTCATTGATTTATTTTTAAGTTGTGGGTTTTTTTTTATTGAAAATATATTTTAGCCAGCTCTTTAATTCCAGCTCTAGGGAGTTCGAGGCTAGCCTGGTCTACAAAGTGAGTTCCAGGACAGCCAGGGCTATACAGAGAAACTGTGTCTCAAAAAAAGGTTTTTGTCATACAATGTATTCTAATTAGAGTTTCCCTCCCCATCTTCTTCCCAGTTTCTCCCTGCCTTCCCTCCTATCCAGATCCACACCTATAATAATAAAATAAGATAAATCAAAAAATAAACAAATTGGCATATGACCAAACAGCCAAACATGAAAAAGAGCCAAAGGAATGCATATAGATGTAGAGATACACACATTGGCACACACAGGAGTCCCATATACAAAAAGTACCTGTAAGGGTAAATTTTTTTTAAAAATGCCTGATTAACATTATGAGACGAAGAACTTCCAAAGATGTCATTGAGTTCATTTTGTGTTGGCCATCTACTACTGCTGGGCAAGGAGCCGACCATTAGGTTCTCCAGTGAAAACTAATTTTTCATTTCCAATAAGGTATGACTATAAATAGCTTCTGGGTTAGGGATAGGGGTGAGTGTCCACTTCTTTCAGCGCTAGAATCCCATCTGCTGCAGACTAATGCAGGCTCTGTGTATGTTGCCTCAGTCTCCACGAGTTCATATGTGCAGCCAACAATGTTGTGTCAGAAGGCCTTGATTACTTGGTGCCCTCCATCCTTTCCGGCTCTTATATTTTTTCTTGCCTCTTCTTCCTCAGTTTCCTGAGCCCCGAGAAGAGGGATTTTGATGGAAACATCCTTTCAGAGCTGGGTGTTTTCTTTGACTCTGCACAATGTCTGGCTGTGGGTCTTTATTCCTATCTGCTTCAAGAGGAAGCTTTGATGATGGCTGAGCAAGGCACTGATATCAGAGTATAGCAGAATGTTGCTAGGAGTCATTTTATTGCTGTCCTTTAGCAGAACAGTAGTATTTGGTTTTGCCCTGGTTCCTGGCCTAACTAGTTTCAGGTTCTTGGCCACCTAAGCAATTTTGGGTATGGGTTCCATGTGGGGAGTGGGCCTTCAGTCAAGTCAGTGCTTGGTTAGCAGCTCCCGCAAGCTTTGTGTCACTATTATACCAGAGTATCTTGCAGGCAGATCACTTTTGCAGATTTGTAGATGGGTTGGTGTCTACCTTTCTCCTTTGGTAGTGTGCAGAGTACCTTCCAGAACCATGGATACTAGTCTGTAGGGGTAAAGACTCTAGGTAGAAACCTGTTCAACTTCTCCATGTTCAATGTGTTGCATAGATGCTTTCTTCAGCAATAGTCTTAAGCTTGTGGAAAGCCACCAATAGCTTTGGAAATTGCCTGGGTTGTTTGGATTCCCATAGGACTCCTTTGGCTAACAACTCAATTAGATATAACCCATTCCTGGCACTGGCAGCTTCATTTGGTGATGTGTGATGTACAGGTGGGGCTCTGTCTCCCCATTATTTGACAATTTCATTTAGATTACCTTCTTATATATACATATTATTCCATTAAGTCTGACCCATCAAATGGCCCTTATTTTGAGCTGTTCCTTCCCATACTCCCTTCCCTCACTTCCCTCTTCTCTCCTACTCCCTGTTTCATCCCCCCTTTCCAATTGCCACCCCCCCCCATTTCCATTATTTATTCCATTTCCCCTTCCTAGGAAGATCCATACCTCCTCTTGAGTTCCTTATTCTATACCTAGCTTCTGTGGTTCTTACAGAATGTAGCTTGCTTGTCAATGACTTAATAGGTAACATCTACATTATAAGTGGATACATACCATAATTGTGGGTTTTTTGTTTGTTTGTTGTTTGTTTTCAAGACAGCATTTCCCTGTGGCTTTGGAGGCTGTCCTGGATCTAACTCTTGTAGGCCAGGCAGGTCTTGAACTCACAGAGATCCTCCTGCCTCTTCCTCCTGAGTTTCCATCTTCCTTTGGAGCTTTCACCCTAATTTCCATAGTTGTTGTACAAGTTTGGACTCACACCAGCAATGGATGAGTGTTACCCTTACTTCATCATCCTCACCAACATGAGCTATCATTTGTTTTATTTTCTGGGCCATTCTGATTGGTATAAGATGAAATCTCAAAGTAGTTTGGGTTTACATTTTCCTCATAACTAAGTATATTGAACATTTCTTTAAGTACTTCTTAACCATTTGTGTTTCATCTTGTGAGAACTCTGTTTAAATCTGTACCCTACTTTTTAATTGTGTTTTTTGTTTCCTTGGTGTTAGTTTTCTTTAAGTTCTTTATATATTTTTCATTCTGTAGCCTTCCACATTGTATCCTTTGCTGTACAGAAGCTTTTCAGTTTCATGAGATGCCATTTATTAATTTTTCTTAGTGCCTGTGCCTTTTCCTATACCATTGAATTAAAGGTTATTCCCCACTTTCTCTTTTATCAAGTTCAGTGTTTTTGCCTGTGTGTTGAGATCTTTGATCCATTTGGAGTTGAGTTTTGTGTAGGGTGATAAGTATGTATCTATTTGTATTCTTTACATGCAGTCATTAAATTCTGCCAGTACCAGTGTGCATTTCTGGCTTCTTAAAAAAAATCAAGTGTCCATGGGTATGTGGACTTATTTCTGAGTTTTCAAATGTGTCTGTCCTATTGATCAATGTGTCTTCTCTGCCAATACCATGCTGTTTTTCTTACTATATCTCTGTATTACAAATTGTGATACTTCCAGCAATTAAAAATATATATTGCTATTCAGGATAGTTTTAGCTATCCTGGGGTTTGTTTTTGTTTGGTGTGTGTGTGTGTGTGTGTGTGTTTGTTTGTGCTTGTGTGTTTGTGTACATATGAAGTAAAAATTGTCTGGTCAAGTTCTTTGAAGAATTCTGTTGGAATTTTGATGAGAATTGCATTTAATCTGTAGATTACTTTGGGTAGAATGCCCATTTTTGTTATATTAATCCTAGTGACCCATGAGCATAGGGGATCTTTCTATCTTCTGATATCCTCCTCAATTTCTTTCTTCATTGTTTTTAATCATACAATTCTTTCACTTGCTTGGTTAGAGTTATCCCAAGATATTTTATATGTTTTTTTAGGCTATTGTGAAAGGTATTATTTCCCTGAAGTTGTTAATTTTGTGTCCTGCTACTATGCTGAAAGTTGGTTATTGAAGGCACCCGTTGTCAGTGTGTGAAGGTCGATATGTAATTTAAGTTATGTAATGTTTCTTGTATGATATTTGGTGTCCCTGTGTTGGATAGATGTTAAGAAATGCAATATCCTCTTGGTGTGCTTTTCCTTTAATGATTATGACGTGTCGTTCCCTATCTCTTTTGATTATTTTTGGTTTGAAAAAACTAACTTTCTATTTTGTCAGATTTTCAAATGGCTACTCCAGCTTGCTTCTCAAGTCTATTTACTTGGTTTATTTTTTCCATCCTTTTACTATGAGATGATGTGTGTCCTTGATGTTAAGGTATTTTTCTTGGATATAGCAGAAGGGTGGATCCTGTTTTTGAATCTGTTCTGTTATTCTGTCTTTTTTTGTGGGGGAATTAAGACCACTGATGTTGAGAATTATCAGTGAGCAGTGTTTGTTGATTTCTGTTTTTTGGGTTTTTTTTTTTTTTTTTTTTTTTGGTTTGTTTGTTTGTTTTGTGGTATGTGAATGTGTTCACATACCTTTTTTGATTTCTCTGGTCTACAATTATTTATTCCCTATGTTTTCTTGGGTGTGGTTAACTTCTTGTTAATGATTTACAGGCTGTGGTCCAGCTAATCCAGCATTGGCTGCCTATGAATGGAAGGTCCAGGAATCCAGAAGTTGTTATGTTTACAAGGCTGAATGTCTCAGCTCATTTTCATTATATGCGGGAATCCCTAAGAAGTAGAATGTAATACCAGTGAAGGATTGGGTGAGAGCAGGCTGCAGCAGATGATGTTATCCACATTAAATGTGGAGCTTCCCATTTCAAATGATTTAATTAAGAAAAAAGATCCACCAGGTGGTGGTGCCTTTAATCCCAGCACTCAGGAGGCAGAAGCATGTGGGTCTCTGAGTTTGAGGCTATCCTGATCTACAGAGGGAGTTCCAACAGAGACTGAAAGCCACATAGAGAAAGTCTGTCTCCAAAACCAAACAAAACAAAAAAGGGGGCTGGTAAGATGGCTCAGGGGTTAAAAACACTGCCTGTTCTTCCTGAGTTCTGAGTTTAATGTAATTCCCAGCAACCACATGGTGGCTCACAACCATCTGCAATGAAATCTAGTGCCCTCTTCTGGCCCGCAGGCAGAACACAGTATACATAATTAATAAATAAATAAATAAATCTTTTTTTTTTTTTTTTTTTTGAAAAAAGGAAAAAGAAAAATCCCTTAGAGGTGTTCTTAGTCATTTTGGTTTTAGTTAATTACAATTGTAATTAACTAAATTTTCTTCTAGTTCCTTCAGTAGGTATGAATTGTACCACTTAATTTTTTAAAATCATGTAATATTGTTCTTTCTTCATTATTGTGACTGAAAGTTTTACTGGGTGTAGTAATCTGGCCTGGCAACTGTAGTGTCTTAGTAATATGTTTTTCTGTACCCAAATAATAGATTTCTCTGTTGACCCTGTAAACCAGATCAAACCAAATTGAAAAAGTGAAAGAACATGTTTATTTGAGCAAAGCAACTCCAGGGTGAGTTCTTCAGCCCCAGAAATGGAGGCAGGAGAAGTCACATACTGGACCTAAAGCAGGGAGGTTATGCAGCCTGTAGGAAGGATTGATTATACATGTGTCACCAGCTGGGTCTGTGCCCAAGCATGGTCAAAAGCTGGAAGGCTGGGGGGGGGCTTGGGCAGCTTCAGGGGCGGAGCTGGTGTAGCCAACAAGGATTTGGTGGAACTGGGCTTTTTGGTGCTTTCTCTTCCTTCAGAGACTCTGAGAGGGCTTGGTTTGGAGGGAGAGAGGGATGGGAATGGGGCTTTCTGGACCAAGCAGGAGTAAGCTAAAGGTTCCAAGCAAACACTTAAGAGTCTGTCCAGGCCCTTCCAGCTTTTAGAGTATCTTTGAGAAAGAAGTCAGGTATGATTTTCATAGGTCTGCCTCTATATGTTACTTGGTCTCTTTCTCTCCAAGCTTTTAATATTTTTTGTTTGGTACATTTAGTGTTTTGATTATTTTGTACCAAGAGGAATTTCTTTTCTAATATTGTCTACTTGGTGTTCTTGCTTGTACCTTGATAGGCATATCCTTCTTTATGTTAGAGAAGTTTTTTTTCTATGGTTTTGTTAAAAATACTTTCTTTGCCTCTGACCCGTGTTTCTTCTGCTCCTTTTATTCCTATAATTCTTAGATTTGGTCATCATAGTGCCCCAGACTGACTGGACATTTTGTTCAAGGAGTTTTTTTTTTTTTTTTTTTTAACAGTTTCTCTGTGGGTTTGGAGCCCACTTTGTAGACCAGTCTGGCCTCAAGCTCATAGATATCTGCCAGCCTCTGCCTCTTGAGTGCTGGGATTAAAGTCATGCACCACTACCATCACCGGCTACCAGGAGCTTTTTTAGATTTAACATTTTCTTTGACGGAGGTATTCATTTCTTCTGTCGTGTACAGTGCCTGAGATTATCTCTTGCATTCTGTTGGTATGGCTTTCCTCTTACCTCTTTCAACTCCCTAAAATTTTCATTTCTAGATTTCCCTCAGTTTGGGTTTTCTTTATTGATTCTGTTTTCACTTTCAGGTCTTGAACTTGTGTTTAGTTTTTTTTTTTTTGTTTGTTTGTTTGTTTGATTTTGTTTTCTTCCACTGCTGGATTATGTTTTCACAGATTTTTTTAAAAATGGATTTATTAGATTCTTCTTTAAGGACCTCCATTGTATTTATAAAGGCTATTTTAAGGCCTTTTTCTTATACTTCAGCTATGTTGCAGTAGGGCTCTAGTGGGGACATATTGTCTTTGCTGTTAGTGATTGTGTTTTTACGATGATGGTTAGGCATCTGGGTTTGTGAAGATTATAATTCTATGGCCTCCCCCCTCCCCCATATTGTATTTGTTTTTGTTGGGTAGATGCTTTGTTACTTGGTTTCTATTGACCTCTAGTTGTTAGGAGAGTATGTTTGCTGTGTGTTGCTTGATAGGAAATTCTTGTGTATTTCTGGGTATTGGGAGCTGGCAGGTAGGAATGGGGATGGGTTGGTGGAAGTGATGTGGGGTTCAGGGAGGAGAGAAGGATGTTTCACCAAAATCTCCTTGGGCTCCTGAGAATGGAGACAGACTGAAGAGAGTCCACAGCAGGTAATCTGCTCCAGAGCTGGGTCTGAGGATGGAGAGTTGGGATTTGGAGGAATGGAGGGAGAGATGAAGGTCTGCATTAGCCTACCTGCTTCCTCAGCCAGAGTGTCCCATGGGGTTCCCAGGGAATGCAGCTGGGGTCAGGACTGGAATAAAACAATGAGTGGGAGGAGGAAAGTTTAGAGGGGAAGGTCTGTACTATCTATTGGAGATGTGTTGTAGCCTATGGATGAGACTGGAGGATTTGATTTGGAGGAGAGGAGGGAGAGTGAAGAGCTATAGATCATGGCTGGTAGGTTCACAGAGAATCTTTAAAAAAAGTATTTATTTTATATTGCGCCCCCCCCCCCATTTGCGTGTGTGTGTCTCTGTGTGTATGTCTGGAGGTCAAAGGATAATTTTCTGGAGTCAGTTCTCTAATTTTACTACATGATTTCCAGAGATAGAACTAAGATCATAGGCATGTCGGCAAGCACCTTTTCCTACTTAATCATTTGATGGCCCCTCATTGATTATTTTTACTAGTAAAAATTGAATTCTTTATTTTGCTTGTTACACGTTTCAGTGTCTTTAAACTCTGTAGTTGAGGAATGATCTTTTGGAGGAGTCAGTGCCTTGCTTTCTCATGATTCTTATGCTTCTGAGTTGAAGTTTGCACATTTGTTGGTATGGAGAGCTTTTCCAACTCTTTTGGAAATCTTAGTGAGTAGCCTATGTTTGAGAACCACATTCCCATACCATTTAGAGGAGAAAACAAACTTCCATGATAGCAACACCACAAAACATACACGGTGTAGAAGTGTATTTAAAATTGATTAAAGACAGTGCCTGTAGTGGCTCATGCCTTTATGCCTGTACTCAGTAGGCAGAGGCAGGTAGTTCTCACTCAGTAAGTTTGAGGCCAGTCTGGTCTATATAGTGAGACAATTTCTCAAAGCAACACAAAAAAATGATTAAAACTTACTAACATACTACCAGTGACCATAAAACAGAAAGTGGCATTATTTAAGTAGAGTGTTGGCTTGAAGCTATAATTATTTAGGTTAAACTTGGAAATAGAAATGAATGATTAAAGAAAAGGTAGGGGGAAAGAGCAGAGGGAAATTATAGCATCAATTCTGTAGGACATTATCAAGTTTCTACAATTCACAGTTCAGATGTGTTTCTTGTAAAGCATAAATCATTAGAAAATATTAAAAATATAGTAAGATAGTTAATAAGGGCTGTTTGACTGCAGCCTATAACTAATTTTTTTTTGTAAGTAAACATTTCAGGAGTACTAAAAGTATAAGTAAATATCTGAACAGGTGAAAAAATATTAATTTAATAAGAATTAACCCAAAGAAACCAAGTCTGAAGAGGAACTGGATAGTAGTCCAATATATACAATATCTGTTCTAATCAACTTTCCCCCGAAGTTGTTTACTTCTTCCTGGTATTTAGGATATTCCAGAACAGATCTGTCTTTGATGATACTAATTGTTAAACAAGTTCAAAAACAGAGAAAAATACCAAGCTGTTAAATTTCAAGATTCTTATAGGCAGGATCATCAGAGGATGGGATGAAAGTGCCTCTGACTATGAGTAAAAGATGAAAATTCACTTGGAAATTGAACCATGTGGAGAAAGGACAGCTGGATACCAAAATTCCACTCAATACAAAACTCATTTTGAAAAAGTAATGTATTTTGTGTGAATGGATGTTTTGCCTGAATGCAGTATGTCTGTGCTTAGTGCCCATATCCCTGCACTTGGGAAGTAGAGGCAGATGACTCTCTTTAAGTTCAAGACCAGTCTGGTCTATATAGTGAACTCCGGGCTAACCTGGGCTCAGTCACAAAACAAAACAAACAAACAAACAAACAAAAAGGGTGTAAGGAAATGAAGCAACAGTAAGCAATAATAGAAAATATTCATAGTTAAAATTAGATAAATAATAAGAATGGGAAGAAAATAAAAACAAAAGATTTTTAATTTTTAAATAAACTAGTAAGATAAAGTTTAAAATATCAGTAAAATTATAGAAGAAAAGAAAAATAAGGGAGAGAGAAGGAGAGAAACATGGGGTAATGAATAATAAATAAATAAAAGATTATTGCATAATGATGCAAAAAACTTTGCTGGTATATACCTGTAATTCCAGTACTTGAAATGCAGAGGTTGGTGGGTCTCTGAACCCACCTAGTCTACACATCAATTTCCAGGCTAGTCAAGGGCAACACAGTGAAACCCTGTCTCACAAAAACAATAATAAAAAATTTCAAAAAGAAATAAAACCAAATTTCATAAATGTATGAAATGGACCATAAATAAAAGCATGAAAAAAATTAAAGAAAAATAAGATTAAATAAAAGTACTAATAACATACAGTAAAAAGTAAAAAGGGAAACTTAAGGGGCAAGAAAAACAATAGAAGAAAAAAATTGGTATCTTTTTATCAGCTTCTTTCTGGCTCTATGAAAATTGGAGCTGTGACAGCCATTGCAATACATTGAGCTCCATAGAGACAGCGCCGGGGTAAGCGTGAGCCGGACGGGCACTGGGCGACTCTGTGCCTCGCAGACGAAAATCAACTGAACATGGGCAAAGGAGATCCTAAAAAGCTGAGAGGCAAAATGTCCTCATATGCATTCTTTGTGGAAACTTGCCGGGAGGAACACAAGTTGGTTCTAGCACATTTTTTTTTTTTTGTTTTTGTTTTGTCTATAAAGCATTTAATCCGCCTGTACACAACTCACTCCCTTTAAAGAAAAAAAAAAAATGAAATGTAAGGCTGTGTAAGATTTGTTTTTAAACTGTACAGTATCTTTTTTGTATAGTCTTTAGATAGCCCTGTCCTGGTGGTATTTTCAATAGCCACTAACCTTGCCTGGTACAGTCTGGGGGTTGTAAATTGGCATGGAAATTTAAAGCAGGTTCTTGGTGCACAGCACAAATTAGTTTTTTTGGTTTTCTTTTTTTGTTTTTGTTTTTTTGTTTTTTTTTTTTTTTTCATCTTCAGTTGTCTCTGATTCAGCTTATATGAAGATAATTGTTCTGTTAACTGAATACCACTCTGTAATTGCAAAAAATATTGCAGCTGTTTTGTTGACATTCTGAATGCTTCTAAGTAAATACAATTTTTTTTTATTTAAAAAAAAAAGAAAATTGGAGCTTGTTGGTACATGTGTGAGAAGGAGTCAGATGAACTTTAGACTCTTATGTTTACTATAACTTAACTGACACTGAATCTGTTTTGTTCTGGTATCCAGCCAGATCTGTTGTCACTTTACACAGTAAAAGTGTCTGCTGCCTACTTTGCTTTGCAATCTTCCATCTTCTTGAGATCCCCTGGTTTGTGCTTCTGGTTAGTAATCTAGCTGTGGGGTGTCTCCCAAATATACTGGAAGTTGGTAGGGGAATAGCCTGAGCACTGAGATGTAAGACCTGCCTTTTTACCTTTATACTTTTAAATTTGCCACGTATTAATCATCCTGCTAGATGGATGTTGCTATGGGTTTCAAATAGTCCACTGGAATTTTGAGTTCTCTGCTGCTACTCAGGCTCACATCTGTCATTCTTCAGAGTTACTCTCAGCTCATGAATCCTGTTCCTGGCTGCTAGTGGCAAAGCTTCCTTTCCCAGCACAGCTCACTGTCTAACAGGCCTCCTGCTTCCTATCCTTTAGTTTGTCAGTGTCTTGCCTTCTGTTTCTACAATTGCATCCCAAGTCTGTCTATCAGCTGTGGCTGTGGCTGTAGCCTGTTGAATGTAATCTTCCTGAGTTGTGATTGTTCCCCTTTTGCAGACACCCCAGAGTATTTTAGAGTATTATATTAAACAACAGGTTCCCTGAAGATAGTGTCCAGCCACAGCCCTCTGAGCCAGGGAACTCCTCCATTCCTGATCTGTCCCATCCATGAAGTCATTGCCCTAGAAGAGGCTTGTGAGAGCTGTGGATCTGTCCTGTTAGTAGGACTCTTAGTATCATTGTTCCTAGGGTTGTCTGGTAATATTTGGATGAGGCCTCCCCTCTCCCATGTCAGTTGAAACTGTCCTGTTTGATTTTCTACTTACCACTCTTTTTTTGCATTTCGAGACTTATTTCTTTTCCTGTTTTCACTCATCCCTATACTTCTCTTCACTGGTCACAACAGAGACAATTTCTAGTCTACCATATTGCCTGGAAATCAGTTTTCTTGTTTAAATATTGATTAAAGTGTATTGTTTGTTTGTTTGTTTTGAGACAGGGTTTCTCTTTATTGCTTTGGATCCTGTCCTGGGACTTGCTTTGTAGGCCAGGCTGGCCTCGAACTCACAGAGATTGGTCTGCCTTTGCCTCCCGAGACCTGGGATTAAAGGTGTATACCACCAAGTGTACTTAAATAATAGAATATGGTAGGTTTATTGCTAGATTTCACTTTTTAAAACCTAAAACAGGCTTTTAGTTATAGCCTTCCAAGTATTTCTATTTCTAGGAGAAGAATGAAAAAATAAGAAGCCTTGAATCCAATATCAATACAGAACATGAGAAAATTTGTTTTGCTTTTGAAAAAGCAAAGAAAATTCACCTTGAACAACATAAAGAAATGGAAAAACAGATTGAGCGAGTAAGTAATGTATGCAATATTCTTTAAATGCAAATAAAGAAACAAAAGCATAGAGAAATTAGTGACATGACCTATAATAAAAATCTCACTCTTTCTTTTTTTTATTATTATTATTTTATTTAATTTTATATAACAAAGTCCAATTAAATGAAAACAAACATTTATACACAATATTTGGGAATTTGGGCATCGTTCTTTCCAAACTACTTCCTGCTGGTAAGGGGCGCTGTCATGGGGGAAATCTCACTCTTTCTAAATAATTTCCTGCTGTTTGTTTCAAGAAGAATACACTTGGTAGGCCAATGTAGGTGGATCTCCATGAGCTCAAGGCCAATGTGGTCTATATAGCAAGTTTCAGACCAGCTAGGAATACATAATAAAATCTGGTTTTTCAAAACAAAATAAAAGAAACAGTTTCAAATTCTTTTCCGCCCCCCCCCCCCCAAGAAAGTTCAGGTCTATGTGGTTTCACTGGTAAATTCTTCCAAATACATAAAGAAGAAATACTTTCAAACTCATTTGACAAAGAAGGCAAGTATCTTAAATTAAAAAAAAAAAAAAAAAAAAAAAACAAGACAAAGACAGTAAAATACCATTTTATTCTCATTAGAATGTGAAGGTAGGGAGTGAGAGAGATGACCAATAGTAGCAAACACTGACAAGAACTGTAATCTTCATTTGTTGTTAGTATGATAGAGTGGGGCCCAGTCTTAAAAAACAAAAATAATAAAGGGAGAGATAAAAGTTTTCATATATTTGGAAGAGAATACCTACTGAAATGAAAATATGCTTATCTCATAAACAAAAAGTCCATTTCTAGGTGATTTGTTCTAGGGAAACTCTTGTACATATGCATAAACATATTTGTATGAAGCAAGATATCAAAGGAAACCTTAATTCCTTGTGTTGAGTATAGTACTTCCTAAAGTAAATGAAATAGATCCATATGTCAACACAAATATATTGAGTAAAAGAAAAAGCAAATTATTAAAACTTAAAGATATTGTTATAATAAATGTAAAATTTCAAGACAGAAAATTACATTACATATTGTTTATGGCTGTACATATTAAATAAAAGCACAAAAACAGATCAGTCAATAAGAACAAAGGAAGAAAGGGAAAAGATAGGTGTATGATTTAATTTTTTTTAAGTAAGAGTAATTGAAGGACATTTCTAAAATTTATTTCAAATATACTTTCAAATGTATCTATGTTTAAAGTGTTCCCAGTGTTTCAGAAGTATAACATGAAAATCCTGTTTTTATATTTAGCTTGAAACTCAACTAGAGCAAAGAGATCAGCAATTCAAAGAACAAGAAAAGACTATGTCCATTTTGCAGCAAGATATACTATGTAAACAACATCATCTTGAATCACTAGATAGACTCTTGACGGAAAGTAAAGTGGTAAAGTCATCTTTTTAAAAGTACTATTTAAAAGCTAACATTTAATTTTAATATATTCTTAACATTTATATGCAAACATATTTTTCTTACCAAAATTTGTTTACAGGAAATGGAAAAAGAAAATATGAAGAAAGACGAAGCTTTGAAAGCATTGCAAATTCATGTATCTGAAGAAACAGTCAAGGCTAGTATAGTACACTTTTTATGTGTTTGTGCATGTATGTATGTTCATACATATGCCATGGCATGAGTGTGAAGTCAGAGGACTACAAGAGTCAGTTTTCTCCTTCTGTCATATGGGTCTCAAGAATAGGTTTGGAGACAAGAATCTTTACCTGGTAAGCTATCTTATCAGGCCTCTGTTTTACTACTACAGACATTTTTTATGACTTTCTTTCCAATAAATTATTAAAATTATAATATATAAACATCAATTAAATGGCTGAGGAAATGGCTTAGTGGTTAAGAGTATGTATGACTCGTGCTCATAGGACTTGAATTTAGGTCTAGCAGCCTGCTGGGCAGTTACAGCTGCCTAGAGTACCTATCTGACCACACACACACATACAAAGGTACTTTTTAAATACTTTATTTTTCATCTATAATTGCAACTAATTGTTACCAAGATAAACAGGAGGAGGGTTCATGCACATACATCTTCCCCCGTTGACACACAAATAAATATAATTTAAACAAATTAAAAAAAAAAAGTACTAGTCTTACTGTTGTACCTCACACTATAAGCGCTATAGCCACAGAGCATGGTAAGTACTTAAGTTAGAAAAGGTATTAAATTTGCTCATGTGTGTCTGTCTGAATGAAAAAAGCAATATATTTAGTATTCAATTCTCTAATCTTTGAAATGTTTCCCTTGTGAATATGGAAAAACTACTGTATATTCATTTTTTATTAGCATTAACAGGTCTAAATATACTGCCATTTTGTGCCATAGATAACTCGAATATAAAGGCACCTACTTTTTGCCTAGAATTCTGTTTATAACCTGTTTTGAGATTGGTCGTGCCTATGTAAACAGTTATGTCTTCAAGGAGAGAGAGTGTGTGTGTGTGAATGAGTGTGTGTGTATTACATTTTCATATGTATATGATTAGAAGTTGAAATCAGGTCTCTTCCTCAGTCTTATTTTTTTGATATAGGATATTTCATTAAACCTGGAGCTTGCCAGTTCAGCAATTTAGCCTGACCTGTGAGCTTCAGTGATCTGCTTGTCTCTGCCTCCCTAATTCTAGAATTGCATACACGTGCATGAGGCCATAGCTGGCTTTTTACATGAGTGCTGGACATCTGAACTCTGATCCTCATGCTTGTTGTGAGTCATCTCTACAACTGAATAGTTACACATCTGTATTGATTGTTATGTGTCTGGGGTGACTTAGAGATTCACCATGACCATAAATACATTTTAACAAGAGACTTTATATTTTAGATACTGATGTCAAATGTGGAGCCAGGGCTGTACCTGGGAGTGCTCCCATATATGCACTTAGCCATATCAGCCCAAGGCCTATGAAGGAAAAGCCTCAAGATTGCCTGTATTTTGTCTACATGTAGGCAGAGTCTAATTTATGTCTTGCAGTTGTATAGTCATCTTTTTGAGCAGAGTAAGCAAGTCTGATTACAAGAGCAGAGATAGCAGTTACTCTTATGACCTACTATCATGCTAGAACAGTGAATCTTCTAAGATTAGTCAATTTAAGAATAGTCTTCAGTGTCTGGGAGGAAAGGGAAGTGGGCTGTTAGAATATAACCTGTATAAGCTAGGGGCTATAGCTGGGCTTTTTTGGACTTTTTATTAAGTTTGGCTTTAGCTTAGGTTTGTTCCCAACTAGCTCTTATAATTAAATTAACCCATGTATATTACTATGTTCTGCTACATGGCTCATTATCTTTCCTCTGTACTGTACATCTCTCTCTGTGTCTCAATGGCAAATCCAGCTCTGCCCAGAAGTCCTGCCTATCCTCTCCTTTCTAGCTGTCAGCTGTTCAACTCTTTATTAAACCAATCAGAAGGTGTCTTAGACAGATGAGGTAAAGCAGCCATCTTCACAGTGCACAAAAAGATTATCCCACAAGAGGCCTACATATTAGAGACATGTTTTTGCTTGAGAGCAAGCATAGCAAGTCTAAACTTTAAATGTAATGTTAACCATCACATTATAGTTATTCCCATAGAACTCAATGATTCTTTATCATTCATTGTAATATCAGTTCATTTATATATGAAACAGTAAACTTAAATTAAAAATATTGGTATGCAGGTCAAGCATAGTAGCCCCTGCTTGTAACGCTAGCACTTGGGAGGAGAGTCTAGAGTATTTCCTAAGATTTGTTGAATATCCCCCTGCAAAATTAAAACTCAATATTGTAAGGGGGAAGTAAGAAGCAAGATAAGAATCCCCCTACAATTTTCAGCAAGATAGTCTTTTGTTATATTCTGCTTTTTTTTTTTTTTTTTTTTTTTTTTTTTTTTTTTGATAAGGTCAGACAACTGGATTCAGCATTAGAAATCTGTAAGGAAGAACTTGCTTTGCATTTAAATCAGTTGGAAGGAAATAAGGAAAAATTTGAAAAACAGCTGAAGAAGAAGTCTGAGGAGGTAAATTATTCTTTTTTGTTTGTTTGTTTGGTTGGTTGGTTTTGGTTTTTCAAGACAGGGTTTCTCTGTGTAGCTTTGAAGCCTGTCCTGGAACTCATTCTGTAGACCAGGCTGGACTCAAACTCACAGAGATTAACCCACCTCTATCTCCTGAGTGCTGGGACTAAAGGCATGTGCCACCACTGCCCGGCAGTAAATTATTATTTTATTTAACAAAATTTTCAAGTGTTTATTGTTATGTATTTATTTTTTACTTATTTACTTATTTATTTTTTCCTTTGTGACAGTATTCTGAATATGCTTTTTGTTTGGGTTTTTTAAAGACAAGGTTGATCCAAGGCTAATTTCAGACTATATAACGGATGATATAGAATTTATGATCTTCCTGCTTCTACTATCAAATGCTAAGATTACAGGTGTGAAAACCATACCTGGTTTTTGGGCTGGTGATGGGACCAAGGCATCCTAGGTTTCAAGTTATTTTTCTACTACTGTGAGGAGACACCATGTCCAAGGCAACTTAGAGAAGACTTTATTTGGGGCTTCCGGTTTCAGAGGGTGAGTCCTTGACCACCATGGCAGGGAGCATAGCAGCTAGCATGGTACTGGAGTGTAAGACCTGCAGAGGGCGTGGACCCTCACGCCCCGACTCAGGAAAGGTGCCCCCCCCCAAATCACTCACAAGAAGCGGTCTTGATGCAAAAGCCATACTCCACGTGGGGTACAGGACTGGGGACCCTGGGTACAGGGTTCAGACAGCTTTTATAGGGTTACAACAAAGCCTGCACATTATAAACCAATCATCTCATAGCATCCAGTGTGGACCAATCAATTTGAATTATCCAAGCCTGCGCTTTGCCCAGGAAGTCTGCTTTCGCTAGGGCTCTTGGGTAGTGTGACAAGCCCACGCTTAGCCCAGGAAATCTGCTTTCACTAGGGCTTCTGGGTAGTGTGGCAAGCGGTAGCATGGTGCAGCTCATTTCCTGTTCTCATTCACTCACAGGTGCTGTCAGTAACCCACCCTGTTGTAAACAGTCAAGAATGACCTTTTTCCTACTCACTGCTAGGGGGCAGAGTCTAGGGTGAATTAGGCTAAATGTTTCCATCCTTACAGGAGCAGTAGCTGACAGCTCACATCTTGAGACCCAGCCATGAGGCAGAGGGTTAAATGGGAGTGAGGGAGTCTTTTGCAACTTCAAAGTCACCCTCAGTGACACATTTCCTCTAACAATACCACACCACCTCATCTTTCCCAAACAGTTCCATCCACTGGCGACAAAGTATGCAAATATATGAATGAGCCTATGGGAGCCATTCTCATTCAAACTGCCACACTAGGCAGATTCTCTGCCTGTTATGAGTAGGTTCTTCCCTGCTACTCTGGTCTCAAGCTGCACCAGCCCCAAATATCACACAGAGACACTGTATTAGATATAATTTGGTTGGCCAGTTACTGTTTCTTATCAGCTAGCTCTGTCTTAAGTATTAACCCATTTCTATTAATCTGAGTATTTCCACGTGGTCTCATCTTACCGAAGAGTAGAGCCCCATTCTGCTCTCTCTAGTCTCTACATGCTGACTCCTCCCTACTACTTCCTCTTTCCTCCTTGTCTCCTAG
Source organism: Phodopus roborovskii (assembly GCF_943737965.1). Lineage (NCBI taxonomy): Eukaryota > Metazoa > Chordata > Mammalia > Rodentia > Cricetidae > Phodopus > Phodopus roborovskii. The sequence goes on along the minus strand of NW_026126524.1, from coordinate 650,211 downwards.
TCCCTCCTATTTTCCTTTCCTGTTGGCCAACAGTGCTTTACAGAATGACATCTCCCATCATCTGCCAACTGAGTTATATTCATGTTTTAAATATATGTCTATATATGTCTGCATATATGTCATTAAATGTAATTTTTGTTTGTTTTCTGAGTCATGGTTTTTGTCTAACAATACAGGCTATCCTGTAACTCACTTTGTAGACCAGCTGAGCTTCTCTCTCTCTCTCTCTCTCTCTATATATATATATATATATATATATATATATATATGACATTAAAAACAAATTCTAAATTATGTATTCTTTAAAGAACAGACTTTATTTCAGTTAGAATAAATTATAATATCTTATAATTCAAATTTACTTATTTTTAGGGAATCAGAATAGTAAGTTACAATTATTGCATAGTAATTTTAATATAATATAAAATGAATAATATTTAAAGCATTGTTTTAGACATAGGAGTATGAAATTCTTCAAAACTTTAGGTTTTTTGTTGTTGTTGGTGGTGGTGGTAGTGGTGGTGTTTTGAAAAACAGGATTTCTCTGTGTAGTCCTAGCTGTCCTGAAATTCATTCTCTGGACCAGGCTGAACTTGAATGTAGAGATCTGCCTACCTTCTACCTAGTGCTGGCAAAAGTTTAAAATTTTGTTTTTGTTTCTTCTTGCTTGAAGGGTTAAGAATTAGCATTAGAAAGTGGACATGGTAGTACAGCATATAATCCAGTCCTTGGGTGACTGACTCAGGAGGATCATGAGTTTTAGGCGAGCCCGAGCCACCTAGTTTTAAGCCATCCATGGATGCATAGTGATACACACACACACACACACACACACACACACACACACACACACACATATTTTATATATAACCAAGTCCATTTAAATGAAAACAAACATTTATAGACAATATTTGGGAAATTGGGCATCGTTCTTTCCAAACTACTTCTGCTGGTAAGGGGCGCTGTCATGGGGGATTCTAAGAAGATGCAGAAATCCTGGCTGTAGTCTGTAAGGCTGCTTGGTCCAGCTGTTTTGAATGTAGGATCACCTGGTACTCTGTTTCAGGTGGTCTGGCTTGATCAAACCATATTAGTCTGGAAGGAATCCACAGCTTTTCATTTTCTGTGGAAATAAAAATAGAAATCCTTTTCCCCAGTAACTTGTTCTTGAACTTAAATTTTGGAGTCAAAGCATTTTTTTTAATTTAATTTATTATTTTACATGTCGATCCCAGTTCCCTCTCCCTCCCTCCTTCCCTCCTTCCCTCCCTTTTACCCTCTCTTCCCTCTCACATGCACTCTAACCACCCTCCCCTCCCATCCCCCCACCCCAATTCCATATGTAGGGGAATGCCATCCAGTTGGGGTCATGTAGATCAGACAGGTCATGTGAAGTAGGGATTAGGGCTTCTCTCCTGTCTCTGGATTAAGGCAGTTATCCCTCCATGGGAGATGTGTTCACAAAGTACTTTTGTACACCAGGGATATATCCTGGCTCCACTGTTTATTGTAAAGGGTGATGTTTCTCTGATTTCTTTCTCTGTCTCTTTGTCATCTGAAAAAAGTAGGGCTACTGATTTTTTTGAGTTTATCTTGTATCCTGCTAGTTTGCTGAAGGTGTTTATCAGCTATAATAGTTCCCTGGTAGAGTTTATTGGGTCGCTTATGTAAACTGTCATATCATCTGCGAATAGAGACAGTTTGACTTCTTCCTTTCTAATTTGGATCCCCTTGATCTCCTTTTGTTGTCTTATAGCATTAGCTAGAACTTCTAGTACAATATTGAAGAGATATGGAGAGAGAGGGCAGCCTTGTCTTGTTCCTGATTTTAGAGGAATTGGCTTAAGTTTCTCTCCATTCAGTTTGATGTTGGCAGTTGGTTTGCTGTATATTGCTTTTATTATATTTAGGTATGTTCCTGTTATCCCTGACCTCTCCAAGACCTTTATCATGAAAGAGTGTTAAATTTTGTGGAAGGCTTTTTCAGCATCTAGGGAGATAATCATATGGTTTTTCTTTTTCAGTTTGTTTATATGGTGGATCACGTTGATAGATTTTTGTATGTTAAACTATCCCTGCATTCCAGGGATGAAGCCTACTTGGTCATGGTGGATGATTTCTCTGATGTATTCTTGAATTCGGTTTGCCAGTATTTTATTGAGTATTTTTGCATCAATGTTCATGAAGGATATTGGTCTGTAGTTCTCTTTCTTAGTTGTGTCTTTGTGTGGCTTGGGTACCAAGGTAATTATGGCCTCATAAAAAGAGTTTGGTAATGAACCTTCTGTTTCTTTTTTGTGGAAAAGTTTGAGGAGTAGTGGTATTAGTTCTTCCTTGAATGTCTGGTAGAATTCTGCACTGAATCCATCTGGCCCTGGACTTTTTTTGATTGCAAGGCTTTCGATGACTGCTTCTATTTCATTGTGGGTTATAGGACTATTTAAGTTGTTTGTCTGTTCTTGATTTAATTTTGGTAAGTGATAGTTATCCAGAAATTTGTCCATTTCCTTTGAATTTTCAATTTTTGTGGAATACAGATTTTTCAAAGTATGACCTGAAAATTGTCTGGATTTCCTCTGTGTCCGTTGTTATGTTCCCTTTTTCGTTTCTGATTTGGTTCATTTGCATGTTCTCTATCTGCTTTTTCGTTAATTTGGATAAAAGTTTGTCTATCTTGTTGATTTTCTCAAAAACCCAACTCTTTGTTGCATTGATTTTTTTTTTTTTTTTTTTTTTTTTTTTTTTTTTTTTTGGTATTGTTTTCCTGGTTTCTATTTTGTTGATTTCAGCCCTCAAGTTGATTATTTCCTGGCGTCTACTCCTATGGTGTGAGTTCGCTTCTCTCTGTTCTAAGGCTTTCAGTTGCGCTGTTAATTCTCTAATGTGACTATCCTCTGTTTTCTTCATATGGGCACTTAGTGCAATGAACGTCCCTCATAGCACTGCTTTCAAGGGGTCCCATAAGTTCGGGTATGTTGTGTCCTCATTCTCGTTGAATATTAGGAAGTCCTTAATTTCTTTCTTTATTTCTTCTTTGACCCAGGTGTGGTGCAATTGCACATTGTTAGTTTCCATGAGTTTGCAGGTTTTCTGGTATTTGTGTTGTTGTTGAATTCCAATTTTAAAGCATGGTGGTCTGATAAGGTACAGGGGACTATTCCTATTCTCTTATATCTGTTGAGGTTTGTTATGCCACCTAGTATGTGGTCGATTTTAGAGAAGGTTCCATGGGGTTTGGATGGAATGTTCTATAGATGTCTGTTAACCCCCGTTGAGACATAACTTTGGTCGATGAATCTATTTCTTCTAGTTTATCTTCTGTGCCTGAGATTCTCTCTTCCATGTCTTGAATTCTGTTGGTTATGCTTGTGTTCCCGATTTTTTGCCCAGTTTTTCTATTTCCTGCATTCCTTTGGTTTGTGTTGCCTTTATTTTCTCTATTTCAGTTTTCAAGTCTTGAACTGTTTCCTTCACCTGCTTAATTGTTTTTTCTTGGCTTTCTGTACTTTCTTTGCTTTCCTTAAGAAATTTGTTCATTTCTTCCACTTTTTTGTTTGTTTTTTCCTCCATTTCTTTAAGGGACTTCGGCAGAGGACTGGAGGTGGGGTCAGAAACCAAGCAAGTGGAAATTACGGGTGGTCCCGCGTGGATAGGCATGTCATCTTTGTTCAGAGTTGCTCCTAGAAGTCTCTGAAGTAGGGTGGACTATTGGCTCCACCCTCTGTCCCAGTGCTCAACCAGAGCTGCAGGACAGTGGTCAGGGTAGGGCACAGGGTGGTGGGGGCAGGCTCGCGGTGGGGATGGGTGGGGGTATATCAGAGCTCCAAGGGTGCTCTCGATGGGGACAGGACACAGGAGCAGCAGGATCAGGGGCCAACCCAGGGAGTTCCAGGGGGAGGGAGGGAGAGAAGTTGTAGGGGAGAGGCTGCCCCGATTGGGCCCAGACTCACCTCTGGCCAATAGCTGGCAGAAGAGGACAAAGGCTGAGCTGAAACTTAGGAAGGTTTTGCAGGATAGTCAGATCTCACTGGAAACTGGGACTCTCCAGCTGAGGCCTCTTTCTTTAGCAGAGGCCCTGCTTTGGGGGTCCAATATACACTAGTTTTTTTAAAATTAAGTTTATTAACTAAACTTTATTGAGATAAATTTTCCAGTTACTTAAAGACCTACCTGGAAGGGCTGAAGAGATGGCTCAGCAGGTAAAGACACTTGCCCCAAACCCAGTGATGGCCTGTGTGCTGTCCCTCCAACCCACATGGTGGAAGGGGAGAACTGACTCCTCCAAGTTGTCCCGTGACCTCTGCATCTGATACAAAGATTAAGACTTTCTTTAACAGTTGACATATTACCTCCATAACCTTAGCATCCACCCACATGTTATGTAACTCTAGCCTTGCTATGTAACTCTAACCACTTCTAAATCATAATTCTCCTGCTTCAGCCTCTGCAGGGTGGGGTATTAGGTGGGGTTTTACATGTGCACCATCATACCTACCTTAAAGATGTCTTTAGCTGTATTATGGCATTGCGTATGTTTAACTCCAGTCCTCAGGAGTCAGAGGCAGGTGGATCTCTGTGAGCTCAAGGCCAGCCTGGTCTACAGAGCAAGTTCTAGGACAGAGAAACCCTATCTTGAAAAACAAAACAAAACAAAAGATGTCTTTTAAAGGAATTTTGGAGACCATGAAGTTTCATAGTTGATAGTTGTTTCTTTTGGTGTTAGAATTTGAATAGTCTGGATCAATTTGCTGCAATGTTATTTTATAACTACTGTAATATTAACACTATAGAATGATAAATATTACCTGATTTTATTATGTAGCGATTTTGGTTTTATATCTGTAAATGGGAAAGTGCATCAAATGAAGTATAGATCAGTCTAGGACTACCTCTGTTTTTCCCTTTCTGGGATGAGTTGCATAGAGCACTCCCCTTCCTCTAACAGTGAAATGTGAGATGGTTTAGTCTTTGTACCTAGCGGAAGCTGTTTATGACTTCAGAGTAAAAAGGTCATGTTGACCAGCTGTCTTAGAGTTTCTACTGCTGTGGAGAGACACCATGGCCATGGCAACACTTATAAAGGGAAACATTTAATCGGAGTGGCTTTCTTACAGTTCAGAGGTTCAGTCATGGTTGGACATGACGGAGTACAGGTAGACATGATGCTGTAGCTAAGAGTCCTATATCTTGCAGGCAATAGGAAGTGATCTGTGACTGATCAAAGCCTAAACAAAAGAGACCTCAAAGTCCCCCCTCCCAGTGACATACCTATTTCAAGGCCACACCTCCCAATAGTGCCACTTCCTGTGAGCTTATAGGGGCCAATTATATTCGAACTACCACAACAGTCCGTAAGTGTAAAAATGCTTTCCTTCTCAGAAAGGAATATGTTTCAGAATCCTAGCAAGCAAAAACAATGTATTGCATAAGAACATTTTGAAATCATGCCACACAAGAGCAAACTCTATAAGCATCTTTCTGTATTCATAACCCTTTATAAACACTGTAGTTATCTCCTCAGTCAGAATTATGAACCATATCCTTCTCCATGACTGTGCTACATGAAATGTGGGATAATTAAGGAAGACAGCTTTTACATTTGTTGTTTTTTATTTGAAACATTTCATTGTAATAAGGAATATGTATCTTTGCTAGGTATATTGTTTGCAGAAAGAGCTAAAGATAAAGAATCATAGTCTTCAAGAGACTAGTGAGCAAAATGCTATTCTACAGCATACTCTTCAGCAGCAGCAACAGATGTTACAGCAAGAGACAATTAGAAATGGAGAGTTAGAAGATATTCAGAATAAACTTGAAAAACAGGTATATATTATTGACTAAAAATAGTTTGATTTTTATGAGACAATTTAAAAATCATTTGTAGATTTTTGATTAAGAAAATGTAATTAGACCTACATCTTTTGCTACGATGGCAATATTTTTCATGCCACAAAATTTTATAAAAATTTAGACTTCTTAACTGTTTTTTTTCTTGAGTCTAAATTTAATACCTATCTGAATTATTATGTCTTTTAATGTCTCCTTTTTGAATAACACATGTGGTATGGCATTTTTTAAAGAATTGGAGAAACAATACAATAAGAGAAGAATTCCCCTCCCCAAATAGAATCAGTTATGATCGTGGGATTATAGCCTGTGGTATTGTGCCTGTATAGCACACACAAGACTGTGGGTTCTTTCTCTAAGATCACAATACAGATGTTATCATTTCACTGAAAGAATCCTAGACAGATTGATACCAGAGACTAATCTTTTTTTGTTTGTTTCTGTTTTTTGAGACATGGTTTCTATGTGTAACAGTCCTGGCTGTCCTGGAACTTTCTTTGTAGACCAGGCTAGCCTTGAACTCACAGAGATCTGCCTGCCTCTGTCTCCCAAGTGCTGGGATTAAAGGTGACTATGTTTTTTTTCTTTTATTCATTGTTAACTTTGTCTCAATCTTTTTCATATATATTCTATATTTTCTCTTTCAAAAGAAATAAAATTTATAAAAAATTATAAATTTTCTGATTTCATTTTAGTATCCCAAAACTTTTTATTTTTCATATATATTATATTATATAGGTTATATATACATATGTATAATCTCTTTATACATTATATATATAATGTATACATTATATATATTATATGTATTATATATAATGTATAAACAGATTATATTATATATGTATATATGTATATATGTATGTTTTTTATATATATACATATATATAATGTATTATATGTATATAATCTGAATTCATCCTCAACCACTTTTTTTGACATGAAAAGAAAGAACTTTTCAAATTGGGATAATAAAAAGGGGAAATTTTACTATTTTGTACATTTCTTTACCTTCCTGTTTCCTTCCATTTTTCTTTATTGCTTTGCTGATGAATGAATTCAGAGTCTCTCATCTGTAATAGGCACGCCCAGTTTTACCTGGGCTTGTTCAATTTTTATTATTCTCACTTTACTGCTAAGATGTGCTCACTTCTATAAAAACACTAAGTTATATGTGAATAACTTATCTCTATTATTAAAAAGTTAGTTTTATTTTTATAGCTTCAAAGCATCCTGGTTTATATTTTGATTATACTTTCATTATTAAATTTAATTTTTGAAATGGGGTCTTTTTGTGTTGCTGAACTGGACTTGAGCTCCTAGACTCAGGCAATCTTCCTGCCTCAGCTTTCCACTATTTAAGACTATAGTGAAATTCAACCACACCAAGCCTACTTTGACTTTTAGAATACATATTGAAACTGAATGCAGGTTAGACTATATATTTATGAAAGTATTTTTCTTCTGTATAGTGTTGGCGTGTAATTGAATTTCAGCACTTACCTGAAAACTGCCTTTCTAGGTATCAAAGCAGGAACAAGAGCTTCAGAAGCAGAGGGAAGTCTCAGCAGAGAAGTTGAGAAAAATGGAAGAGAAATATGAAACAGCCATACATGATGCAGATTTGAAAAGGCAAAAAATTATTGAACTCACTGGTACTGCCAGGTAAAATTTGTATACAAAGTTTTGTTAGCCTTTTAAGTTTTGTATCAGTAATGTTTGAGTTTCAGAGTTTGATAATAATCCAGTGAGGTATTGTGTGAGGAATTAATTTCTTCATAAACTATGTTCCTGTAGCATTTTGTTGTATTTCCCACAAAGCCTTTATTATGTCTTTTTTTCATATTATAGTAAAGTACTTTTGCTTTCTTACCTTAAAATAAGGACCCTATTTAGCTTATTCTAGGGTTCCCCACAACATTTGGTACAACTGGCACAGACCCTTATACTTGATAGATACCCAGTGACTGTTGTATTAAATTATAAATAGCTCTTAGGGGACATAATTGGTTTTGTTTGAATGTTTTTTTAAAGACAGTTTTTTTTTTCTGTGTAGTCTTGGCTATCCTGGAACTCTTTCTGTAGACCAGGCTAACCTAAAATTCAGATCTGCCTGCCTCTGCTGGGATTAAAGGTGTGTGCTATCACCCAGCTTGGCCAAGGGACCTAATTTTATGTGAGATAAATAAAATAGTTGTCTGCCTTGACTATACATTCAAAATCATCTCAATCAATCTGTGAGCTGAAACAGATACTCATCTAAATTCTACTTTGTTAATAGGAACTAACATAATTCTACCCCTTTTTAAACCAGTAGCAGACAAGTGTGAGTTTACATTCTGAAACTAAATCCTATGTTCACAGATTTCCTTTCTCATTGACAAGGATTAAGTATTAAGATAGGGCCTCTGGGCAGTACTTGCTTGAAGGTGAACTCCTCTCAACAGTGCAGTGACTTATTGTTCCTTCAAGATTTCTCTTTCCTATTGAGAGGTATCTAGCCACTAATACAGCCTTTCCACTAGTGACTTCTGTGAAGCCATGAAGACTATTCACATTCTAACTTTATCCTTGTTTATGCCAAACACAAGAGATGCTAGTTTCCAAACCAAGGCCCGTTGCTGTTTTCTTCCATCCCATGCCAACTTCTGAAAACTTCCGTTGTACCTTCTAGAATTCGTAGACATCCTTTATATTCTCTGCTTTTTCTTTGTTCCTACCACAATAAAACTCTCACATTACCCCGAGGGCATTACTTGCAGGCTTATAAACTAAAACCTTTCCCCCATGTTCTTATATCAGAGTCAAAGGTGTACTCTGAACTCATGTCATCAGAGAGTATCATTCCATATTGCTGACATTTATAGGCCACCTGATTTATTGTTCTCTCCAATACCAACTCCATTTACCTGATTCATGTTATGATTTGTGTTTTTGTTTTTTAAAAAATTAACTGATTCATGTTATGACTTAAGTTTTTGTTTTTTAAAAAATTTCTTCTCTGATTATTGTATTTCTGTCATGCTTCAGCCATCCCCAAAGTTTACCCAAGAGCTTGCCATTCTTATTATTTACTATTGTGTTATTCTCTGGTACCTTTGCTTGTTTTCCTTTGTTTTGTTTTTGAAACAAGGCCCCAATATGTAGTTTGGGCTGTCTTCAAACTTACAAACTTTGTTCCTCAACTGATCAGTTCCTATAACTGATATTATAGCTGTGTAACATCTTATTACTATCCTTTCTTTCTGACCTTAAAATCTACTTTGTCATTAAAATTGCCATGTTAGTCTTCCCTTTGGCTTATGCATCACAGAGTTAAAATCCAGCTTGGGGCTCAGGTGGTAAAGTGCTCTCTATATGAACATGAGGACCTGAGTTCATATTTCCAACACACCCATGTAAAAAGCCACTGAGGAGGCACAGGTAGGAGGATCTCTGACCTAGCTGAAGTGCTGAATCTGTAGGACAGATTCAGTAAGAGACCACATTTCAAAAAGAAGAAACAAACAAACAAACAAATAAGGTGAAGAGAGATTGGGGCAGACATTTGACTTTGTCCATACATATGCATGTGTCCATACATTCATGTGCATCTGTATATCTGTATATATACACACACATACAAAATGCATATACACAAAATGTAACTCACACTTCTTGATGCCAGTATCTTTAAAGAAGCCATAGGGAAAAATGTAGTCATGTAAATAAGCTTTACTGTAATTTAAAATCTTGTGTTCCCTTAGTGTCTGGCAAGCTAAGTAGTTCATGGAAGACTGGTTTTACATCTTTGCTTCTTCTTTCAAACTCTACCAGCTCCTTGATGCTTCTCTAACTTGGTGTCTTTCTCCTTCACTGGAACAAATGAAAGATTTGATTCTTCCTTTTTTAATCCCTACTTTAAAAGTTTTTTATTTGTACGTATTAATTATATATAACAGGTTTCATTGACATTTTCACACATGTACATAATGTATTTTGATCATATTCACCCTCTGTTCTCTCTTGTTCCCTTCCTATTCCCTACTAGCCCTTATCTGTTTTCATGTCTTTTTTGTGACCCAGTGTGTTCCCCTACTTAACTCCTACTTTTTTGACTTTCAAATAATCACACCAAAAGCTTCTTGAATATAACCAGTAGCCATTTTCAATAGGAAAGCTAAATCCTAAATACAGGTAGGAAGCTCAAGAGTTAATGATTATTCTTCACAAGAAAGCTGTATTCATCTCTTCATGAGGAATCTTCTCTGCTCCCTCTAATCATTTTTTCTTTTTAACTTCTGAAACTACAGTTTAGAAAACCTTTTTCTCTCAAAATAGTAAAGTTAAAAGTATATTTCTGTATGTCTCCTTCAAACTGCTTTTGATAAAGTGTTTTTCAGATAGAAAAGAAACCAACTTATTGAGCATTTACCTCCTTTGTTCTAGAAAGACACATTAACCCATTTAATCTTAAACATATGGCATGTATATTCTTCTTAGTATATTGTTTTGTCTGCAGGGTCTGTGTTGGAATGAATTCTAGACTGAATGAAAGTTAGAAAACCTGGCCCATCCACTTTTACTATTATTGTCTGCTTGTGTGTAGTCTTTTAGTTCCCTTATTTGTGTAGCAGGGAAAGTTGTTCAATCTAGGAATCTCTAGTCACTTTTAAAACTAAAAATATATTCTAATAATAAGAGTTATATAAAAATTAATAGCTCCATAAGAGTAATATGGTCTTTATGGTAATTTGATTACTTAGCCTTTTTGTTGTTTCACATAATATCACATTATCCTTGACTGTTCTCAATATATATGGAACTTTGTAAAGTTGTATGTAGTTAGATTGAAAAATACGCTGGGCTTGGTTTTCAGTGGTATGTCAGTGTGAAGAATATTAATACTTTTGTTGGAGAAGTTTTAAATGTATTATTAAAAATATTTAAAAGTAATAGAGATTTTGCTAATATTTAACCTAATAAGATTTGCAGACTTAAAGTTAGAGACAAACCTTTTTTGTTAAAGTTTCAAAATTACCTTTCTATTGTTTATTTTTAATTAGGCAAGCCAAACTTGAGATGGATCAGTACAAAGAAGAGCTGTCTAAAATGGAAAAAGAAATAATACACCTGAAACGAGATGGGGAAAATAAATCCATACATCTCTCTCAGTTGGATATGATTTTAGATCAGACAAAGACAGAACTAGAAAAGAAAACAAATGCAGGTAAGTAACTAGTTAGCTGAATTTAACTTAAATGCAAATATATGTGGTGATTTGAATAGGATTAATCTATATAGGCTCATATATTTGAATAATGCTTAGTCATCAGTGAGTGGCAGTATTTGAGAAAGATTAGAAGGTGTGGCCTTGTTGGAGGAAGTAGGTTACTAGCTTTGGGGTACTGCTCCATTGTCTGCTTGAATGCCACCATGTTCTCCACCATGATGATAATGAACTAAACTGTAAGCAAGCCCCCAATCAATATTTTCTTTCCTAATTGTTGCCTTGGTCATGGTGTCTCTTCCCAACAATAGGACACTGACTGAGACATTATATTTCAATGAAATAAAGTAAGCAGTTGGGGTGGTGAGGCCTAAGAGATGAATAAAAGTTATATTAGACTTTTATTTTTTTAATTTTTGGGCAGAGTTCCATATATCCTAGACTGCACCAGAACTTCTTATGTATTGGTGGAAGACAGTGAACTTCCGATTCTCCTGTTTCCACCTCTCCAGTGCTAAGATTATAGACAGGGACCAACATGCCCTGCTTATGCAATGCTAGAAATTAAATCTAGGACTTTGTATATACCACGCAAGCACTCTATAAACAGAGTTTTGTAGATTCCCATTCTCAGATTGCATGTTTGTGTGTGTGTGTGTTTATTTACATATGATAGTATGCACTTTTGTGTATGTACATGTGGAAGCCAGAGTTTGAAATTATCTTCCTAGATTGCTGTCCATCTTATTTTTTGAAACAGGGACTCTGATTGGCAGGACTAACTAGCTAATGAGCTCCAGCTATCTGTCTCCACCAGCACTTAAGTGTTTACAAATACAGTCTTTTGTATGGGTGATTGGCATCTAACCTCAGCTCCTTATGATTGTAGGGCTGGCATTTTACTAACTGAACCATCTTCCCAGCCCCTTGAATATCCTTAATTATGTTTATTCATAAAGTTCTTAATAAAAATGGGTTACATGTAGTTCTTAAATGATTTTGTATTCTTAATAGTGAAGGAATTAGAAAGGTTGCAGCACCACACTGATGCTGAACTAACAGAAATCATTCAGAAACGGGAAGCACTAGAAACTGAACTACAGAATGCTCATGGAGAATTGAAAAGTACCTTAAGACAACTACAGGAATTGAGAGATGTACTACAAAAGGCTCAGTTATCGTTAGAGGAGAAATACCTTACAATAAAGGATCTCACCGCTGAACTTAGGTAAGTTAAATAATAAGAAATGATACCATCATTACAGATATCTCTGACTATTTTGGGTCATTGGACCATACAACAAAAATTGTTATTGAACTCTAAACGGTCCAACAATTGCTTTTGTTTCATTCTGTTTTGGATTTTGTGGTTTGTGTTTGTTTGGTTGGTTGGTTGGTTGGTTGGTTGGTTGGTTTTGACCATCCCATGATCCATCTAACCAAGTGAGAGATGTTGCTTTTAGCTCCTAATACCTCTGCACTCATTCTTTGATCAGTTTCATCATAAAATGTTTTCTTGTGCCAGTGAGTTCAAACCTGTTCCCCACATTCTCTTCTGTCAGATTTGGAGTATATGGATTTATGCTGAGGTTTTTGATTCATTGTGATGTATGGAGTGATAAATATGGATATATTTATATTTTTCTACACACAACCATCTAGTCTACCAGCATCCTTTGTTGAAGATGCTATCTTTTTTCCAGTATGTATTTCTGGCTTCAGGTGTCCATAGATGTGTAGATTTATGTTTGGATGGCAAGGAGGGGCAAGCAGGCTGCTACAGAGCTGAGGGTGAGAATGGAGGGATTGTAATGGAGGACAGGAAAGATAGAGAGTACTTCCTACTTCAGTCCCTACTAGAAATGGACACCATTGGTCTCTGGCAGAGGGTGTCTCTAGATTATCAGTGGCTGACACAAAGGAATGGAGGTAGGCTATAAGGGAAGGCTGGGAAGATCTGCAGGGGAAAAACTAAGCTGGATCTTATTGAATTTTTACTCATTTATTTTGTGTGCACATGGGTGGATGTGTGACATGTATCATGATGCACACATGGAAGTTAAAGGACACATTATGACAATCATTTCTTTCTACCATTTTGGTCTTAGGGATTAAATCAGGTTATCAAGCTTGGTGACAAGTGCATTTACCTGTTGAACCATCTTGCCAACCCTCCGTAATGGATATTTTAAGAATCATCTCAAACTCAGCCAAACACATTCATATGTTTTCTTATAACTCTGCCCTTCCTGTGTTTCTAATATAATCAATCAAACTGGAAGTCTGTAGAATTGTCCTCCTTTCTATTGTACTACCCAGTCTTGCCCACCTTATTTCTAAAACATATTCTAAAATCTATTGACTTCTGTTACCACTACCCATAGTCTATCATTGTTTATTTATGGTGTATGGCTATCTCTTTGTAGTGGGTTCTTTATGTTCTTGATTTAATAGTCCGTTTTCCACAGGATTTATTATGTTTCTGATTTCAAACATAAATCATATTGATTTCTATTTAGACTTTTTTTGTTGTTGTTTTGTATTGTTTTTTGAGGCAGGGTTTCTCTGTATTGCTTTGTGGAATCTGCCCTGGAACTCGATATGTAGACCAGGCTGGCCTCGATCTCATAGAGATCCGCCTGCCTCTGCCTCCCAAGAGCTGGGATTAAAGCCATGTACCACCAACACCCAGTTTATACTTCTAGCAGCTTTCTAAAACATTCTCAGTAAAATCTTAATTTCTTTATCCAGTACATCAGGCAAAAAACAAAAAACAAAAAAAAAAAAAAAAACCCAGAAAATGTCAAGTATTGGGATGTATGTATAGAAATGAAATTCTCATACATTGCTGGTAGTAAGAAAAAGTGGTTATTATCATTTAGCATAATAATTTCTTAGTCATATATCTAAAAGCATTGAAAATAGTTATTTTAACAAGAAGTACACAAATGTTCTTAGCACCTCTTTTCCCAATAGCCAAAAATGTGGCAAGAAACCAACTGGCCACCAATGATGAATGGATAAAATATGATATATGATATAAGAGTATTATTTAATGAGAAAAAGCAGTAAAATAATGGTAATCCGTGCTTTATAGTAGGTTGAACCCTAAGAACATTATGCTAAAACAGACAAGCTAGACACATGTTTATATGAAGCTGGTAAGTCCATAAAGAGAGTAAAGATTAGTGGTTGCCAGGAGCTAGAGGAGGAGATAACAGCAGAAAACAAACAAACAAAAAAATAATCCCTGAAAGATAATGAGATTTTCTTTTGTGGTTAAAAAAAAAAAAAAAAACAGATATCTGCAAACAGATAATGGTCATGGCTGCATAACATTGTGAATATAGTTAATTGAGTTGAATTATGTACTATAAAATGACTAATAGGGTATTTTATGCATGTTTTTTTTTTTACCATAGAGCATGGTTTTCAAAAGCTCCAAGCCTTTAGCATATAAAGCCCTATATGATCACGTTCCTATTTTCCTGGCCTCATTTCATACTGCTTTTGCTGTGTTTTGTTTTGGTGTGCATGTATGTGTGCATGATGAATATTATGCATATTCCTATATTTGGGAGCACATGGTATGTGTGGATGCAGGGAAAGGTCAGAGTGATGTTGTATGTCTTCCTCAGTTCCCCTGCACCTTATATATTAAGATAAGACCTCACAATAATTAGCTATTGACTAGCCAAATTATTCCAGGGAACCCATTTCTGTGAGAGTTAACTTTTATTTTCAGTCATTTTTTTAAAAATACATTATTCTTTTGATTTGTGTCCATTCAATCTGAATTAACAAATATTCTATTGATTTTAATTTATGGGAAACAATAACTCAGTTTACTTACCTTTAAAAATTATAGTAGTCACATTATCTGTTTTGATCTTTTTCTTTTGACAATTTTAGAGAATGTAAGATGGAGATTGAAGACAAAAAACAAGAACTTGTTGAAATGGATCAGGCACTTAAGGAGAGAAATTGGGAGCTAAAGCAAAGAGCAGCTCAGGTTGTTTTTTTTTCTAATAATATTTGAATAAAAATTTCTACCATGGGACAATTTTGAAGGGTTTTAGAAGTCATCAATTTTTTTTAGACAAACTTGCTGTTTGTCCAGGTTGGCCCAAATGCTGGCAATATAGATTCTTGGCTGGAAGACTTGTTTGTCTCCCTGGGAACTAAAAAGGAAGGTAAGTTCTGTATCACTAAACCACAGCTCAGCCTGACCAGTATTTTTGAGCATAAGAGTTCACCTGATACCCTTTAGATCTTTTTTATTCTGTATCAAAGAACATGTGGTTGAACATGTTACTGTGAACTAAATGTTGGAGAAACAAGGCATTATTTAGTAGTTTTTATTCCAATATAAATTGAAACCTGAATAATTTTCTCTTATTATACATTTTAAGTTTCTATAACATATAATACATATAGGATTCAAGTCCCTACTTTATTTAGAATAAGCTTATCATTTGTTGGTAAAAGTACCGGTTGTAAAAGTACATCCAACCACTCCTGGAATCCAGTTGCAGACAGGGAGGAGTGATGAGAAAAGGGGTCAAGACCAGGCTACAGTAACCCACAGAAACTGCTGACCTGAACAATGGGGAGCTCATGGACCCCCGTCTGATAGCTGGCAAACCAGCATAGGACTGACCGAGCCATATTCCCTGAACAGGTGGTGTCAGTTAGGAGGACTGGGCAGGTAGGGACCTCTGGTAGTGGATCAGTATTTATCTCTGGTATACAAATGGACTTTGGGAGCCCATTCCATATAGAGGGATACTCTCTCAGCCTAGACACATGGTGGGAGGGCCTGGGCCCTGCTCCAAATGATATGACAGACTTTGAAGATCCCCCATGGAAGGCCTCACCCTCCCTGGGAAGCAGATAGGGGATGGGATGGGGATTGGTGGGGGGACACAGGGGAGGATAGGAGTATATGGGAACTGGGATTGACATTTAAAACATGCTTGTTTCAAACTTAAATATATATATATATAAAAAAGTATATCCATCTACAAAATGTTTGCATTACAATAAAATTGAGCAACCACCTTGAACCTTGATACTAATATTTAGGTTACACATTTGGATATGACTATTCGTGAGCACAGAGGAGAAATGGAGCAAAAAATAATTAAACTAGAGGGTGCTCTGGAGAAATCAGAATTAGAATTTAAAGAATGCAACAAGCAGGTAATTATTTTAAAATTTCATATTTTAAATTGTTTAAGAATCAGTACCATGGGTGTATATAGCATTCGTACAGTGTTTTTCTTGTCTGTGATGATGCATGTCATGTGCTGCCCAAACTGGCCTTGAATTCCTATGTCTAGGGATCCCACAGAAGCCAGTGCACATACCTGGGGTGTCTTTATAGCATGCACATGATAGAAAGATTGTATAATTATTAATCTTGTACATTCTACTTAATATTTATGTTCTTCTCAGTGTTATTTTGATTGTAATATCTTACATCAATGTATCTATATTTGTATCCTATGTACATGTTTGAATAGCTATAAAATATTTCTTGGAGGATGTACAAGTAATTCTAGAACCTAATTGAACAAATCCTGTGGGAAGGAAACTTTGGGTTCTATTTTTTTATCTTATATATTTATTACCCTTAAAATTATAAAACTGTTTCACATTTGTTTAGTGCATTTGTATAAATAGTGATTGAAATGTTTGCCCATGGGAGGACGTGTCAGATTCATTCATAGAATAAGCCAAGGAATGCTAATGTAAAAGTGAATGGGGAAAAAGAATTTAAAAAGGAGAAAGAGAGAATAGTGTTTATAGCCATAGGACAAGCCCGTTTTTCTCATAAGCCTTAAATGAAGTTGGGATATTTGGTTCCTCAAGTATGACAAGTAATCATTGGAAAAGAAACATAGGGCTATAAGGTAGGTGCCAGAGGAGGACTAGCTGCTCTGAACACCAGAAAACAATGAACACCACCAAGTCAGGGAACCTTGTGGCCACAGTGTCTGGGTGGGACAGTAGCATTTAGGCAAGATGAACAGGATAACACATGGAGAACTCAGTTATGTGGTGGGAGGCTTGGTCTATGGGTATAGTACTTTTGTCCTGTCTCTGGTGGGGAGCAGACTACAACATCTTGGGTAACTGAAGAGTTACTCTGAGGCAGGGATGCATTTCTTACGTTGTTTCCACTAGCAGGACTGTAAGCTGGAGTTCAGGTTCCTTGGAAGCTGTTTCCAGAGGATCCTTCCTCCTGTGGGGCAGTTAATGTTGAACAGGGTTGGAAACTTGGACTAGCCAAGTTTCAGGAGAATTAGTAGCAACTCTAGGGACCACAAACAGGGAAGTCTTTGGAGTTTCTGAGCCTGCCTGGTTTATAAGCTACAAAACTTAAGTGCAGCCAGAAGTGACTTTTGATATTTAAAAAAATAATAAAAAAATAAAAAAAGCAATCCCTAGAGTAAATGCAGCCTTGTACAACTGACTTTTCACTGGTCCCAAGGTCTGTTTGAATAGTACAAAAGAAAAGAGAGTTAATTCTGCCTGGTAGACTTCAATACTAGAGGACCCAGAAAGAAACTACTCCAATGCCTTGTCATTTTATTAAATGCTTTTCTTCACCTCCCCTTTTATATTAGTGTTTCCCCTTCTTTTTATTATACTATAAACATTGTTTATTTAGTTATAAACAACATATAGTTTTACATTTGTCCTCTAATTTTGTTTATACATTTTTGCTGCGTGATCACATTTTTTATCTCTTGCTTTTCTCATTCCATGTTTCTAATATTTTTCTTTTTTTTCCCTTTAAGCTATAAAGATAGCTTCTTTATCCCCTCTCCCCTTTATTTTATTTATTATTTCTTTTACTCAAATTTTTCTTTCCTTTTTTAAAATAGGTTTTTCAAGACAGGGTTTCTCTATACAATAGTCCTGGCTGTCCTGGCACTCATTCTGTAGACCATGCTGGCCTTGAACTCACAGAGATCTGCTCTGCCTGTGTCTGTCTCCCAAGTGCTGGGATTAAAGTACAGTTCAGACATGTAGTTTTATTTTATGTGAGTAGGTGTTTTGCCTGCCTTTATGTTTGTGCATCACATGCATGCAGTGCTTTCAAAGGCCAAAAGAGGGCACTAGATTCCTTAGAACTGGAGTTACACATGGTTGTGAGCTGCCATGTCTGTGTTGGGAACTGAACCCAGGTCCTCTGTAAAAGCACTGAGTGCTCTTAACACTGTGCCATCTCTTTAGCCCCAGAAAAATAATTTTTAAAATTTGATTTTAGATTTTTGTTATTTTTGTGATAGGGCCTTTCTGTGTAGTCTAGTCTGGTTTTGAACTCATTACCTTCCTGCCTCAGCCTCCAAAATGCTTACTTGCTGTTGTGAACCTCCTTGTTCTTCCTGCTTTAAGATATTTTATACATAAGTGGTTGAAGTTTGACTCAGAACACAGCTATGAGTAAATCATATTTTCTTAGTTGTGTTAATAATGGGCCTCTGTTTGAAATTCAGATAGAAAGTTTAAATGAAAAGTTGCAAAATGCCAAAGAACAGCTTCGAGAAAAGGAGTTTATAATGCTTCAGAATGAACAGGAGATAAGTCAACTGAAAAAGGAAACTGAAAGAACACAACAAAGGATGAAAGAAATGGAAAGTGTAAGCAAATTACTTTCAAATTAGGAGAAAAGTAATGAAATGAATATGTTTTAACCACCCTGGGTCTATTTAAAAGCACCTTGCTTTTAAAATACAGAAACTGCTCTAAGTTTTTAAAAACTAGTTATTTGTTTAAAAAAATTTTTTTTTAATGAAAAAAACAAAGTGTGCCAGATGCTATTATTTCTTTTGACCTTTAAAAATATTTTATTATGCTGGCTTTGGTATAGACAGAGGCACTGTTTTATGTACCTTGTATTCCCTAACTTTGCCATGTTATATTTACATAGTAAAGCCACAATATATGTTTTTACCAATAAATATCCAATATGTAAATATTCTATGTAGTAGAATTGGAAATATAGATACTAACAAGTCCTGGGTGAGGAACTTCACCCAGAAACAGACAAATGGTAACTGAGTATTATTTCTGCCAAGTGCACTATGTTACCAGAGGAACATAATTACTTGGTAACTTGGTATCAGTTTCATGTGTATTGATGGTTGAATCTATTCAACACCCTTGTCTCTTTAAAATGTGAATTTGTTTCTATGAGCGCTAATGGACATAACTTTCTCATTGTCAAAAACTTTGTAATTTCAGCAATAACAAATTGCTTGATTCTTATGTCTCTCCCTATAGGCACTTTGTTTCCTTTTTCATTCCTGTTTCCTGACTACCTGGAGCTGTATATTATCATATATTAAACATAAGTTATTGAGTTAATTATAAATGTAAGTGAAACAGAGTCTAATCAAACAGAACCATTGGACAACAGCGAGGTGTAAATGGTTAATGGCCCTACCATGTTGGTTCCCTGAATGACTGGTTATTTGCATAGTTAATTATATTTATTTATATCCTGGGCCTCTATGCCAGATACCAGGACCCTAGTGATTAGTCCTGGCATTTTCCCTTTTCCTCCTTGAAGTCACCTCTGTCTAACCTCCATCGTTGTGCTGAATTAGAACTGACTTTGCTTCCTTTATCAAAAGATTTTTAGTTAGAATTGTTTTGTAGTTTGAGTTTCTTTAGATTTTGGAGTATTTAATATATTTAAAATTACTGAAATCTGGATACATTTGTTTCATATTTACCATATATGTCTCATCTGAAGATGATTTAATAAGTTTATTTACCAAATGATTTTATAGTGTGGAATTTTCTCTGCCAAATTAATACAAAGTTTTTTGGGGGGATTTGAGGGTTTCCAGATAAAAAATACTTAACTTATCATCTACGGATTTTAAATGATTAATAACATTTCAGAGGTAATAAATAAATAAATGCAGTGACAAGTTTCACCTTCATAGAGAATCCATAACCCCTATGTAGACTGAATTTTAATTCTATATTCCAGGCTAACATTTAATTATTTGTTTATTTTATATAGGCCTTGAAGACAGTCTTGGGTGTTATTCCTCAAGAAGTCATTTCTCAGGAACCATTTCTTTTTCTTTTCTTTCTTATTTATTTATTTATTTATTTATTTATTTATTTATTTATTTATTTATTTATTGAGATAGTGTCTTAGGTAGCACAGACTAGTTTTGAACTCCCTGTGTAGTAGATGACCTTAAACCCTTCCAGTATCCTCCTCCCACAAGTCCTGGAATTACATTGTATGCTACGATAGTTGGCTTTATGTGGTGCTGAGGCAAGAACCCAGGTTTTGGGGAATGTTAGTCAAGCAGGCTCCACCATTTGAGCTGCAAACTCCCCTCCTCTCACCCACCTTGTTTTGTGAGACAGGGTCTCACTGTATGGCCCAATTAGTTTGGATAATCAAATGTTAGGGTTTTGTTTGTTTCTGGCATTTGATACTCTTCTGTAAATGTTGCATGCATTATGATAAAGGTTTATATAATGTGTACATTAAAGTCATGCAGACTATTTCAGGTAGAGTGGTGGCATAGTTCTCTAATCTCAGCATTTATCTCTAATCTCAGCATTCTGGAGGCTCAGACAGAAGGATCTCAAGTTGAAGGTTAGCTCAGACTACTCAGTGTCTTTCTAGACCAGCCTGAAGATAGCAAGACCCCCAACAAAGTTAAAAAAAAAAAAAAAAAAAAGTTGTTGCTGTTGAAGTACATGCCTGTTATTGTAACTACTCAGACTGCTGAGACAGGCATACCACAAATTTGAGACCAGTTTTGAGAAGCCTCAAAATGCAGTTTTAAAAGAGAGTCTGACCGCTTTCTGAGGCGTGGTGGTATGTTCGGCGGAGCCCCGTGCTATCTGCTCCAGTCCTGACTTATATCTGTTCGCTCCCGCCAAGGAACCTGTGGGTCAGGAAGCTGAGCCACAACCATGGCATTTAAAGCCCTTGGAGCACACTCACCAGCCGCAATGTGAAGTCGCTGGAGAAGGTGTGTGCCAAGTTGATCAGAGGCGCAAAGGAAAAGAATCTGAAAGTGAAGGGACCAGTGTGCATGCCTACCAAGACACTGAGGATACTACAAGAAAAACACCTTATGGTGAAGGTTCCAAGACATGGGATCGTTTCCAAATGAGAACCCACAAGCGACTCATTTACTTACACAGTCCTTCCGAGATTGTTAAACAGATCACTTCAGTATTGAGTCAGGAGTGGAGGTGGAAGTCACTATTGCAGATGCCTAAGTCAACTATTTTAATAAATTGATTTAATTGGCAAAAACAAAACAAAAAAGGGTCTGGCCAGGCAGTGTTGGCACACGTCTTTAATCCCTGCACTCGGGAGGGAGGTGGAGGCAACTTGATCTCTGTGAGTTCCAAGGCCATCCTGACCAGAAAGAGTTCCAGGACAACGAAGGCTGTTATCAAAAGAAACTTTGCCTCTAAAAACCCAAATCAATCAATCAAATTGATAAAAGGGGCTGGAAATGTGTTAGTGGCAGAGCACTTGCTTACCATGTTGAGGCTCTGGGTTTATGATCCCTAGACTGAAGTTCCAAGTTTATCACATTTTTGTCACTTTACTATCATTAAGGCCTTTAAATATACTAACTTATTATGAGGTTTGTAAAGATGTAATTGTAGGGAAATTCTCTTATGAAAACAAAGAAGCAAATTGTAGCTACATACTTTATAACTATACCTCATGCTTTTCAGACTATGAAAGAACAGGAGGACTACATTGCTACCCAGTACAAGGAAATCATTGATCTGGGGCAGGAGTTGAAGCTCACCCAGGAGCAAGTGCAGAACTCTCATTCAGAACTAGTGGAGGCTCGTCGCCAAGAAGTCCAAGCACAGAGAGAAATAGAAAGGCTCTCTAATGAATTGGAGGATATAAAGCAACTCTCTAATGAAAAGGTAATCCTATTGTAAATAATTTTATATTATTGAAGAATTTTTAAATTTTAACTACCTTTTATTAAAGCAGTGCTCTGCCTTCATGTATGCCTGCAGGCCACAAAAGGGTACCAGATCTCATTATAGGTGGTTGTTGGAAATTGAACTCGAACCTCTGGGAAAGCAGCCAGTGCCCTTTGTTTGTTTGTTTGTTTTTTGAGACAGGGTTTCTCTGTGTAGCTTTGGGGCCTGTTCTGGAATTGTAGATCAGGCTGGCCTCGAACTCACAGAAATCCGCCTGCCTCTGTCTCCCAAGTGCTGGGACTAAAGGCATGCGCCACCAGTGCTTGGCCAGTCAGTGCTCTTAACCTCTGAGCCATTTCTCCAGCCTCAAATTTTAACTCCTTTTTAAAAGAAGGCAGATAGTAATGCTTATCACTAAACCACCAGTGTTTAACCTTTTTATTTTGTACAGTATGGATATATTTAATGTTACCAGATTGTATACTTAAAAATGATTAAAATAGTAAGGCCAGCTGTGGCAGACCACATTTGTAATTCCAGCACTTAGGCAGCTGAATCAGGGAAATCTCTAGTTGGAGGCTAGCCTAGGCTACATTGTGGGGCACTATCTAAAATGTTGTTACCTTTATGTTAACTACATATTACCACTTTTTTTTTTAAGAAAAAGTTTAACTTAGGTTTTAAATTCTTTATAATATTTCAATAAAAACTCTTCATAAATGTACTCTGGCTATACAAGTTCTCAATAAATTGAGTTATTTAGCATTTTTAGATTTGTAAATGTTTGAGCCATTTTGTAAGTAAAAACTGTCAAAAAATTTTAACTGTTACAAAAACTTCAGTTCAGATGCTCTGTGATGGCAAAGTATATTAAAAATTTTATTTCTTGCACACCTTTAATTCCAGTATTCAGGAGGCAGAGACAGATGTATCTCTGTGAGTTGGAGGCCAGCCTGGTCTATGGAGTGAGTTCCAGGACAGGCTCCAAAGCTACACAGAAAAACCCTGTCTTGAAAAACAAAACAAAATATTTACTTCCCTAGAAGTTAGCAACTCATTTACAGAGTATTTAGATTGATATGCTTGGGTTAATACTTAGACCTTGAGAAAAGTGTTTATTTTTATTCTGGAAATTCTTATAGGTTTTCTGCTTTCTCTTACACTAATTCATCATAAAAAATATAGCTAAAACATTTTTACCTTTAGTTTTTGTGGGGTTTAGTTATAATTTTATTCACATTTCTGGGTTATTAGAGCAATTAATATATAGGAAAATTTATTAGCAATATAACAGATATTTGGGTGTTTACATAAAAAAAGGAGGAAGTTGTCTACTTTTATCTCAGTTCTGTTCTTTGATAGTTTCTGAGTTTAGTATAATTTGTTTTATTTGATAAGCTAAACTCACTTCTCAAAATGAGTTTAAATGAGAGAATACTTAAATTGAACATTTTATAATATATTTTAATCCCAAACTAAATATAGATTCGTGTTTATCTTTTGGCTTGGGTCAAACCTTAATTCTTTTTTTATCAATAATCTGATTTGAATTTTATTTACATAAGGCATACATAAGGCATACTCATTCCATATTATGTATTTTAGTTTCTTTCAAGTAGAGGGAGAATTAAAATAATAGAATATCTGGTGTTGGTATTGGGGGAATGCGTTGCTTCCGAAGTAGTTTATAACAGTTTTGACTGGTTCTAATTGGGTAGGAGATGCTTGTAACTCTTGTTGAGCTGTTTCAAAACTTTTAACAGATTTCCATACATATTTCATCAGTGTTTCCCCTTATCCATGACAGATGCACATTTCAAAGTAGATGTATGAAACCACATATGCTATTGAGCCCTATATACACGTACTATCCTCTTCAAGACAGGCACTTCTGGGCCATTATTAAATAAAAGGAGCGTTCCTGGAACACAGGTATTCTGATACCATGATAACCAATAAACAGGCACATAGAAACAGTGTGGCCATGCTGGACAAACAGGTGATTCATGTCATCAGGCTGCTCAGAACAGCCCATAGTTTTAAACCTATACATTATTTCTGTAACTTCGTATTTATCATCTTTGGACTGTAGTTGAGTGCAGATTGTTGAAACTGCAGAAGTAAAACAACAGAAAACAAGACATCTTTCACTCAAGGGGAGAACAACTTGTACTTACTAATTTGGGTTAAAAATGCATAACAGGGTAAGAGATGGCTCAGCAGTTAAGAGCACTAGCTGATTGGCCTTCAGAGGACCTGGTTTCAATTCCCAGCATCTACATGGTGGCTAATAACTATCCATCTAACAACTACCTATAGCTCTACTTCCAAGAGATACAACACTCACTTCTGGCTTCCATGGGTACCAAGCACACAAGTTGTGTACACACATATATTCAGGCCAAAACATCCCTAGAGATTAAAAAAAAAAAAAAAAAAGAGTAGAAATCATTCTTGTAAAAAGCAAATAATCCATATGATGGGGAAAAAACAAAAACAAACAAACAAACAAACAAAACACACAGAAAACTGAGAGCAGGCTGCTATCTGCCAAAGTAGAGATAATTATTTGCCAAGTTAGTATTTTATAGGTCTCTGTTTCACAGAAAGCACTGGTTAGTGTAACACAATAAATAAAAGACCCAGTGACTGATATTATTAGGGTTCAAGCTTCAAGCTGAAGATCAGAAAAGCAAAGCAGCCAGCCAGTAGCTCTTACCTTTACCTCAGCTCAGGCATAAGGGGTGATCCTCAGACTGCTCCCGACTTCACTGCTCCTCAGATTCACTCAGACTGCTATGCTCCCTGCAATGTGGCTAGAAACTGCTTCTCAGACTGAATGCCTCTACCTGTTATACCTCTCAAATCTTGGGATTAAATATGTGAGCTCTGATTCATTCTTCAGTAGCCTAGGGTGGTCTTGGACTCAGAGTTCCATTTACTTCTTAATCCTGAGTCCTGGGATTCAATGTGTGTGCCTGGCTTCTATGGCTAACTTTGCTACTTAGAATATGGCTGCTCGGCTGTTTTGATCTCCAGTGGTTTTAATAAATCATAAACAGTTTATCACCACAGGTTAGTGAACTTACATAGCAAATGATGTACCAATGTCTTCTTTTTGTCTTCTCTGAAATGTCTATATTTTAAAATATACCATATAATAAGTTAACTTGATGGGCTAGAGTGATGGCTCAGAGTTACAGAGCACACTGGCTGCTCTTCAGAGGTCCTGAGGTCAATTCTAAGAAACCACATGGTGGCTCACAGCCATCTGTAGTGAGATTTGATGCCCTCTTCTGGTATAAAATCAATAGAGCACACGTATACATAAAATAAATCTTTAAAAAACAAAGCTAGTTTGGTACATAGAGACTAGCTTGTTCCCATTAAGGCACTGAATTCATTTAGCTATAATAAACCAAATAAGTTACCTATATAACTTTTCTTCAACATGTCGTTTTTAAGGAAGCACATGGAAATCGTTTGGCTGAAGAACTAGGGGCATCTCAAGTACGTGAAGCTCATTTAGAAGCAAGGATGCAAGCAGAAATAAAGAAATTATCCTCAGAAGTAGAATCTCTGAAAGAAGCTTATCATATGGAGGTAAAGAAAAATACGATTAGTGTCAGTAGACCCCTGTAAAATGAATTGACCTACTAGGATGAAACTATGAGTCTAATTCTTGAAGTGTGCATTATAAATTGGTATATTCTGATCTTCGTTTTAAGCTAAATACATACTTTGCACTTTTTTTTTATATCCTTTCATTTAAAAGGCTAATTAATGTCCTCTAGAGTTAAGAGGTCTAGTTCTTGAGGCAGTCATCCTGAATCTAAACCCTGTTTGATAACTGTATGACCTTGGCTAAGTTATTTAACCTCTCCAAGATAAGTGTAATGATTATAGCTCTCTCATAGGACTTCATGGGAATAAATTAATTACTATATGTGAAGTTCTTAGAGTCTGACTTATTGTTGATTGTGGAACTTGTGAAAACCAAACTGGAAATAATTACAGGCATAAACAAACCATTTTATGTGATGTAAAAACACTGTAGAATACTTTGTAATTACTAACCTCTGGTCTGGTAGTAAGTTACTGAAGCAGGGTTGGAACTGTTTTATTGGTTGTCTCCCTAAGCTTATATGTCATGTAGGCAGGCAAAGACCACGTTTTAGGGCTTGCTGCCTCAAAAGTCACTGGCTAAACTGTTCCGTATCCCACAACATTGGTTCATTTCCCAGCACCCAAATAGCAGCTCACCATTGTCTATATATAACTCTAGTTCCAAGATGGTTTGACACCATTTTCTGACCTCCATGGACACCAGGCACATACTCATACATGTAAATTAAAAAATAAAATGAAATTTAGGGTTGGAAACATAACTTCCCTTCAAAGGACACAAGTTTGGTGCTCAGCACCTATATCAGTGGCTCACACCAACCATAACTCAGTGCCTGTAGATCTCATGCCTCTGGCTTTTGCAAGCATTTGTTAACCTGTTTATACAGGCAGGCAGGCAGGCACGCATACACACACACACACACACACACACACCACACACACACACACACACACACACACGTTAAAAATAAAATATTTTTAAAAGAGGTTTTAGTGTTTTTTAAGTATGATAAATATATATAATTTGTGTAAAATATTTTTTTCTATTTGATGTTAACCATATTTTAGTTTAAAGTGTGTGTGTGTTGTTTCTATATAAAATGATTGGGCTGAGCCAGGCACACTTGTACATGCCTGTTATTTGAGAGAAACAGAGATTCAAGGTCATCCTTGTGCATAGTAAGGTCTTAAGGCCAGTTTGGGTTACATGAGACTGTGTCTCAAGAAGTCCCAATAAATAAGTAAATATATAAAATGAGATGGTATACTATTATTTATTTTCTCCCTGGCTGAAATTTCTACTCCCTTTTCTTCCCAGTCTCCTACCCCCACCCCTGATCCACTCCTCCTCCCTTTTTGTTTGGGAAAGGGCAGATATGCTATTATATTAATAGTTTTAAAAGGAATTGTCTGTTTTCACCTAATTTTATGTGTATGAGTGTTTTGCCTGAATGTACTTCTGTGTAATATGGTATGCAGTTCCTAAGGAAGTCAGAAGAGGAGGTTGGATGTCCTGAAACTGTTACTGGCAATGAACCCCAGTGCTCTTAACTACCAAGGCATCTCACCAGCTCTAGGGATTACTAATTTTAGCAATTTTTTTTCTTAAATGCTTAGCCAACCTAAAATTCAGGTTTCAGATTTGTGGAAAATCTCATTAATAATTGCAAAGTTATTTTGGAATGAGAATGATTTTTTTAGGTTATATTGAGTGCTTTTTACAGAAAAATTTAAACATTAAAATGAATGGAATAATAAATAATAAAATGAATGGAATCTTTATATGTTACTCAATTTAATTATCAACTTGTGACAAATTACTTGTTTATTTAAAGTGAGTATATTTGGATATGAAAAGGAATGTTGGTAGTAATTGTACTAGACATAAAACCCAGATAATTTTAGGTATTTTTGGAAGTATGGTCAATATATCTCTACCTTCACTCACTTTCCTACTATCCCTGTAATCACATACTATTTTGATATTAAATCCATGTATCAATAGTTTATCAACTGAACTTTTAAATATTTCTAATTGAAGGGCTAATAAATTGCAGTGGAATTTTCACAATGAAAAATTGAGAACACTTGTTTTTTGTTAAGTGTTAAATATTCTTTGTGTTATTATACATAAACTACACTAAAGTTCTTTCAGTGCATAGGGAATTCTAATTGGCATTTTCAAGAGTAGACAGTTGCTTCCTGCTGTTTAACCATATTACCTGTAACAGGCCAGGACACTGAATACAGGTGAGTGTTCTGCTTGGTCCTGAGACAGTGAATAGGTGTTTCCCAGTATTTAAAAAAAAAAAAAAAAAAAAAATATATATATATATATATATAAAACCAGTTATATAAATTTAAGTATGATATAAATTAAGTATAGGCTTTGAGGTGACACCCCCAATCTTTGGGGAAAGGTGAACATTACTAAAGTCCAATACAATCTGAAAAAGGGAAAGTAGTGATAATGAAGTATAATAGGGTAAAAAAGAGAAATTATTAGATACTAATTTATTTAGTGGTTTAATTAAAGCACTGCTTATATTACCTATTTGCTAAGCATGATTTCGCTTGCCAGCTGGAACACAATAACCTGGAGAAACAGCTGAAACACTGAGTCATTGTCCTTAGCAACCTGCTGACCCCAAGCTTACTTGCTTGTCCACCCCACCTTATGATTTTAGAGTATAAAATAAGAATGCAAGCCTAGACCCAGAGCCAAAGCATTTTAGGAACTATCCTGGCTTTGGTCCACCAGTGACACGTCTTCTCTGCTATTTTCATTGGAGCAGAAACATTTTGGTTTGTTTTTTAACATACCACATCTACTTTACTACAAGTCAATTTTTACTTAATTAGGACTGTCCAACAAAAATGTGTTGTTTTTAAGAAATTCTCAATTGTTTGATTTTACGAATAAAGACTTGGGAGCCAGATGCTGGGGTGAAAGTCTGGTAGCTCAGTGAGGCAAAGCAAGCACCCAGTTGACCTTCCTCTATCTCCTTTGTCCCCTAAGCCCTCTTCCTTCTTCACTGTCTTCAACCACCCCCCTCAAACTGGATGTCCCTTCCTCCTACTTCCTGTGCATCTCTCTAGTTGTCCTCTTGACTCCTCCTTACTCTTTGTGTTTTTCCTAATAATCCTGTGTTCACTTCCTGCCAACTGGTTGCTTGCTCCTCCTATGGTTGACTTTATTTAATCCTATTTACAGTATTGAAGTAGAGAGCTCTTGGATAACTAGAAACAGATTTTTCCAGTAAATAATGCTATCTCAAGATTCATAGTGTAATCAAATATCCTGTAACAAAAATATTGTTAGCTATTCATAATTTTAATTCTGGCTTCTGAATTAAATAATGGTATACATTAAAAGCCATAAGAAATTTGTTTTGTAATATATAGGGCATTGGCAATTACTCCTTAGTAGCTTTTTTAAGATTAATTTAGGTCTGCCTTTTTTCCTTCATTAGGGTTACTATTACTATGATGTAACACCATGACCAAAAGCAAGAAGGAGAGGAAAGGGTTTATTTGACCTACAGTTCCATATCACTGTTCATCACCACAGGAAGTTAGACAGTGCAGGAACCTGGAGGCAGGAGCTGGTGCCAGGCCATGGAGGTGGTGGCTTTCTATGCTCCCCAAGACTTGCCCTAGGAACATCTGCTCAGGGGTGGCCCCACCCACAGTGAGCTGGGCCCTCCTACACAAATCACTAATGAAAAATTACCCTACAGGCTTTTCTATAGCCCAGTCTCATGGAGGCATTTTCTTAATCGAGGCTCTGTCCTCTCCAGTGACTCTAGCTTGTGTCAAGCTGACATAAAACTAGCCAGCACACTCTTGATTCTGGACTGGAGATCACTTTTGCTCCCCAGATGGACTTTTTGGGATTCTCCAAATACTCCATTAGTTGTATCCTATCTTCAGAGAATGTCTTCTTGCCAAAGATGCCAAGCAGATCTTGGAGATTTGGTCCAGTCCACAGTGTGGCCTGGGGCATACTTCTGAACAAAAATATAATTGCTGTTCTCAACAACATCTATTTTTAATTTGCTCACTACTGCTCACCACCACCAATATTATGACCTGAAGCCAGAGATGTCCATCCCCCCCACCCCCCGAATTTTCTTTTTACTTTTTTCTTCCTCCCTTCCTTTCTTTAGTTTAGTTTGTTTTTTGTTGTTTGGTTTTTGAGACAGTCTCTATCTCTATAAGCATTGGATGTCCTGAAACTTTCTATGTAGACCAAACTGTCCTAGAATTCAAAGAGACCCACCTGTGTTGCCCCAGGAGTGCTGGGATTAAAAACATGTGCACCAGCTCTGAGAGTATTTTCTTTATATCAAATGTCTATCCAGGAAGTGTGCAGATTTCTCCAATTGTCTAAAATGTTTCTTTGTAGTTTATGTAAATCAAAATCCAGTTAACTGTTAACTGTTAAGTGAATGTAAGACTATATCCTTTTCTTTTTGCATTTAGTGCAGAGATCAGATGTTTATGGTTATAAATTTGATCTCTTAAGGAAAAATAATAGTAGCAAGTATTAGAATGTTGAAAGCAACTCCACCCTGTTTTCTTTTTACATTTTGGGACTATAAAGATGATTTCACATCAAGAAAACCATACAAAGTGGAAGATTTCTGCTGACTCTCAAAAGACTTCTGTTCAACAACTAAATGAACAACTAGAGAAAGCAAAACTAGAATTAGAAGAAGCTCAGGATACTGTAAGCAATTTGCATCAACAAGTTCAAGACAGGAATGAAGTTATTGAAGCTGCCAATGAAGCTTTACTTATTAAAGTAAGTAAGCATATAAAAGTAATGAAATAACATTTGTGAAAAATAAATGATTTGTATTTCTTGTTCTTATTTATAGAGGTCTTCATGACCAATTATTTACTTGAAAGAAAATACATCTTGTTTAGAAGACAAAGATGAGATATTATCAATATGATATACGTCATATTAGCACAAAATAATTTATTTATTTTGCTTCCATTAATAACATTTACTATAGTGGGTTTTATACTGATATGCCTTACAAAAGAAGTTGAAGCATTTTTCAAAATCAGTAAAGTTCCTTTGGAAATTTTAAAGTAAAAATATATTCAGAACTTTTTATAAACTGAGTTTTAAAACTTTTAAAATGGCTTAGGCTGTCTGTTCATCTGCTTTGGTTATGGCAGTATTTGATGTAACACAAATAATAAAAACCCAGAGACAGATATTGGGATTCAAGCTGAAGATCCAAGAGAAGCAAAGCAGCCAAGCTACCAGAGAGCTCTCTCACCTCTACTAGGGCTGGGGCAATCCTGACCTCAAAGTGACTGGAGACTAATTACCTAAGATTGAATACTGAATGTCCTGCTCCTATCTTATGTACCTCCCTAATGCTGGGGGGGTTTTAAAGGGATGAGCTCTGTTTCTCTTTTAGACTGATTCATTCTCTTGTAGCCCTGTGTAACTTTGAAGTCAGAGATCCATCTGCCTCTGGCTTTGCATTCTGATCCTTTAGGCAAGCTTTATTAAATCATAAATAATATATCACTACAATTTTAAATTAATAGTAGAGATGCTTAAATACTCATTTAAAACTGCCCTTTACAAAATAAGAGTGGTAGCAAAATAGAAGTTATTGAAAAAGAAATAAAATCAACTAATACCTTACATGTATTTCTAGTTCTGTACTGAACTGAATAACTCATCTTCTTTTATAATACAGTTTATATTTATAGTACTAGGTACTTATGAATAGATATAATCTAGAATTTAGGACCTGTCACTAGAGTTCAGTTGCAGAGCCTGTGCTTAATGTGCAAGGTGCTCTGGATACAGTGCTCTGCATTAATAGAGTGTTTAGGCTAAACACTGTGTATGTGTATGTCTGTTAAGAATGACTACACTGGCCAAGTGGTGGTGGTACACGCATATAATCCCAGCATTTGGTAGGAAGGCAGGTGGTGCTATGAGTTTAAGGCCAGCCTGGTGTACAAATCAAGTTCCAGGACAGCCAGAAAAACCATGTCTTGAAAAACAAAAAAGGAAATGAGCACATTATTAGTGTTATTATTAAGATGATGTCTATTGTTGTGGGTTATAGCTCAGGGATAGAACACTTAACCAGCATATATAAGGTCCTACACTGAACCCCTGGTCAAGCACTTTTTTTTCTGGTGTTCTAGAAGTTTATACAATTTACACAAAATTTCAAATCTTCATTGCGAAAAAAAAAATCTTCAAAAATTAAATATTCTACATTGTATGCCTAGTTACAGTAATTATTTTTGTTTACTAGATATTGTCCATGAGAACTGTGCAATTTGATTGCTCGAGGCAATCATTCACATTTTAAGTTTGGCTATTAATGAAATTGCCAAAATTGATTAAATGATAACATTTCTTTAAAAAAAAAAAATTGTGTCTACAGAGTGTGTTCCAGGACAGCCAGGGTTTAAACAGAGAAACCCTGTCTCAAAAAAACAAACAAAAAGTTTTTTTTTCTTTTGTGTATGAGCATTTTGCCTGCATATCTATATGTGCACCATGTAGTGTTCACAGAGACAGAAGACAGAAAAAGACTCCCTAGAACTGGAGTAATGGATGGTTGAAGCCTTTGTGGGTGTTACCAACCAAACCCAGTTCCTCTGCAAGAGCAGCAAGTGTTCTTATCTGCTGAACCATCTTTCCAGCCATCTAAATAGTAGCAGTTCTTAAGTAAACCATAGATAAAGAAATCTTAGAAGATATATTATGATTAATTAATATAGCTAATGTAGAGTGATACTAGTTCTGAAACAGAATTTCTTTCATGGTTGAAAGCTGTTTTCAACATCTACCTTAGCTAGCTCTAATATCTTAACTAAAGAGAACAGACAGAAGGGAAAGAATAAAGGCTAATAATAATCTAAGAGCTCAGAAGATGTAATTGTGGCAATTAGAAGAGGTGTGAGTAGCTGTGGGAATGTAGTTCAGTTGGTGCATGCACAAAGTCCTGATTTTGATTCCTGGCACTATAAAACCAGATGAACTGTTGTATACCTGTGATCTCAGCAATTGGAAGGTGGAGACATGAGGCTCAGGAACTCAGGGTCATGGTTGGTGGATACATGGTGAGTTTAAAGCTAACATGTCAAAGACTAAAACCAAAAACATAAATCCCAGTAGCTGAAGAGTAGAAAGCAATTCCATAAAGAACATCAGGCAGTGACAGAGAATAAGATCAGAAGTGAGGGAAACAACTCAATTTGATGCAGTCTGAGGACAGGATCGCTCTAGTCTAGTCGCTTTCTGCTCTGCTTCTCTGATCCTTCAGCCTTCACCCCCTGGTAGCTGACTAAGACCAATTAGAATTCATGCTACATCTTAGTTAGGGTTTCTATTGCTATGAAGAGACACCATGACCATGGCAACTGTTATAAAGGAAAACATATAATTGGGGCTAGCTTACAGTTTCAGATGTTTAGTCCATTATCGTAATGGTGGGACATAGTGGTGTGCAGGCAAACATGGTGCTGGAGAAGAGCTCAGAGTTCTACATCTTGCTCTGCAGGCAGCAGAAGCAACTGTGTCCCACACTGACCATAGCTTAGGTATGTCTGTGACCTCAAAGCCCACCTCCACAGTCACACACTTCCTCTAACAAAGCCACACTTCCTAATAGTGTCACTTCCTATGAGGGCCATTTTCTTTCAAACTAACACAGCTAGAGATCATTCTTGTAATATTTTGGCAAAGAATCTGGCTCCTTTTTGCTCTTATCCTAAAAATCTACCTGAAGCTATACTGAAGTTTGGGATTAATTTTGTTGGCAGAGATTTCAGAACAGTCAAATGTTGACTCTGTCATGTTATTAGTAATCACAATGTTATTAGTGATTACTCTTATGCAGATCTAAAATGACAAGACCAAGTAAAATATAGTTTGAGGAGAAGAGCACCAGGAAATTTAATGTTGGAACCACAGTTTGGGCTGAAAGAGACATGAAGAAATTAAATAAAGGGAGTGGTGCCCTGAGGTGAGATTCCCCACCCAGCTAACCCTGCAGTTTATGGAAAGAAAACAGCTAAGGAATTACTTGTTCCTAAAGAGCAATAACAAATCAAAGCTTATGGAAATATAATTGAGGGGGGGCAGATTTCATCCCAAGCAAGCAGTCAAGCTTGACAGCTTCATCCACTTGGTTCTGGCTTTAGAGTCATGAAGCATACCTAAGTAAAGGGGTTAAGGAAAGTCTCAGAGGCGAGACATATCGCAGGGGCTCTTTTCATGGAGGCTAAGAAAGGCTATTGCCTAAAGCTGTGAAAATGAAGTCTGGATTGTGTTGGAGACCCAGATGCTGGAGATAATGTACTCGAGTAGTGGGATAATTGTCAGGGAGAGCTGTCGACAGAGTGGGACCAGCCCAAGAGAGGGAATTGTGTTGTACTCAGTGAATTTGGAAGGGTGAGACCATCTAAGTCTTATGACAGGATTTGGAGTTTTCCCTGTTGAATTTTGGTCTTCCTTTGGTTCAGTATTTCCTCACTATGCCTTCATTTCTCCTTTTAAGAATGATGATGTATATTCCATGTCTTGTATGTTAGAAGTGTAATTTGCTGTTTTATAGGGAGTGCAATTAAGAGACTGCCTGCCTTTAGTTTCAGAAGGGACTTTCAACTTTGAAACAGTGTTGAGGCTGAAGTTGGACTTTTGCATTATGATAAGGTCATAAGCCTTTGGGGACCAGGAAGTAGAATGCAGTGGTTTGAATGAGAATGCCCACATAGGCTCATATGTCTGAATATTTGGTCTCTAGTTTGTGGAACTGTTTGGGAAGGATTAGGAGGTGTGGCCATTTTGGAGGAAATACGTCAGTGGAGTTGGGCTCTGGATTTCTTGCTCTCTTGCTTGGGGGGTCAGGCATGAGGTCTCAGCTACCTGCTTCAGTACCAGCCTCCTGCCTGGTGTCACACTCCCCACCATGATGGGGATGGAAATGTTAAGCCCCACTGAATGCTGTCTTCTAGAAATTGCCTTGGCATGGTGCTTTGTCACAGCAGTAAAAAAGTGACTAAGACAATAACCAATATGTATTTACTTCCTATTAGAAATTCTAAATGTATGTCCATGTTAGATTACGAAAAAAGTAGTTTACCTCAATACTTTCACAGATAAACTTATAGGTATAAGATTGAAATCTTTAACATTAAAATATTCTTCATGGAAATATAGTTTCCATGAAATTCATTAGAATATTGGAAGCAATTTTCAAATGAAAATACATAATTATCTCTAAATGCAACTGTCTTTAGTAGTACAAGTGTTGAAAACCCCTTGTAAACTTCTCAAGAACTAGGGGTAGAGAGATGGCTCAGAGGAGTTAAGAGCACTAGCTACTCTTCCAGAGGTCCTGAGTTCAATTCCCAGCAACCACTTAATGGCTCACAACCATCCATAATGAGATCTGGCGCCCTCTTCTGGTGTGTAGGCATACATGAAGGCAGAATACTATATATATATAATATATCTTAAAAACAAAAAAAAACCTCAAGAACTATTATTTTAAAAAGTTTCCATACTGTGACAAAGATGACTAAGAGTCTATGATTTATAAGTAGTTTAGTAAACAGAAATATATTGAGCATGTACTATGTACCATGTACCAAATTTTCTACAGGAATCTGAATTATCCAGATTGCAAGCCAAAATTTCTGGACATGAAAAGACAGAAGACCTCAAGTTTCTACCAGCTTCATTTACAACTCTAACAGAAATTATGCCTGATATTCAAGATCCAAAGTTTGCTAAACATTCTCAGATGTCATTTTTCAAATGTAGAAAACTACGCCGCTCTATCAGTGCCAGTGACCTTAGTTTCAAAAGTCATGGCAATGAAGATCTCTCTGAAGAATTGCTACAGGACTTAAAGAAAATGCAATTAGAAGGTGGCCATAAAGGCCTACCTTTCAAGCATTCAGCAGATTCGTCTAAGCCTCTTCCATATAGCCTAGAGGATGATAGTTCTGAAAGTAATGACTTTAGTACTCTTAGTGGAATGCTGAGATATATAAACAAAGAAGTGAGACTGTTAAAAAAGTCTTCTCTGCAAACAGCTGCTGGTTTAACTCAGGTATGTATTTCTCACATATTACAAGATAAAGTAATTTGTACCAGGTTTGTTGTTGCATAGCGATAATCCATCACTTAGGAGACAGAAGCAGGAGGATTGTGAGATCAAGCACCTCACCAAAAAAAAAAAAAAAAAAAAAAAAAAAAAGTTAATTTTTCTTCACTAAATATTATTTTATTATTTGAGGAAAGAGTCCATATAGATTGGGTTTCTGAAAATCAAGTTTAAAATTTAGGTGTCATCACAGCATATAGATAATATTTAAAGCCATAATGCTGGGTTAAACCAGTAGAGTAAACTGAGATAGAAACAGTTATTCCTGAAGTATTTTGCTTCACATGTTCAAGAAATTAAAGATTCTACAGTGGAAAATGTAATTCAGTTGGTAGGGTATCTGCCTGGTATGGCTGAAGTCCTGGGCTCACTCTCCCGCATATACTGGGTATTCACTTTTATAGGATTATTATATATAGTATATATAATAATATTACATATTATTATTATAGGAGTATTCCTAGCTCTTGGGAGATGCTTAGGATTAGAAGTTTAAGGTTATCCTATATTACTGAGTAAGGTCCAGGCCATCCTGAGCTACATGAGATATTGTCTTAAAAACAAACTATATAGTGAGTCCCCATCTGAGGGAGGGAAGAAAGGCAGGGATGTGTGTAAGAGAGAGAGATTGAGATTGAAGATTCAATACAATTAACTGAAAAACAAACCTTTTATGAAATAGAATAAAAAGTATGCATGCATAGTAGTTGGCAGAGGACATGAGTTGTGCCTGTGTTGCTAAAGCAGAGGTCAATTCTGACTACCATGTGTGTTAATGTGGAGACTGTTGGTGGCACTTGTGAGCAGAACTTCTGAGTAAAAGTATGAAAGCTTTATCTCTGCGGAAGCACCAAGAAAACTTTTTTGATAAGCAGTAAAGAAGACAAATGAAAGCTTAGTATGAAAAGGATGTTCTTTTTGTTTTAAGAGATAAAATATTATTTTGTTTACAGCTTTGTCAACACTGTGTTAGGGTTCCTCATCCCTCATATCCATGTCAACCATGTCAACATTTTTTGTCATTTGATGTGATAGCCATTCTGACTGGGGTGATGTAGAAACATAGAACACTTTAATTTCCATTTCCTTGATGTTTACAGAATATTAACCCCCCCCCATTTTTTTTTTAATGTCTGACTACCTTAATGTCACATAAGCTTCTGGCTTTATATTGTTCATCTGAAGACCAACTCAAGACTGGACCTCATTCTTGTATTTTAATATCTTTTTTCTTTTCTTTCTCTCCCTCTCTCTCTCTCTCTCTCTCTCTCTCTCTCTCTTTTTTTTTTTTTTTTTTATGGTTATTTGTGAATCTCTTTTCTGTATTTGCTCAGCTAGGTCTACCAGCAATAGCTCCCATTTGTATTCCCAAAGGATTCTGTAACTTACTACAGAGACAATAATCCCACAGGAATTGCAGGGTATGAAATGACATA
The DNA here is from genome assembly GCF_943737965.1 of Phodopus roborovskii. NCBI lineage: Eukaryota > Metazoa > Chordata > Mammalia > Rodentia > Cricetidae > Phodopus > Phodopus roborovskii. The sequence continues at coordinate 612,970 of NW_026126524.1, read as the reverse complement.
AACATGGAAGTATAAAGTACATGTAAGCAAGACAGAGTAGAAGTGACTTCAGAAATAGACTATCTCCCCCTCTAATATGCCGCCCATATAGCTCATGGTCTCTGAATAGTGTCTATGGTAGTGTTTGATACATGTACTGCTTTCTTAACAGTATGTTGAAGTTGCTTTACTCAGGTATGTGCGTGAATAACTCACTAGAGTGATAGCATGTATGCAATATCATTAAGTGATACATGCTATATGTATACTTTTTTGGAGATTGTATGACTGAACCATATAATCAGAGTCAGATATACAAGTGATTCATGATAGTAATATTTGTATGATATAGTATTAAACAGAATGTTATAAGATTTTTTTTACATGTATTACTTTAATAAATTATGACTCTCAAAAAACATCATTTTGTGACTTGATAGAAATAATTCAATAGACATGGAAACTGGTAATTTAGCCCAGAGAATAGGAGGAGAAATATCTTTCAGGTAGACTTAAGAGATTATAGAGCAAGCAGAGGAGTTGGTGTTGTGTAGAAGACATGGGGACACAACAAGAAGGAAGACAGGCCATGTGGATATAAAAGCAAACAAGCAGGGCAGGTTTTCAGTGGGAGAGAAATTTCTTTATTGTCTCTTTGTCAAGCTTATTATCTAAGTCAGAATCAGGTAATGGAAGCTTGTTTTTTACTATACTAGGCAACCCTGGCTGGCCTCCAACTCACAGAGATCCACCTACTTTTGCTTCTTAAATGCTGAGGTTAAAGGTGGCATGCACCATCACACCAAAGGTATTGGAGGTTTAGGAACAGAAAAACTAGCACACCTTCAATCCCAGCAGGGAGATAGAGGCAGGTGGTTCTCTGTGAGTTTGAGGATAGACTGGTCTACAGAAGTCCCAGAACAGCCAGGGCTACAAAAAGAAATCCTTTCTCAAAAAAAAAAAAAAAAAAAAAAAAAAAAAGGAAAACTACATGAAGTAGTTAACTTTGAGAGTGGAAAAGTACAAATACACCATTATACCTGAAAGTTTAGTAGACTTACTAGCCAGATAGCCATAAGATCAGCTGCTATCATTTACCCCTATTGTATGCCAGAAGCAGAATATCATTTTTTTTTTCATCATAAGGACAACCAAACAATACTCTTAAAAGTGTTCTCAGAGGTACACTCCTGCCCTGTTTTAGAACTTCTTCTCTATTCTAATAATGATTAGTGATGGTTTTGGTAAAAATAGAATCTATTTTATACAGGATAAATTTGACCAAAAAATGGCAAATTTGTGGTCATAACATATGGTATTTATCTATATTCAAGATACTAGTCTAAATTCTTTATATAAACCCAATCCCTTTAACAATCCTGTGATGAAACTATTATATTAGTAATAATCACTAATAGTGTTTAGTATTTCTTCATTGTAGTGATATTATCCCCATTACATCAATGAAAAATCTGAATCCCTGTTTTCCCTATATTGTAAAAATTAATAGTGAATAGTAATTGTTGTGCCCAAGTCTCAAAAATCCCCAAAGAGACCACCAAGGAGACAGACCCACCAAACTGTAAAGGCAAGGTTTATTGTTCATCCAACCATGACAAGGAATTAAAGGAAAAGTAATTCAAGGATTATAATCGGTAGATAGGGGTTGATTTCTGATTGGTTGACATTTGAGAACAATTAGGGGACTTTCTCAAAGTCATATTTTGGCATGAAATACCTGTGTACCAATTATTCTCATTGGTCAGTGCTGAGATTTGGTGGTTTCTGTGGCTTTGTCTTGTTACTTTCAGGTGACCTGTTCTACAGAAATACCAATAGTTTTTAGAACTGTATCTTGGAGACTACAGAGGAGTTTTTGGTCTCCCCTGGAGTTTCTTTTGTGGCCAAACAGTTCCCAGGAACCAAGTATCTAGGAAGCTGGTGTGTGTGTGTAGGGGGGTGGGGGGAATCTGGAGTTTCTTTGTATTCAGTTTTGGTCCTAGGCTCCAGGAGGCCAGGGGATCTGGAGTTTCTTTGTACATATGCCTACATGTTTTTTCTGTAGCCTGTCATAGCTGCTAAAGCAGGGGGCCGAGTGGGGGGGTCTGGTCCCTTTATTTCTCTCTAGTATAAATAATAAGAGTTAAATAGGAACTTATACAATATCTCCCCAGTGTGAATTATTAGAAGTGAAGCCTTAGAGTTTAGTTTATACCTTTCAGTAATCATATTCTTTTGGAACTACTTAGTCAGTTAGGGATTAAGAGAGTAAAACATAGCTAACTAGTTTATGGTGATAACTTTAATTCCATCATTGGGAAAGCAGAGGCTGGTGGATTTCTCTAAGTTAAAGCTAGCCTGGGCTAGTAGTAAGACCATGGTAAAAGAGATGGAGGAGGAAGGAATAGAAGACAGGGATAAAGGGAAGGGAGGATACATTGAAAGCACTATACTAGTAAAATTATTCCCTAGTCTGTATACACTGGACTACTGCATACATGCATCTTTAAGTCATTTTACCTATTCAGTTGTCATGGAGTTCAATGCCAAATTAAATTATTCAAAATACCATAGTCAGTTCTTAAACATAGAATTGGATTCTTAAAAACCTAATATTAAGCTCAGTACTCAAATGTTTATTGTGAATGATGATCTACTAAGTTTTAAATGTGTTAATGACAGTACTTACAACTTTAAACTCATGTAGTTCAAGAGGCTTAATTGCATTGACTTTTTGCTTAATGAATTTTCTTTAATTCACTATGCTATTGTGCCTTAATCTTAAAAGTAACTGAAGACATCTTCTCAATACTTTTTTCTTAAGGGCCTGTATTTTTTTTTTTTTATCTTATTCACTATTAACTTTCTTTTAAATAAAGAAAATTCATAGTTAAAATTGTTAATTGTTGAATGAAAAATCTTTTTGCTGTTTATTATTTAGTCATATAAATGTTGAATTAAATGTATATACTGGTTTGTAAAATGTGACATAAGAAAAATTTTAAATTAGGATACAGAATCTTGAACTACAGGCTAGTTCTGATTGTTTGACATACTATTAAGTATGGATTACACTAATTTCCAGTTTAAAAGCAGGATTTTAAAATTCTTTTATCCCAGGAAAACTTAAGAATTGTTATAATAAAACCTAGTGTGTCAAGCTGATAGAAAAATAATTTATTCAATTAGAGATAGATAGCTTTCAATTTTATTTTTCTGTTTCATGGATGATTATCCACAGGCTCTAGGACAGCATTGGATTAATGCCTGAAGAAATTAAGTAGATATTTATGGCACCAAAGAGCCCACAGAACTTTTTTGTCCTAGCTATCATACTCTTAACTCCTTTATTACTACACTTAACTTTTTAAAACAATTTCCTTCATCTTTCATGTTCAGATTTAATATGCACTGCTTGATGTATCAATTTCTTTTATTTTATATAGTGAATGGCTTAACATTAAAATGTTTGAAGCGGCCACAAGATCTTTGTTTTCTAGCTATGGTTTCACTTCTTTCAATTATGATCTGGTTAGGGCCAGATAACACTCTGTTTATTTGGGTTCCTTGAGAGGGTTTCTCTGTGTAGCCCTGGCTGTCCAGGATCCAGGAACTTGCTTGGTCTGTAGATCAGGCTGGCTTCAAACATACAGAGATCTACTTGCTTCTGACTCCCAGTGTTGGGATTAAAGGCGTGTGCCACCTCACCTGGCTAATAACACTTATTTTTTAATTTATTTGTTTGTATTTGTGGTATTGGGAATTGAACCCAGTGCCCAATAAGCAAGTACTTTGGCATTGAGTTACATTCTCCTTCTTGTAATATCTGAGAGGTGGAAAGGACTTTTAAGCAATTTGTTTTAAACAATGAAAGTGCCTAGAGGCACCCTCCTTGTGCTATGTGTGGAGCATCAGCTGGCTTCAATGCAGTCCTGCTACAGAGAATGTAGTCTTAACATCCAATAGCACAACTGAACAAACATTAAAATTGGCACACGAGAAGTATTTACTAAGTATTAGCTTTCTTTCTTGTGTTGCAGCCCAGTACTGGTTTTTCCAATGGTTAGCAATCTTTGTGTTTCCTATGTTGTTGGAAATCAATTCACAATAAAGCCTCAACACATGGAATATAAAATCAGATTCCTGACTGACAAAAGCTCAACTGAAAAAAAAAAAATACACATATAAAAAATCCTGGACTTTGCTAGGCATGCGGTGGATGGTCTGAAAAGCAGAGCTTGGATTTGGCTAGGGCCTCGAGGCTCCAGAGCCAAGCCAGCATGGCCTCCTCCACAGCAACTAAAACTAAAAGCACCTGATGATTTAGTTGTTCCTGTTGTGAAGAAACTACACTTCTATTATGGAAGCTTGGAAGAGAAAGAGAGGGAATATCTGGCTAAAGGGAGTCTGGGATTTTGGGAAAAGAAGGCATTGAAGCTGGAAATATTAATATAACCTCCATGGAAGTATTTGAAATTGAGGATCACATCATTGAGCGGCACAGTTTGAAAGAAGAAAGAGAGCTTGGCAAATCAATGTTTCCACAGATGACTCAGAGGTCAAGGCTTGCCTTTAAGACTTGGGAGAACCTATCACACTTTTTGGAGAAGGTCCTGCTGAAAGAAGAGAAAGGTTAAGAAATGTTCTCTCAGTGGTTGGAACTGATGCCTTAAAAAAGGCAAAAAAAGATGATGAGAAATCTAAGTCAAAAGAATAGTATCAGCAAACCTGGTACCATGAAGGGCCAAATAGCCTAAAGGTGGCCAGACTAATTATTCACTCCCCAAGGCAATGAAATGCTTGGAGGAGGCCCATCTGCATAAGGAGATTCCCAGACAACCAGAACACCCCAGATGCAAGAGCTGTACAAATCTCTCTGGTCTTTGAATAATTTCTGCAGTCAGATTGGAGATGATCAGCCAATCTCCCACTGTCACTTTAATTCCAGTTCTAAAATGCTAGCCACAACTTGTTGGAGTGGGCTTTGCAGTCTCCTTCACACTCTTCAAGGCCATAACACAAATGTAGGAGCAATTGTGTTCCATCCTAAATCCACTGTCTCACTGGACCAAAAGGCTGTCTGTCAGCTTGGCCTCTTGTGCTGCTGATGGCTCTGTGGAGCTTTGGAGTCTGGACAGCGATGAACCAGTGGCAGATATTGAAGGTCATACAGTGTGTGTGGCTCAGGTAATGTGGCATCCATCAGGGCGTTTTCTGGGCATGACCTATTATGACCATTCATGGCACTTATGGGATTTAGAGGCTCAAGAGGAGATCCTGCATCAGGAAGGCCACAGCATGGGTATGTATGACATTGCCTTCTATCAAGATGGCTCTTTGGCTGGCACTGGGAGACTGGATGCATTTGGTCAAGTTTGGGACCTACACACAGGACATTGCATTATGTTCCTAGGAGGCCACCTGAAGGAAATCTATGGGATAAATTTTTCCCCCAATGGCTACCACATTGCAACAGGCAGTGGTAACAACACCTGCAAAGTATGGGACCTTTGACAATGACGTTGTATCTACACCATTCCTGGCCATCAGAACTTAGTGACTGGTGTCAAGTTTGAGCCTATCCATGGAGACTTCTTGCTCACAGGTGCCTACGATAACACAGCCAAGATAATGGACCCACCTAGGCTGGTCCCCATTGAAGTCTTTGGCCGGCCTTGAGGGCAAAGTAATGGGCCTAGACATTTCTTCAGAGCATAGCTATTTACTTGCTCATATGACAGGACCTTCAAGCACTGGATGGCAGAGTAGGCAAGACCATGGAAGGACTTGGACCTTGGAGGCATTTTCCTCCGAGGAAAAGAATTGTATTGTGTTATATCATGTTTTCTGCCAAATACCATGTGTAGGATTGGATTTTCACATTGGCCCCACTTCTGAGTAATCCAGTCTCTAGGTGATGGCAAACCCTTCGTGGTTAGAATGCAATTCTTATCTCAGGTTCTGCCATAAACTATGTAGACACTGTTTAAACTCATCACTTTTGAATGCCCTCCCATCTCTGTCAGTACTTGGGATTGTGACTATTCTTTCATTTTTAAACTTTTTATTTGGCATTTTGAGATAGGGTCTGCTGTTTTAGCCCTGACTACTTGGAACTGTCCTGTCTATGTCAGGAGGCCTCACATCTTAAGTGACCCACTTGGCAGAAGCCTTCCAAGTGATAGCATTACAGAAGTGTGCTGCTGGGCCTTACAGTTGCATTTGTAATGCTTGAAATGTGGCTCTCTGTGACATGGTATGTGCTCCATACTACATATAATCCAGCAGGAAGATAGCAGACTGCATTTGAAACTCCCCACGTTAAGAGGCCATGTCAGAAGGCAGAAAAAGGTGGATCCCTGAGTTCGAGGCCAGCCAGGTCTACAGAGCAAGTTCTAGGACAGGCTCCAAAGCTACAGAGAAACCCTGTCTCAAAAAAACCAAATAATAATAATAACAAGGGGGTGGCATTCCGTTCTGTGTGCTAGTTCAGTGAGTGGGTCCTGAGGGCAAGCTCCTCTCCTGCCCCTGAGAATGTGATGTCAAGCAGTAGACTGCAGCTGCATGATGATTCAGAAGCAAAGATTTGACCTCTTCCTGTGGAGTTTACAGATATGTTAACTGCATCAGGGAACTCAGAACTGAACATGTTGGGGAAAACCTCTTCCATTTTAGTTTGATGTTTGACATCTTTCCAGATAAAACAAGGCCATTGTATCCAGATTCAAAGGAGTTTTTAGAAAACAAACATAATGTCTGGTACAACCTCTTTCCTGTTGATATTTAAGGGATGTACTTTTTGTATTAAAGTAAATAGGGGAAAAAAATCCCGAATTTATATTTGGGTGTTCCCAAACATAAGCATCTTTTTTCTTTATTATATACTTGCTGAGAGTAAAATCCTACCATTAAAAAAAAAAAATTCTGAACACATTCATAGACTCTGAAGTTCAGAGACTTCATGTTGAGAACTCCTGTTCTGGGACTGGAGAGATGGCTCACAGTCCCCAAGTTTGTCTCACAGCACCCATGTCAGGTAGCTCACAACTTCTGCACCTCCAACTTCAGGTAATTTGATGGCCTTCTGCCTCTGCAGGCCCTGCATTCACAGCAAACCAAACAGAAAACCCTCCTGCTCTGGTTGGGTGTGTTTACACAGTCTTATAATCCCATTAGTTGAGCAGACTGAGGCAAGAAGAGCACAAATTAGAAGCTAGCCTGAGCTACTGTGCCAACGAAATAAATAAAACAAAACAAAATAAACAAAAAGAAAAAACAAGCTTCCCACTCTGTGGTGATGAGATTTAGTAAGGATTGCCTGAAATATCCAAATGCAAAGCTAGCCACACTAGTTAGCTGTAGAAGTTAGGCAGTAGTGCTACACACCTTTAATCCCAGGACTCAGGATGGATCTCTGTAAGTTCAAGGCCACTCAGGGCTACAGAAGAGTGAATCAGTCTAAAAGATTAACAAATCCCAGGCCTACAGAAGTATATAAGACAGAGGCCCAGTGTCTCAGGCTGCATTCTGAGATTTAGTCTCTAGCCACATTGAGGAGAGGCAGCAGTCTGAGATTTGGAGGAGAGCTCTTGGAGACAGGATCGACCCTTTCAGTCTAAGGTAGAGGTAAGAGCTAGTGGCTGGCTACTTTGCTTATCTGACCCTCAGCTTGAACCCCAATATCAGACTCTGGGGCTTTTATTTTTCTTGTTACACCACTCTTAATTTTGTTTTGGACTAGAGCAAAGGCAATTTATTAAGTACTCATATCCATCCTATTTCCAAAAAGGGTAAAATAGTTCACAAAATGTGATTATGGGAAATGACAAAATCAGCTAAAATGAAAACAAAGATAGGAAAAAAGATGAATCAAAAGAACAAGGAAATATATATAGGAACATGATAATATTTTCCAAGTCAAGATATCTGGCCTATTTTTTTAATTCTTTAAGTCTTCATCTGTCTTTCCTATGCGGTGTTGCTTTTACTGCAAACATTTCTCTTTTTGCTTTATTTTTCCATGTTCATATAACCAGTTTGCCTAAACCATAATGAGATGTTGATGTCTCCATATCACTTCTAGATTTATTTTATCTGTGTGTGTGTGTGTGTGTTTGTGGGTGTGTGTGTGTATGTCTTCCTGTGGCTTTATGCATGGGTGCTGGGAATCAAACCTGGAATTCCTGAAATAGCAAGAGCTCTCAACTGCTCTCTAGCTCTCTGCACTTAAGTTTTTTTATGTCCCCTAGTTGGAGTGTAAAACCTTGTATAGACGTATGCCCCTAAATTAGCATTAACAGAATTACTTGCTTGTTTTAAAATGTGATTTATTGACATTTTCTGATTTTTTTCAGTTGGTTAATATTTCCCACTTCATCTTTAAATTATGTGCTTGAATGTTATGTTAGATTTTAATGCTAAGTCAATATGACTTTAATATTCATAATATTAATCTCTTGCATTCTAGGGAGGAAAATTGTAATTAAAAGAAGATATCTGTGTCATGAAAAATGGAATTGTTGGTACTGTGCTATTTATTATATGTAGTGCATATTTCATAGAAGCTGTTATTTTATTATTTTGAATAAATTTTATATTTTAATATTTTTAAAGAAACTTTTCTAAAATATAGTTATATTTTTAAGTGAAAATTAAGTAATTTATTATTTTTGATGAAAATTGCTGGTTTCTTTGTCTTTGTCTTTTACATAAAGATAATGGCTAAAATACCTAATAAGTAAATTCAGCATTTGCATTTTTAGTCATGCTACTCTATTATCTCCTATTTTATAATATTTTTTAAATTAACAATATGAATTTACAAATCATTCTATAATAAGTTCTTAAGTCTTGTTGGGTGTTCCATGTTTATCAGAAACTTTATATTTAATCACCAAATAGCCCTATGAAAAAGACTCGTTCTTATTTCTGTTTCTGTTTTAAATAGAATTATTTAACATGGTAGAACTATATGTTCTAAAGAAAGTTAGTCATTGTAAGTATTAAGAGGTAGCTTTGGGTTAGTGTCACCATTTATATACATGGTTAGCACTAAGAATTAAACATTGAAGCCCTTAATATGTTATTAGTCACAATGTGGGTGCCGGGAAGCAAACCCAGTTAAAGCCAGTGCTTTAACTATGGAGCCATCTCTCCAGCACTGTCCATTAGTATGTCAGTAATGTCATCTGAGTAACACTACCAAGTCAGAGTCTAGAACCAAGAAGTATTTGAAAGTTTCAAATACCCAATTAAACACCAGTAACATAAGTGATAATAATTGGCAATGACAGAAAGATTAGTTGACCTAAAGACAATTAAATAAGAATCCAGTCTGAACAACAAGGAAAAAAAAAGATAGGATAAACAGAAAAGAACATACAGGATGTATGGAGAGCATTAAGGTTAAGAAGAGAAGGGGGGTAGAAAAGTATTTAGAGTTATCGCGGTAAATAAGGATCAGGATAAACAAATAGGCCGAATAGATGTTTATTCAGGGAGAAATAACTTACAACCTAGACAGATGAACACCAGGAAACTCAACCCGATCCTCTCCTGATCCTCTCCTGTCCAAGTCACGCCAGAAAGAGAGCGCCTTCCTGGCCCCCTCCGACCTCCTTCCACAGGTCACTTCCACCCATGGCTCCACCCCCCAATGGGCGTGGTCAGTGCTACAGAAGGACTATCTCACTACATAGAGTTATAGCTGAAAATACCTCAAGTTTAGTGAAGATAAATTAGAACCTGTATACCTAAATTCAGTAAATCCTAAGTAGGACACATGGGCACATACACAATCCTACTAAGCCATATAGTAGTAAAATCCTGAAAACCAAAAATATAAAGCATATCTTAAAAGCGGGTTTCAAAAGTCTCATGTAGGAAGATAGCATTCCAAAAGAAGGCTGAGTTCTAATTATTCATTAAAAACAATTTGACTTTTTTTTTCTCTGACAAAGTCATATGTATTATGTAGCTCTGGGTGACTTGGTACTTCCCATGTAGACCCAGGTTGGACTTAAACTCACAGAAATTCCGCCTGCCTTTGCCTAGTGCTAGGATTAAAGTCATGTGTCACCATGCCCAGCAATTTGACAGTAAATAGGATTTATATTTTAAAAAAATAAGCATAAGAAAACTTAAGTGTTACATTAATATCAGATAAAGTGGACATCAAAATAAAGATATTTTCTTAAATGTATATACCTCAAATGCCAGACTTCAAACTAATAGAATTGAAAGAGAGGGATGGACAGACGGACGGATGGATGGATGGAGGGATGGAGTGAGGGAGGAAGGGAAGGAGGGAAGGAAGGGTCCATACCCATAGTAGGAAAGTCTAACCTTTGTTTTTTAGTAATTGAAATAATGAAAGACCAAAAACGTAAGTAAATATATAGCTGTTTTGAATAGCAACTTGTCTTTAACATTCAGAGAATACTTCTTATTCTAACTGGAGAATGCATGCTTGGGTATAACAGGTATGAGAAACCATGTGTTGGGCCACAATTTAAATCATAATAAAGATTTAAAAGTTGAAATCATCTTATGAAGTGTTTTCTGACCACAAAATAACTAAAGTACACATTAGTAATAATATATCTATAAAATCTTCAAGTATTAAACAGTTCTGCTATATGTGTTCCTTACACACAGGAAATCTTAGAATTATTTGCAATTGATTGCTAATAAAGATACAACAGCTAAATTTGTGAAATGGAACTCAAATTGTAGTTGTCTACTACTACAGAAATAAGTTTATAGCTGTAAATGCTTTTACTATGTTTCTAAAAATTTATAACCAGTGATCTAAGTTTCTACCTTTTTAAAAATGTACTTAACTTTATTTTATATGCACTGGTGTGAAAGTATCAGATCCCCTGACTGCAGTTATAGGCTGTTGTGAGCCGCCATGTGGGTGCTGGGAATTGAACCAGAATCCTCTGGAAGAGCAGCCAGTGCTTTTAACCACTGAGCCATCTCTCTAGGCCTCTAAGTTTCTACCTTAAGAAACTAGCAAATCAAGGCAAATTAAATCTAAAACCAACTCAAGTAAAGGGAAAATGAAGGAATAACAGACATCAGTAATAAAGAAAATTAATAGCTAAGAGTCAATTTACTAAATATATCAGTAAAATGGATAAAACACTAGCAAGGCTAGTCAAATAGATAATACAAATGACCAGTATTAAAATGCAAGATATATTAACATGGATCCTCTCAACATTAATTTAGGAAAATATTAGGCACACCTTTTATGCATTAATTTGGCATATAAGATGAAATGGAGTTGAGAAGATATAGTTTTTTTATATGTAAAATGAATTATAATTAGAGTAAAAAGAATTTCTATAAAGAACTCTTCAGGCCCAGGTAATTTTGCTATATTAATAAAGGCTAAATAAAGAAGAAATTGTAACTATTTTAAAGGAACTTTTCAAAAAAAAAAATAAAGGAAGAAAGACCTACAATTTTTTTAGGGGGGTCAATATAGTCATCAGATGGTATCAAATGGGAACATTACATGAAAAGAAGAAATCCCATATGAATATAGACACAGGGCACCACACTAAATCCCTGAGACCAAATTTGGCCTGTCTCTGATTTGAAAATAAAATATTTTTATATTAATATACTATCAGTGGCTGGTTTTGTACCATATAGTTTATTAATTAAATAGTGGGGGCAAATATAATATTGACAATGTTTAAAATTTACAAAATAGGATCAAAAATAGAGTCTTTGACTATATCAGTCAGGTAAAAGATTTTATATGCAGTCAAATGCTCAAGGACCTCAGACTGACAACTGGGGAACCAGCATAGGACAGTTGGGGGGCCTGGGCAGTCTATGGGGTCTCTGGCAATGGAACCAATATTTATCCCTAGTGCGCAAATGGACTTTGGGAGCCCATTCCCCATGGAGGGATACTCTCAGGGAGGGCCTAGGCCCTGCCCTAAATGATGGGACAGACTCTGATGATTTACCCCCCATGGGAGGCCTCACCCTCCCTGGGGAGTGGATGGGGGGTGGGATGGAGGGTTGGTGGGAGGCATGGGAGGATGGGAAGTTGGGGGAACTGGGATTGGTATGTAAAATAAGATTGTTTTTAATTTAAATAAAACAACAAAAATTTTATATGCATATTTTATGTGCCTAACCAATCTATTCATATATACCACATATATGAAAGTGTATATTTTATATATTTACATATTTATGGGGGGGTTGTTTGAGACAGGGACTCAAACTATTGCCTAGGCTGCCCTGGGACTGACTCACCAGGCTGGTCTTGAACTCATGACACATGACAGGTCTTCTGCCTCAGCCCACAAGTGCTGAGATTACAGACATACACCATCATGTTTGGCTATTTTATTTTCTTTGAGATTTTTATTTCTTTTTATTTTATAAGTATGAGTGTTTGCCTGAATGCATGCAGTGCTGGCAGAGGCCGGAATCAGGCAGATTTCCTGGGACTAGAGTTACAGATGATTGTGACCTGCCATGTGGGTACTGGGGAATCGAACCCAGGCTCTCTAGAAGAACAGCCACTCAACTTACCTCTTAGCCACTTAATTCTCTTTCTCCCTTTCCTCCCTGTGTGGTACAGTGAACCAAATCCAGAGCCTCATACATGCTAAGCAAGTAACATACATACCATTGACCTAGCCCTATTTAATTGATTATTTCAAGGTACCAAAGTCATTTCAGTGTTGAAAGTCTTTAACAAGTAATGATGGTACTGGTGCAACAAAGTTGAGGGCTGGAGAGATGTCTTTAAAATGTGAGGACTTAATGATAAATTCACAACTGTTGTAATCTCAGCATATCTGTGGGGAGGTAGTTGCCATAAATGAGAGAATTCTCAGAAGTTCACAGGTTAGCTAGCCTAATATATGTAGCACAAAACCAACAGAGACCCTGTCTCAAAACAAGAAGGAAGGCAAGAACCAACAGCTACACCCAAAATTGTTCTCAGACTTCCGTG